>NC_091543.1:15547500-16147500 GCF_030788295.1 Drosophila virilis
CCAGTTGGGATTTTATCAGACTATTCATTTAAGTGCCTATTTATTTGTACTTTTTATAGTTTTATTCATTGAGCTATTGCTCATAAAACACATATGTTATTTATATATTTATTTATTTATTCATTTATTTTCCATTTCCTATTTATTATTTATTTAGTCATTTATTCCCAAAATCTCAGGTAATTCATTTACTAATTCCAATAAACAGAATTTGACTAGGGTTTCGGAGCTTGAGAGTAAAGCTCGTCTCTGAGCTAGTTGATATGCTAAAGCTGATTTAATTTTTATTTAAGCCCCTTAAGCTGAAAGCCTAAATTGTTCAATCGCAATCCTAATGCACATCATTTAAATTTAATATGTGATTAATATTTATATATATACTTTTTATATATATTCATATATATGCCACAATGAAGCAATATGCCCGATATTTGGAAAGAAAGAGGTCTAGAGCCGATTCAACTGAATCAGGATCCGGTTAATATGAATCAGATGCTGATTAGGCTACGTACCATATTGGCACAAGGTCTTCAGCAGTTTTAAATATATTTATATTTAATTAATAAACTAATAAAGCTTACGAAGCGGAACTTTTTCCTACTCACAAATAAGAACAGTTCTGAAAGCATCTTCGATCACTTGCACAAGTTTTTCAAATAAAAAGCAACTCACCTGTAAAGACAGAAAGAGAGAAAATATGTTAATGTAGTAAGAAATGAACATAGAAGAGAGAGACCGCAAAGAAAAGAATGTATGTATGCGTATGCGTGATATTTGCTTAACGGGTCGTATGAGTAATTTTATGGCCAAAAAGTAGCTGGCCAAAAATTTGCTGTTGCCCTTTTTGTTAGCCATTTATTTGCGCACGCATAAAATACCATTTCCCAATTTACGAGACGCCACTGTGTGCAGCATGTGGATGCCCCTCGCTTGGAGCTGATGGCTATGGCTGCTGCAGGTGCCGCTCGTTATTTTCTTTTAGGTTTTTATTGTCTTTGGCCGGCAGCTTCTTTTGGGTCTGCTGCGATTTCGTTTTCGCGCAGTACCTAAAATTATGCCATAAAAGAGATGCCCGCAAGAGTTGCGCCTGCTGCGTTTTCTAATTAAATCAACATAAAAGCTGAAAACAACAACAACAACAACAACAACCACAGCAGCAGCAACATTCACATGTGTTTTGCCAAGCGCTTTTAATGTGCTGGGCTCGAGGGTTGCAGAGGTGCAGGGGGAGGTGTGGGTTTGCTTTTGGTAACATTTGTTGTTCTGTAATTGCGTTGCAGCGCTTCTTTTCTGGCCAAAAAACAAAATGTGAATTAATGATGTGGAAATTGCGCAAACGTATTGCATACTTCCAGGCGCCGCTCGTTAATTTTATGGCAGCGCCAAGTTGTGCAGCCGCGTGTTGATTTGATTAGTTTTACATCAAAAAACATCAAAAATCACGAGTCGAGGGCTTTCTTCTTTCTGCTTTGTTGATAAACGAATGACTGGCAGCTGGACCTACGCATGTTGCCTCGATCTTTAAAGCTTTAACAGCGTAATTCTTATTATTTGTATGGGCCAATTTTAACATAGTTATGTATCTTTGTATATCGATAACTCACTTGCACCGCGAAATTATCGTTCAGGACTAGTCCTAAATGCTCGACTTGAAGATACGCTGTAAGCTACCCCTTTCCACCGCATATAACGACCCAAAAGCAGCTACATCGAACGCGGCCAAAAACTGAGCTGCTTTCTGTCTGTTTTTGTTCCATTTTCCTTTACCTTTTTCCAGCATTCGCAAAAACACTTTTCAATTGAATATATTAATTTGCTTGAAATCCACGGCGCAAAAAGCCCAACATTTTCTATTTTGCCTAATCAATTTAATGATGCCGCAAATTTTTCATGCCCCAATGTGCAGCAAAATGTTGGCGACTCTGGCGACACTCAACAACTTGCCGCAAATTTCACGCAGCATATTTTTCGATTGACGGCCAACAAAAAGGGGACTAGCATGGCAGGATGGGTAAAGAGGGCCGGGGGGGAGTGATAGATAGACGGGGGTGAGCGTACGCACACTGCATACATAAATCAATTTCAATTAACGTTAATTAAATACGCATCAAGTGGGCATGACCACAGCAACAGCAGCAGCAGCAGACAGGGGCAGGCAAGGCAGCCACAGAAACCATTTCCGAAAAAGGGGAGCAACGAAAAAAAAAAAAACAAAACGAAAGGAAAACGGATGGATTCCCAATTTGGGGTTAAGTCAAGTGCGGAGCACACGGTGCGGACTGCTACTCGGATTTGTATACGGATTTGCCAGCAGGAGAAACCACATAAATAGAGTAGAAAAGTGAGTAAATGAGATTTGCAGCAGCTTTCATTTCAGCTGGCCGCTGCTCGAACTTATGCAACACCAAATTGAAAATAGCTGCGTGGCAGCCAACAAACGTGCAACCGAAAACAAGCACCATTCAGGGTGGATACACTGAAGCTGCTGTTGATGTTGCTGCTGCGTCTCGCTGCGGTTATGCGCTTGGTTTGACAGGCACGAGACCAGAGCCAAATAAACATGCAACAACAACCTTAGCATATACTGCACAGTTAGCCAAATGGCCGGGCAACCCATGTGAAACCGCAATGATGTGCCACAGCAGCAAAAAAGCACACGCACAAAATACACGCAACAGACAGCTAACAACAACAGCAACAACCGCACACACAACTGACAGCAGCAACCCCCAATTTAGCCCAAGGCCTGTAAATGACATTGATATTTTTCTAGTTTGCCTGCCCACAAGAAAAAGAGAAATTCGGGATATCCTCGTCACGCCGAACATTTAATACTCTTGTAAACATTTCACCTGTCTGCAACGTACCTATGTAATAACAAGGAAACAGACGGACGGACGGCTGACCAGGCGGGCGGAAAGGTAGAGGGACATGAACTGGACGCTATGGGATCGAAAATGTCGCATTCTGCGTTTCTGTCTTTGAAAACAAGTTGGTTTTTTTTTTTAAGTTAAAAGTTTCCTAACAATTGAATATTTCAAATTTGTATATACTATGCCAGAACCAGCTTTTATAATCTTCGAGTTATGCTTAAAAAACAATCTTTCAAAATCGATATTTATCGATATTATTGTAATGGAAACAAGTATTGCATTTAATATATGAAATTAAATACTTCACATCGCAAACATTAAATTTGGTAGTCAACTGAATTGATTCAAATATGATTCCATTTCTTCCCCCCATTCCTTTTCACATATAATCATAATACCCATTTTGGTTTACGAAATTTTAATGAGCTCACGTCATAAAAGCACGTTGCACAACACTTAAATGAAACATAGCGACACATAAAATGTTGCCAACCGCATTTCTGTTTGATGAACTACAGCATAAAGCAGAATAAATGAGAAGCCTGTTTCATTTCGTTCGTATTCATATTTACGCATTCATTAACAGAGAATCCTGCTGTTTGTAAATTATTTAAAAAATTTTTGTATACATTGTTTTTAATCTTCTTCACAAAGGCATTCATTATTTATTTATTATTTGTTATTCTGTGCTTGTGGAAGCAATATGAATGCCACAGTAGTCCCTGTTTAGCTTGAACTACCAGCAATTGGAATTGCACAAGAAAATATATTCAGGATATTTAATGATGTCGCAAATTTGAAATACTTTTTTTCTTCTCAATTTCAAGTATATTTCTATTAACAATTTTCACTATACATCACCCCATGAAAGCGGATTCTACGAAGCGTTTATTTTGAATGTAGCTTGGTACTATCGTATATCATAGTCCGATATTTTAATTCTGTATTATTACTAATCAAACTCCTAATTAAATTAGCTGTATAAAGAAAAGCTGAATCGAATCCTGAACGGAAACGTTCGTGTTGATGCCAACACATATTTCAAATTAAGAGAGAACAGGAATTTCTTTTGAGTGTCGACTGTACAAACTGTATCGGGCATACTTTTCCGCCCACTTAGTATTGTGTGTAGCCAAACGCACGATGGGATCGAGGGTCTGAATTTGGGTAGCGCATTTAACAATTGTTGGCAGCGTTTATCATCGTATTGTTTATGGGTAGATGGGCATTCGGTATGGGTATTTATAAGCTCCAGCTTCTCGTTGTTGATGCTTTTATTTAAATTCTGTTTTGAATTTCTGCTCAAGCTGCTGTTGTAATTATATTCAACTTTGCATAATTGCAAAACTCATTAGAGAACAAGTTTTGGGGGCGACTGCTGTGGTGGCTGAGGGTAGGGTGGAATATGTAGCCTAAAAGTAGACAACGAAAAGTGTAAATTGTGTTTGACTGAGGCACGCGCTCAACAGCCAGCTAATTGAAATTGAAGCTGTCTGAAACGAAAAACATGAAATTGTGTTAAGCTAAAGGAAAAACAAAAAAAAAAAACAAAAAAAACAAAAACAAAAACAAAATACAAGAAGCAGCTGCTGCGACCTCGCATCGATCGATTAGCAAACAGCTGACAGACCTTTGCCAAAAGTGAAAAATCAATTTGCATTTCAATTAACTGAGCAACTGAAACTGGCGAGGCCGCGGTCTATATAATTGCGACACTTGGCCGCTGGCGGCCGTTCCCACTGGCCAGTTCTGGCCCGGCAGCCAAGCGATGCGCTTCTTTGCCGAGTGCCTGTTGTTTGCCTTCTGCTTCAAACAGCATCAGGACGATGAGCAAATGTTTGCCGATCAGCTCGAACAGCAGCCGTCCAGTCACACCAAAGTCGAGCAGCCGGAGCCGGAGCCGGAGCCGGAGCCCAGGGCGCCGGATCCGGAGTCGGAGCTGATGGCGCACACATTGCGGCCAGCGCAACAGCCGGAGCAGCTGGCAATGCACACAACGGTCGCCATGCGTGGCTCCCATTCGCCAGCACGCCTCGAGGAGATTAGCATCTGTGCGGATGTGCATCCCAGCAAATTGCTGACGGAGCTGACGCTGCCCAACGAAACAGTCGCCGCCTCCAGTGAGCGTTATTCGGGCGTGGCAATTAAAGATGAAATTGAACTCTTTACGGATGTGGATCTCGGCAATGGCGCACATTATTATGCCTTTTAGCCAGCTGAAAGTTGACTCTAGTCAGGTGCTTGGCCAAATCAATCAAAGGACGACAATAAATAAAAACATGAGCGCAACTGCTGGCAAATCAATTGTGTGCAGTTCAAAGTTCTCTTTCAACTGGTCTAAAATTTCACACCAGGTTTAAGTTGCCGTTGCCTTTCCAGCTAAGCAACCTTTTTGGCCAACTGTCAGCATTTAGCAGCATTGTGTGCGTGAAATTTTAGACGTCAACACATTTGCATTTTGCAAATTGGTAACACAATCCAATTCAGCCCCTCCTCCACCGCCACCCCATACAAGCCCCAACCTCTAGCTACTGTCTGAATGGGCGCAGTATTAAGCCTAATTTATAATTTATTATAATTTATATTAATATGTATTTTGAATTTTAAGTGATTTAATAATAATTCGCATAATTATTTTATCGACTGAATTTTGCATAATTTTGAAACGAAATCGAGTTTGTCGCAGCTGTTGATAATGAATACCCCAAACTGTATTCGGTTACAATTTGTTATTCAATTGAGCTGCTCCCACAACTCACTCTCTCTTCCTCTCACACACTGTCTCTCTCTTACTCTTTTTGTCTCGCTCTCTCTCTCTCTCTCTTTGTCTGGCAAAACAGTTGCCGGCGCAAAATTCCAGCAAAAAACATAAATTGTAAACATGAGAATTGCTTCTGGTGTGGTGGCAGGCAAGTCTAGTTAGATTTCTGGTCGCGTCCATATAAAACGTTGCCATGCAACGGCGCCTTGCAACAGTCTCAACACTCGCTTGCCACAATCGCCCCACAGAGACGTGGGCCAATGCGCTGCTGAAGAGTTTTGGAGAACTGCCGATCTACCCTCTACCTCCTCTCCAGTCTGCAGACTTAGATGCACAGATTTCGAGAGTTACCAGTTTAGTTTTTCCTGCTACTCGCGGCAGAGTTCCTCGCTCTGCGATTCCCAGTGATCATCTATTGTTTGTGTAAGTTATTAACATTTATTGAGCTCATTTTTGCTCTGCTTTTCTCTTTCTCTCTTTCTATTCAGCTTACTCTCAGGTTTGCTCTCCTTTTATCTCTAACCCTCTCTTCTCTTTGTTATAATTTATTTCCACTTTTTACACTTCAGTATAATCTAATTGATTTATAAACTATAGTTGGTTAAAGACTGACTCTCTCTCTCTCTCTTTTTCTCTCTCTTTTTCTCTCTTTCCCTCTCTCTCTCTCTCTCTCTCTCGTTGTAGCTGTTAATTCCTTTTAATCATGCAAATTTTGTGATATCTTCATCATTTTTTCTGCTCTTTGTCTAACCTCTATTTCCCTTTTCTTCCCTCCCCCTGACTTTTTTCCTTTTTAGCTCTTCCATTGTGACACATTTCCTTCACATAGCCATTTTTCTTGCTTCATTCCAGTTTCCCCCGTTTAGCCCTGCCTTTCACCCATAATGTGTCTCAAGATCTGTCGCTGCTGCTGCTGCTGCTATGGCAGCGCCTCGGCAGCGGGCAACCAGCAGCAGTGCCAGGAGCTGCAGCTGAAGGACCTGACACCCGAGCTGATGATCACAATCACCACACAGCCGCACAACAACAGCTCTCACAATCTCAGCTCCAACGCGAGCCTGGCGGAGCGACCCAACATTCTCGGGAGCTGGAGCTGCGACGAGGAGATCGAGCACTACAATGTCGATGATTACGAGTCTCGCACGCCAACCATGTGGCGCGCCTGGTGGCTCCAAGGTGCCAGCGAGCAGTTGTCATCTGTAATACTGAGTTGAGCACTTAAGCAGGTGGGAGTGTGTGTGCGGAACAATATATGGTCAAGCCAAGACCGCCACCTGCTGCACATTGTAATGCACCTGCGTCTTGGAGAGCAGCACAAAAATTAAATATCATTTATGGCGAGAGTGTCGGGAGTGAGCGACTGGTATATACCCTATACCCATTGTTATAATATCAGAGATATATATAAGGACATATCACTGATATTTCCCATATAAACTAACTTATCCATTTTTAATAGGGTATTTCAAATACAAATGTCACAAAACCCTATACTGGGCGAAAATAAAGCCGAAAGCAAGCAAACATTTCGCCAAACTCTGTCAGTTCCTTTCCGAGGAGCAGCTAATAGTTTCATGTTAACCACAAACACAATCTCGCACACACACACACACACACACACACACACACAGAAGCTCGCACAAGCACTCACATGCACAGCATGCATTTTTAAAGTGAAATTACGCCACGTTTAGTTAACTGTCTGGAGCTGAAGGGGCTGGCGCTGGGTCTGGCAGCCGGTTAAGACTATGTAATGAAAATTTGATTAGCTGCTTGTTTAACTTTAATTAAGTTGATTTTATTGCGCACAAAAGTCTTTCGACAAAACACAGTCAAAAAAAAAAACTAGTGAGACTGCTCTAGCGGGGAGTGCTTGACTAGAAGATACCCTATACACACATTTTAGCGCCATCTCTACAGACATACACAAGAACGCAGCTGTACTCTTCTTCTGCCCTCACTGAAAAATTATTTATGGTCCAATTTTTCATGAAATTTCCAGTGCCAAATAATGGCATCACAATTGCGTGCACACGCCAATGCGCCAGGTTATGACTTAAAAAATAATAATTTATTCACATTGTTAAGAGGAAAATAAATTGGTGAACATTGAACGAGACGCTACAGGGTATATAGAAAAATGTGTATTTAGGCAAAAATGACTCCTGGCCAAAGCCAAAACTAATCAAATATTTAAACAATGCGCCCGGTGGTTTGGCTTTTGGGACGCTGGCTCAGCATATTAACATTGTGTTGGGCAAACAGGCAAACAGTTTGTCCAGAGCCCAAAATACACACCAAACAAGCAGCATAATATTCATGATTATCATTAACACACACACACACACACACTAACACTCACAAATACACATACACAGCAAAGTGTGCGCTGCATGCATTGCGATTTCATGAGTTGCACACGGGGCGCTCCTGCAGGACTTTTGGTGCTGACATTGCCGCTAACATTTGACGCCTGTGCATATCACATATGCAAGCTGCAAGGCATTGCCGGAAAGAGCGTAAGAGAGGGGAAAAGAAAGAATGAGAGAGAAGAGGACACAAGCAAGTTGAAATTTAGTCAACACTTAACCGAATATATGCCCTGAGTTCAATTAATTGCTTAGTCTCTTTTTCTTTCATTCCATTTATTTTTGCGCAGCATTCTTAAACGCTCTGCTGACATATTGGGCTATAGAATACATTAAATTTGCACAAATTGTGAATGTCTAGTTTTGTTTCAATTCCCTCTTGAGCGGCATTCGCAAACATTTTACTGGCCAACAAAAAATATGCGTTATTGCGATCGTAAAAACAATTGTATAGTGCTTGAGAAGTTGTATATAAAGCTCAGCAAATTCACAAGCATCAAAAATTGCGAAATATGCTGAGCAATAAACATTTGCGAACGTTGCCAGAAAATAATTCAATACACACGCACACGCACACGCACACGCACACATACACACAGGCAGGCACACATCGCTCGCAATGGGAGTTGGCAACATCTTGAGAGCGCTGTGGCATGCCATAAAGGAACTTTGATACCTCGATGCCTGCCACTTAGCCAAACACTGTGCATATTATCGATGGCCATAATGCGAGGGCTCGAAACCGAAGTCTGTTGTTGCTGTAGTTGAGCTGCGGCTGCCGTTGCGTTAGCCATTAAAAACTTTCCGGCAATGCCATTAAAATAAAAATCGAGAGCGTGTTAAATGATTTACAAAAGCAAAAGCCCGACCAGACGAAGACGAGGCCAAAAACAATTTCGTTGCTTTCGAGTATATCGCATTGGCATAATGTGTATCAGGTTATCCCATTTGCCAGCGCTCCCGGCCGCCTTTCGTCCTTCTGCCACCTTACACGTTGTATTTATTTTATGCGGCTTTTGCGACAAGTTAAAGCTTTTGCCACGCCCACCCGCCGTCGTAGACACACCCTTTTTGGTAGCGCCCTTATGCCTGTGCAATGACATTTTTTTGTATATTATGGCTCTTATGACTTTTCAATAAGTTCTGCCACGTTATCGTGCCGAGTTTTTAGCTGCCAGCCTCTTGGCTGGCAATACAAATTTACACTTATAGCAAAAGTCTGTTTTGCTATCTTTTTTAAATTTATACGCGACATCCACTTATAGCTATGTATTTATTTCCCAGATGTTTAAGTTTTCGGGCAAACGCACATTGAAGGAAGCCTAAAAATTCCAAAGCTTAACTAGTTATTTAAGCTAACATATAGTTAAATAACTAAGCTGTTGTCCCTTCATCATGAGCCGCTCATATAACATTTTATAATTCACAAACAGTTTAGTAAAGGGAAATCTTTCACATGTGCGCACACGTGCACGTAAACTGTACGCAGCTGTAAAAGCTTTCTAAAGATCAAGTTAGCAACTATTTAACTATATATTGCTAAATAAGTAACTGAATAGCCAGCAATCGATAGCGTTGACCTTCAATTAACTGATTGATTGTCAACCAAATTAAGGCAGGCAATGTCCCGTAGCACCAAATTGCTCCGAGATAGTTGTGCTGCGTTTTCTATTCAATTACGCACTCACTTGATGAGGTGGGGGGGGGGGGGGGGGGGGGGGGGCGGAGAAAGAAAGTGATTGGCGCTGTCTTGAGTGGGTGGTGCTGGTCAACTTAATGCAACTAATCGCCTACCATTAACCGCCAATGACACTTTTATGCCACTTTAATAAACTTGAGAGACACAAGTGACAGTGCCCAGCGCAGTGGGAAGGGGAGCAGGGGTAATGTTGTATGGTGGTGGTGGTGTGTGTGTGTGTGTGTGTGTGTGTCGTTTGTGGTGCTTGGGTGGTTGGAGGATGCGTGTGACAGGCGCTTGTCCAAGCATCAGAAAACTTTCGGCACGTTGCGGCAATGTCTTAAGTGAGTTTCCCTGCCAACCCCGCTCGGTCAGCATCAAAGCTTCTCCCAGGAGTTGGGACAAGTTCTTTCATGTTGTTTCAGCTGTACGTAAAACACACACACACACTCACACTCACACGCACACTCGACCACCACCAACACTTATATCAATAATAATTCCCATTTGTAATAAAGCCAACTTAAGGGCGGCCTTTTGAGGCATTAAGAATTAGCTCAGCGGGGGTGGGAAACAAGAGTTGCATGCAATAAGTGAAATGCATAAATAAACAACAATTTGAAGCACTCGCAAAGGGCGCGGGTGGTGGAGGAGTAGATATTGTTGCTGTGTGCCATATCTAAAGTAAATTGATACAAATTGCATAATAATCACGTCGTTGCATTTATTTTTGTGCCATGGCAACAGCAGCAACAATATTTGCAAAAAAAAAAAAACAATGGCACGTGTGGCTTAATGGTATTAACAACAACGAGCAACAACAACAACAACAAGCAACAACAACAGCTGTCACACTGCGTTGTGGACAACTTGGCAAAGTGCTGTGCATTAGCCTGGCGGCAATTTCATTTGTTATTAATAGCACATGGTCACACTGAGCAAAGAGAATGGCAATTGATGAAAGCGGGCAGAGGGAGAAAGGGAGCGAAAGAGAGGAATGGAGAAAGCCAGAAGAAGAGCGGCAGTGAGAGAGAGAGTATAAGAACAGTTATTGTCGGTTTGCCAAAGATATAATACCTTAGCTTTTCCCCAATTTCCTTCTATGCACTATAGGACCGCTATGAGAGATATGTAAATACTATCAGGTTTCTGGAGAAGACCAGAAGAACAGAATTTTACTAAGCAAAACTACTTTCATATTACTTTCAAATCAAAATAAACAAAATAATACCATTCTTAACAATATTATCAATATTATTACACATTACGTCAGTAAATCGAAAGGGACTCAGCAAATTCTGCAAAGAAAGAATATGGAAGTGGCTTAGAACTTAGACTAGAGCTAAGCAATATTTGTGGCAAATTAATTTGTAGCTTTGAAACATTTACCACATGTAAGCAAGCTGTCGGGAGTGCCCGATTAGGAGATACACTAAAGATTCTTGGTGGCGGGAGCTATGAAATGCAAGATTCTCGATCTTTATACACTATTCTGAAAGCAACATGTCAAAGTTGGTGGTTGTAGCTCTTAAAACCTAAGAGATTCGTTCAAAAAAGAGGATATCGATGTCGATTGTTTTCGATTTCTTGGAAACGGGACAAGTTATCGATTATCGCTAGCAAACTCCTCCTGCGCGTACAATGGCACCAACGTTTTTGAGTCTCTCTCTCTCTCTCTCTCTCTCTCTCTCTCCTACTACTTGTTACATACATGTGTAAGTAAGCATTATACCCATTTACCCATTTTCAATTGGTTGAGGGTATAAAAATAAGAACTTGCCATAAAATTACATTTGCTTGTTGTATGTTTTATGTATGAACTAGAAGAAGTTACCCGGCGTTTCCGTAATTGTTTGTGCTATTCGCGTCAAATTCAGGCAGATAAATTGCCGCTCTTTTGCTGCCTTGGTTTTCGGCTTCACGGGGGGTTGGGGGTTCGAATCCTAAAGGCACTTGCCTAATAGCAAGCGTTTTCTTTAACTGTCAATTACAAAGTTTTGATCGATGATTTTTGTTTCCCTTTCAATCCCTTAAAATGTAATCAATAATAAAGCACTTGACATATGATCGAGTGAATTTAAATATGTTGAGCACGCATTGGATGCCATTGATGCTCATTGTTTTCATTAATTTTAAGTGCCGGGGCACGCTTATGCCAGACTCCGCCCACATCTCCACATCTCCAGTTCCACCAAGAAACGCCCATGCGATGTTATTTATCATGTGGCAATGTTGTAATGCATTTTGTAATCGATACAAAGCAATCACAACGAATTAAAGCCCAGCACCGTGCGCCAGGCACGTGACCAATCAGCCCTGGGCATGGGCTTGGCTCTGGCTAAGAGTAAGTGTATGACAGACCCGCCCCACAGTTTGTTAGCTGTTGTATGGTATTTTTGTGGTTCACATTAATGGAACCGAAAAACTGGCTTCGTAAAGTCTGGCAACCACGTACACGAATTCGCGGACCCTGGGCGACGCATAAATGCAATCAGCAAATAATTCAAAGTTAATTTTTGATCAGAAATCGACCAAATGAGCAAATGCTAAGACGCACAGAAGGCTATCATAGTTAAACTAAAGCCAAAATGGATTACTTTGGCGGTTAGACAAATTAAAAGCTAATTTAAATATTAATTGTCATTAAATAATAATGCGTATATTGAGCTGGCTGGCTTTTCAATTTAATAATACTAATTATACAAATATGAAATTGTCTTATGCTTTATTTTTTTAAATAGAATTTTCTGTAATTTGAACCCCGCTTTGATAATTAACAGACTTTGCTGCTAACTCCAGATAGGCAGAAACCTTAGCAAAGCGTTTGCAACTTTAACTTGTTGCGAATTTGAACGCGTCAATCGAACATAATCAAAGACCTGTTTCTGTATGCCACCCTCAATTCATTGCATGCAACCCAGCCAAACTAAATGGTTAATATAATATTTCAATTAAGCTGACTGCAGATGTATGTTTTTCGTAAAGTAAAATATAAATAATATAAAGGTTATATACATAACTCAAATACATTCAAAATGTACTAAAATATTAGTTTATAAGGACTTGAAAGCGGCTACGCTCTGCATTTTTTTTTTTTGTACAGCATCGCAGCTCAAGCAAAATGTCGACAACATTGTAAATCTTTAAATTGCGTATGTTTTTCTTGCGACTTTAAGGTCGTTTGCCATTCGACGAGCTGCTGGTTGGCTGTGGATTGTCAATGTGACAAACTGAATGAATGGCCCCAATAAAATGCGTATTCGAATGCCGAGAAGTAGGCTACAATTTTTATATGCAAATATATATGTGTGTGTGCGTGTGTTTTATGTACAGTTACGCTGTATCTAAACGGCTGCAGGGGGGCAGATATATAATGCCAGCTGTTTGGCGGCAGGGCGCGTGCTTTTGACTGATAACAAGTGACAGGCACCGTGTGGCACCGCGACAACCCCCGAAACCCCAGACCGGCACAATCTTACAACCCGCATTGATTTTATGGGCGCTGCGGGTACTGCCAAGCGCAGCGCTTTTCACTAGCTGCCACTAATCAAGCGGCGTAAATGCTGTACAAGTGGGACTATGCCCCACAAAAATGATGCCAAGACGAAACAACTTTTTCGGCAGCAGCTATAGCTGCATTAATTTGCCAGCATTGAAAGCAACGGCTGGGAGTGTTTCGGCGTTAAAATCGAATTGAAACTTTAATGACTTTATGCGGCAGTCGCAAGTGCCGGCCAACTTGCCACATGCAGCGTGTGGCAACTAGCATCAAGCAGCTTGACCAGAACCAAGTTTGCAACTAGTTGGCCACATTTCCGTTGGCCCAGACAATTAAGTGCGCAACTTTTTGCACAATTGTACTTTAAACTTTGGCCACGCCCACTGAAGGATGTTGATGATGATGATGATGATGATGATGATGATGATGATGCTCCGAGTGCTGCTGCTGCTGCTGCTGCAACACGTTGAACAGATTCAATTAATTAACTGTCAATATTCTAGCAAGCACGAGCGCGTGCCACGCCTCCATGTCTCTGGTATTTATTCGCCTACATTTGTGCCGGCGCGCTTCGTTTCGTTTCGCTTCGCTTCGATTTGCTTTGCTGGCTAAATAATTAATGAAAAGACAAATTGCTGTTGGCACAGCATCAGTCCCCGCCAGCCCCTCCCCCACTCACCCGTTGGCTGCCCTGTGCAACGCACCTCTGCTGGCCTTTCCATACAATTGCGGCTCAATCTCTACAGTCTAAGCCCCTGGTTCGGAATCTAGTTGCCCACCAAACAGTTTTTATTTTTCATTGCATACTTTTATGCGCTGCCTTGATTTTTTCTCTCTACTATTTCGCATTATGCCATTTCCGTTTTTTTCTTTATAATTTTTTTATTTCTTTACAGATTGCGCTTCATTAATTGCAATACTAATTGGTTTCACAAAAAGCATAGGAGTGCGCCTCAGATAGAGACAGCGAAAGACAGAGAGTCAGAGAGGGAGGTAGGGAAATCATTTGGTGGCTCACGTGCTGGGCAGTGGGCGATTGGAGCTGTGTAAGTTAGTGGCTCAGTAGCTGATCAAATGGTTAGTAACACTTTCCATGAGCAGTATAATCTACTGAATGCGCCTAACGATAGTTCCTATTCCGTCGATATTTGGCAGATGCAAATTTTAAGTAGATATCAAATTAAATAAATACTTGTTATTGGTAATTTTATCTTAAAAATAAGTTGTACAATTGGAGGCGTCCGAATGCGAAGAAGATGGAGAAGGTCTCATCCAATCGATCTCCCAGATTGCTTCGTTTAGCCAAATCTTTTTTTCTTAATTTTATTATGTTGTATTTGTATTAATTCATATAAGTTTAATTTAAGTTTTTCCTTTTAAACTAAAAAATTAGAGAGAATATGAACTGTATATTGTTAAAGATTTGGAACTTGGATGCTGTTTGAAGACAAACTCTAAGATTAAATACTGGAAATCGATAAAGAACTAAAATATTATATTCACAATTGTCTATTCATTGAGCCCAACACAAAGGAGTCCAATCAGAAACTGTTGTGTTTAAATTTGAGCTCAAGAACTATTATTCTTAGCTCATGAAATTGAACAGCCCAACTGTATCTAAAAGATAACATTCAATTAAAGCCTAGCAGCTCATGTTAATGGCGCTTGGCTAAGATCAGGAGCAGATCAATTCGCCGCATTAAGCCAATCTTAAATGCAAATCTGATTGAATGCTCGCACCTACGGGTGCTCCGAGCTGGGAGCATGATTTAGCATGCAAATGTGTCAGAGCTTTGCCTCATGGCCGGGACTCAATGCATAAATCATGGCTGGCCTAAGGAATAAAACAAAAAAAAAAAAAATGTAGCACGAAGAAAATAAAGGAGTAAAATAATAATAAAAGGGTTGCACAAGTGGCAGCTTTCGCTTTCGCTTTCGCTGGGATTTTGGCAGCGACTGCCGCTACTTCAACTCCTGCTCCTGCTCCTGCTCCTGCCCCATACCCTTCGCCATCGCCAGCCACATCTTGCTCAGTTGTTGCAATCGATAGTCGGCGTTTTTATGCCGCCAATGTTGGCCGTAGCACGTTCAGCGTGCGGCACAAAGTATGCTAAGCTTATTTATTATTTACACGAGTGAAACGTGTATGAAACGAAAAGAGCTGCTAAAAACCTGAAACGGCGACTGTGCCCCAAAACTCGGGCAACTCGTGTGTGTTTGTGGTTGATTTGATTGCTTTATGCACCCAGTGAGTGGCCGCATGAATTTCAAATGAGCCGCTTTACGCCGTGCCACATGCCACATGCCACATGCCACACAGCATCAGTTTCTGTTTGCTTGCTCCCCATTGCTCCGCGTACGCCTTGTAGGCAACAAAAAGGTGCCAAATAATACCAAAAGGCATATGAAAAGAAAAAAGGTTTAAAAATGTTAAGATACGGCCACAGCGCAGTCATTAGAGCTCTGCCAGCTCTCCCACTGTCCCTCCCTCTCTCTTCCTCTCTCTCTCTCACTTTCTGCCACTCTGCCGCGCTTACAATCTCTCTGGCCCTCTCCCTCTTACTCTCTCGCTCGCTGCCATATCTAACGTGTTGCACACGTTTCGCCTGCCTGTCAAGCAGCAGCAGTGTGAATGGCAATGGAAATGGAAATAAACATGAGAATGGCGCTAGCCATAGCAAGGAGACGGCCAAATGGGGAGAGCGAGAGCGAAAGCGAGAGAGAGAGCGAGTGTGTGTGCCGTGTCAGTGTTCACACGTCTTTGTGCAGACTTTGGACAATCGTGTCGACTACTACGTAACACACTCGCCCTTCCAAGTGAGGCCCCCTCCACACCCACACACATATACAACCCGCCACCCCCTCCGCCTACCCGTCCACACCCCTGGCCGGGTACTGGTTCTGTTTTCTGCGCTGTTCCCACAGTAATTTGAAATTCATGCGCTTCGTATGTGGAATAAATTCAAGATTTTGATTTGCTGCTACGTGTGGCATCTTATTTCTCGTTCTCTTTCCCTCTCACTTGTTGTGTGTGTGTGTGTGAGTGTGTGTGAGTGTGTGCAATTGAAGGTGTGAAATCGCACATAAAGGATAATAAAAGTGAAAAGCGTGAGGCGCCATTCAAGCTGTTTCCCTTAAAGCAGCTGCCAAAAACTGAGGCAAACGCATTTTTTTTTTGCGGTAGCAATTATTAACCTGGTCCAGACATTGATGGCCCCACAACAGCAAATTTATGTGTATGCGTGTGTGTATGTGTGTGTAAAACTTAAGTGTACTATTGTCAACTACAGACAGCTCTAGAGCTGGCAAACAACTAATAGGCCGAACAGCTGCTTCAAGTGAGGCAGAACAGTGTTTGAAAGCATCGTGTTTTTTAATAGCCTGTCAGAGTATACGTTAATTGACATTCAGTTAACTTTTCCGCTTTTCGTTGCAAAATATTTCAGCTTAATTAAGTGCGACAACGTCATGTCAACTAATTTAACGTCAAATAATTCACAGCGACAAGCTGGCAGTCGAAAAAGTTACTAATTTTATTTTTATCCTTTCATTTTACGGCTGTTTCCATTTATTGACAAGGTGGCAACACTGGCAGCTTGCATTTTATGTGAAATGCAAAAACTGTCAACTATTTTAAGTTGACTTGCGGCTGATGCGAGCCAAATGGAAGCTGATGATAATGAAATATAGTACTATAACAAGAGGTTAAAATGTACTTTGACAGAAACAACAAAAATTATCTCCAAGTTGAGTAAAAATATGAGAAAACTGTGGTAACACTGGCAGTTGGCATTTTATATGAAATTTCAAAACTTGCAGATTTTTTAAGTTCACTAGAAGCTGATGCAAGCAAAATTGGGCTTAACCAGCGGTAAAAGTGTATTTTGACAGGAACAAAAGGATATGGAAAAATTGTACTTCTTGAATACAATTGGGTATTATATGCATTTACTATCTGCAACCTTTTGATTCTTTTGTGGCTATCACACAAACATTGTGGCTCTCTATCCAATTTTATCATATGCAAAAATACAAAAGATTTCCCTGGCTTCATAGCTCACATTTCTCTCTGCTTAGCTTAAAAGGTTTTAGCAGGTCTATAGCTGCATATACACATATCTTATTTTTGCACAAAATAAGTAGAGTTTCGTCAAGAAGTTTTCAGACCTTAACCTGGAATAAGTATTTATTTCGTCAGAAAGCTTGTCAAGTAATTTGCTGTTGATTTTGTTCTATCTGGTCAAAAGTATATTTCCCATCGATGATGTGTATTCGTTATAGAAATCAGAGAATAGTCTAGTACTTTAGAGCGACAGTTTCATATATTCCCACAGGCTGGCGGTCCCTTTGGTTTCCTGCCTTTAAATGTACCCTGGGTCCTGTGACCGCCCCGCGGCTCTTTTCATTGGTTTTTCGCTTATTTATGCCATACGAAATGTAATTTATGATTTTTAACGCCCAAAGGCGTTTGCCTCAATTTCGCGGCCAAAACATACGTCAGCTCCGTTGCCCTTGCCCAAACCAACGCCCCCCGTCCAAATATTCGGGCGAAAGAGGCGCAGTTCAGTTCCATCTGGCAAAGCTCCATGACGCGTCTTTGTTTGCACTGGGCTCACATAGCGACTCTTGTTGTGAGATTTTCAAATGATGCCGAAAAGTAGGCAACGCACACACACACACACACACAAACACACAGAAACGTACACACCAACACACACAACAAGCAAATAAACACGCGCAAATATTACGAGCTGCTTGACTGCTGACATCGCTCCCTCAACTTTCTTCCTACCGCCCGCTCTCTCATTCTATCACTTCCCCACTTCCTTTCGCACTCATTGTATGGCCATCTCTCTCGTTCAGTCTTTCTCTCGTTCGCTCTCCATCCACACCTTACACGGCAGCTGTGCGTTTATTTTTGGCATCGCAGCGCGCCTGTAAGTATGCAGCAACCGGCAGGAGAAATACATGTCAATGACTTTACAGAAAGCGGAAACTCATAAAGATAAGTGTTGACATGGCTGCCAACTTGGTTGGGCACTGTGCAACACCGGCCCTGTGGCCCGCCCTCGAGTACCGAGCACTGAGTACCGCCCCGCGGTCCTCTAAGTGGCATCTGTCGTCCCGTATTTGTGTCACTCCACAGTATACGTCTCACACTCTGCTCCTCTTTATGTGTGTATGCGTTTGTGTCCTGTATCGCATCGCGCACTTTTTAAATGTCCTTTGCAACAAGCAAGACACAGTTATTTGCGCATAGAAATTGGTTATTTGAGGCGTTGTTTTAAAGAATTTCGAAAGACTTTCCTGTCCAAAATTCAGACAAAGAAACCTTAATATAGAAACTGATTGTATTATCATATGTAGCAGACAGAGAAACTTTTAGAACACACCTCTGCGATAAAGATCGATATTTATCGTATTTTTTGTTGCCTGGCGGCAGCTCTACGTACAAATAATCACAAAGAGCGGGCAAAAGTTTGATTTTATTCTTTGCAATTCAGTAAAATATCTTTATATCGATAACTATCGATTTCTTGCCCAGTTAAACCTTATGATTTCTAGCATGCGCCACTTTAATGATGCACGTATACAATCAGTAAAGGCTATCTCTTAATATCAGCTGCCCAAAAGAAGGCTTTAATGTGATGCAATTCAGCAGTTTTCCAAAGTTTCGATAACTATCGATATCTAGCCTTACCCAATGATTTCTAACATGACACACCTTATTTCTGTACGTATACAATCAGTAAAGTCTAAAAAATTGCCTAAATATAAGTTCGTGCAATTGAAGCAGCTATCAAAGTATCGATACTTATCGATAATTTAATTCAGAGGTTAACACTTAAGTGTTGCTCATATGGGACATGAATTATGAGTTAAACAAACGCCAGGCCCACAACTAATGAAGCATTATTATGATATGCACACACACACACACACACAAGGGTGTATGGCATGTCACACACACACACACTAATGCAGCTCGTGTGTATTATTATTATTATTGGCGTAGCCATGCTTATAAAGTTTCTGGACAATCGAGCAACCAAAGGGGCTGGCTGAGGCAGCACATGTTTTATATGCATAACCAAAAACCACCAGGCGCCAATTGTTTTGGCATGGCAATGGATGGGGGGGAGGGTCTATTGTTGAGCACCCGAACCGGGGCTAATTAATGTTATCGCATTTCATGCATCACTGCTAATTGTTATCGATAAATAATGCAATGTCAGGCGGCAAAAATGTGTTGCCTGTGTATTTGGTGTTGGCCACTTGCTTATTATTGTTTGTTGCCATTGTTGTTGTTATTGTCGCTCTTGTTGTTGCTGCTATTTACTATGGTATTATACGATTTATCA
This sequence comes from Drosophila virilis, assembly GCF_030788295.1. Taxonomy (NCBI): domain Eukaryota; kingdom Metazoa; phylum Arthropoda; class Insecta; order Diptera; family Drosophilidae; genus Drosophila; species Drosophila virilis. The sequence continues at coordinate 15,567,043 of NC_091543.1, forward strand.
GCGCAACGCGTTAACGGAATGTCAAGTGACAAGCATTAATAATGGCCAGGTGATGGGGTGGGGCAACTACGTTGCGTGTAAACATAAATCTCGAAAGGCAATCAGAGGACTTATTAATGGTCACATGCAAACGGAAACGGCAGAACGGAAACGGAAATGGAAACGTTTAACCGCTATCAGCGTTCTTTTTTTTTATTATTTTACAGCGCAGTTCAATGAACACTTCGAGTAAACATTGCGTGTGCCAAACAAAAGTGCTTAAGAGGCGTTAGGTAGGCGTAGCCGTAGATTGACTAACGTCAAATTCCTGGAAGCACTTGCGCTTAACTTCTGGCTCATTTCAAAACAGACAAGTTGATTGATTAACTGTTTGACGCAGGTGCGTCTAGGATGGAAAAATTCTGTTATTTCGATAATTGACTTTAATTCCATTGACGTTGTCACACAGGCAGAGACCCCCAAAGCGAAAGGGGAAGCACACAGTTGGGCTTGTTCAGAAGTAAAATGAAACCTTCGATCGTTCAAAGACATATTTTAGTCTATGATATTTCCGATTAAATATAATAATTCATAATATATATAACCTATATATATATACAACCTAACCAACAAAAAATCGAAAGATGTTATAAATGAACGTTTTCAATTTTAGCCTCAAATAAAGGCTCATAAGGCTAGGCATCAGATTCGTTTGGAGCATTAATTAATGTCTAATCGTGCAAAACTCCATCAAGCTATTCAAGTTGATTTTTGAGTCATGTTTATTGCGGCCTGTTTTGGGGCGCATAGCCAAGGGCTGGTTGGCTGGCATTAATTAAAAGCTGAAAAATAATATGCGCCATATCTGTGGCTAAACTTAATAAAAAGAAAAGCCAAACAAACAACATAAAGTGAAATGTTCAAAATAATTACCCAGAGCCGGAAAAAAGGCTGCTGCTCTGGTGCTGCTGTGATTTTTCAGTTTGTTTTATAGCTAAAACAAAGCAAAAGGCATAACAAAGATTTATGCCTTGTCCGAAAGGTGGGAGCAGAAATTTAATGCGCCCCAAAAAGTAGGCAAAGCAAATTTAAGCAAACAAACAAACAAACGAAAAAAATACAGAAAGAAGCAGCACAACGAGGGCCTCAAACGCAGCGAAAGTATTTAAGCAAAAAGTGTATACATACCTAGAAAAACTCTCGCCGTTGCTTCCACTTATTTTTTTTTTGTGGCTAAAAGTTTTTAATGTTGTTGCAGTTGTTGTTGTTATTGTTGCGGTTGCATGATACGGAAATTTTTGTGGCTCGCAAAAGTTTTTGCGGCTTGCAAACAGACAGAGAAAGCCACAAACACACACACACACACACACACACACACACGTGTGCAGCTGTTGGTGCGCTTGAAACTTCAGTATTTAGCCGTAAGTGGTAATAATTACGAATCTGACTGCTTCCGCTGACTTGTCGTAGTGGTTTACAGTTGCACACACACACACACACACGCACAATCACAACTACACACCACACACTCACACACGCAGATTAATTAACTTTAATTGGATAAAAATTATACAAAATTATGCAGACAGCAGAGAGCAGGAGACAGCGCGGAATAGAAAGGGAAAAGAGAGAGAGAGAATACAAGGGGTATGAAAAAAAAGGGGGGAGAGAGAGAGAGAAAGAGAGCGAGAGCGAGAGTGAGGAAGAGACATAACTCGATATATAGTCAATTGCTCAATCAACTGCAATGGCTGCAGTTGCATTAGAAACTCTATACGCTACAAATTAATTAAAATACTGATTATCGTTAGTCTTGTGTAATTCATTATGTAAGCAGATATGTTTAAAATAAAGAGAAAAAAAAATTGAAAATAAAAAGGACGAGCGCCATACCACGCCATATCACGAACACATTCGACTGATGAATTTGTGAAAATGTTATTTGATATTAGTTCACGATGCCATTTATCTAATATTTATCCATCCATCTAACTATCTATCAAACTTTTCAGGGTATTTTTTCTTGTTGGCAAATAATATACTGTACAGAATATACAAATAGTAGCTTTAGAAATAAGAGTTTTCTTTAGTTTAGAGTAATAATAGTAAAAATAATCCAAGTAATAATACCCATTTTAATAATAATAATAACAATAATAATAGTAATAATAATAACAATTAATAGTAATAATAATAATAATAATTAATATTATTTAAGTAATAATGGTAAATGATGATTAAATGATTAATGATAAAATAACAACAATATTAATCAAATTAATAATAATAATAAAAATTACTAATGCTAATTAGAGTACTTCTGCTACAGGGTATCTGGTAGTTCTCGCTTCCACTTTTACTCGTTTTTTCGCTCAAAATCAGTGCATACTCTTCAACCACTCTGTGGAAAATTATTTTTCATTGTGATTTTGCTTGGGCCCCAACGGCTGCAGCCTAATGGAAAATTCTATTAGGCTGATGGTGTAAGGCAGGTTTTTTATTAAGCAGCCAACTAATTTGACTGGCGTCTTGCATTTTAGAAAATGTCGCACTGGGAGCAGGCCCCCTTCTTGCCCCTTCCTACTCCACTCGCCGACTTGCCCCTTGCCCTGAGTCAGCGTGTCGCTGCAATAGGTTTTGCCAGGCTGCACAATAGCTAAAACACTCCCCAGTGCACTATTGTTGGAGAGGAATCGGTCCGGGCTGGCATGGAGAATGTGGGGGAAAGGAGTTGAGAGGGAGTAGTAAGGGGGGCTTTAATTTGATGTTGCCAGGCAATTGCCAGCGTGTCGCTCTGTCTCACTTTATCTCAGGCTTTATTGAAATATTATGCAACAAAGTTGATGAATTTTTAGCCTGACAAACTTTGGCGCTGCATGGGGACTGCGCATTAAGCAAAACTTGCCACACACAAGAGGCATGCTTCTTGCCCCCTAGCACTACCTTCCCCCTCCCCCCTCCCCCTGAGCTGCCATTGTGTATCAGGTGTTTACCAAACCGACGAGAGCACAACGAAAAGAAAAAAAATATTATAATAGCAATTGAGAATTGCTGATGAGCTTTGCTGCCTGCCAGCCTGGCTGCCTGTCTACCTGTCTGCCTGCCACGTTGACAAGCAAGCCCGCCAAGACACCGGCCGTTGAACGTACCGTACCCCATGCGCTTCCTCTAACGCCTCTATAAGTTGCCAAGTCGCTGGCATAACAATCCAAGGAACAGCGGGAAGCAACTGGCAACTGGCAGAGGCCAAAGCTAAAGCTGGAACCGAAGCCCGAGTACAAGCCCATGTCGCTCTAGTCTTTGTACAGACTTGTTGTCGAGGGAGCATTTTAATTATTCAACATTGTTGACAAAGTTTCAGCTGTGACTGAGCCACCAAGTGGCAGACAGAGAGAGAGAGAGAGAGAGAGAGAGAGAGAGAGAGCGAGAGAGTGCGCAATATGATTTGCTGCCTGAGCAGTCAAAAGTTGAGGCACACAAAAATTGGTCCACAGCCAGCGCAAAATCTGCGGCTGTTGACACTGCAAAAAGCCAGCGGGCTTCACAAAATGTCAAAGCTACAACCTAGGTGTGTGTGTGTGTGTGTGTGTGTGCGGGTGTGTGTGTGTCGGTCGGATAGATGGGGTTGTAGGTTTTGGGCGTGCAAATGGAGCTTATTTAATGATATTCTTACTTCGCTCCTTTGCTTAAATATGCCAAATATTCATGGTACAAGCGCTCTCATCAAATTGTTCTATACTTTAGAAACTCTGTCCCGGTTTAATGTGTGCTCTTAACCAAAAATATGTTGTTAGTTTCATACGGTTGACTATTTAGAAAAATTAAGGCAGCAAGCTGGTCCGAAGCCACGCCATATTTATTATGTCTAACAGCCAATCAACGTTTGACTATATCTTTAGTCTAACTAGATTCCAAGCAAACAGTTTAAACCATTTTATAGCCTATCGAACCGGTTCAGAAGCAACCACCTATAGTTCAGGCGTCATCTGATGTTTTCTTACAAAATGCAAAATGTGTGCAATTTTTTGTTCAGTTTTTTTTTTTTTTGTGGAATTTACCTCACAGTTTACCATTCAATATTTCATTTATCGACCTGACGCACATCACTGGCCACTGGGCAACTCCTTTGCCAGGCGCTCCTGTAATTTAATTCTTTTACAGTGACCCAAAAGCCACAGCAACTGCAGCTGCAACAGCATTGAAAATGACGAGGACATCGCAGCTAAAGCTGTAGCGGATGGCCACAGTGGTCGGCGAGGCAGGCGGCCCGAATGGCAAAGGACTGCTGAATGGTGTTCACATGGCTGCAATTTTTTTATGCACCGAGCCCATTGAAAATGGGCAAAAAGGGTTTAATGGCTATGGGCAGATGTATGTAACGGACAGAAGCCAGCAGCTGCGACCTCCAACTGCAGAACAAGTTTAACATTTCAATTGATATATCGTGCGATATCCATATCACCGATAAATATCGATTTGGAGACATGTTTTATTGAGCATAACTTGTAGATTATATAAGCATAATGTATATCAAATTTGGAATGTCGATTCTCGAATGGATAATCTTTTAGTTTTTGCATACCTTTCCCTGTTTTCAGCTACACCTTGATACTTTGGATCCAGCCTTCCCATAAAAGAAAGCTGCAACTCTTGTACAGAGAGCTCGGCCTGGGTTCAGTGTGTTTGGCTGTCGGTTACACCCGACTAGAGCACTTGTTTTTTTTTGGCCAACACGCTTCAATAATTCTGTTTGCTCGCACAAACACCACCCACGCACACATGCATGTGCACACACACACACACCAATATTCGTGCAGCAAGCATATTTCGAGTGGCTTTTGTGGCATTGACATCGACTGTTGGCAAAAGACAAAAATTCCAGCAAAACTGCAGCCGAAGCCGACAACAGCAACAACTGCTAAAAAATTACAATGCAATTGTTTGCCATTGGCGCCCACAACGCGGCGCAAGGCGACTGCCAGACAATGGCCAAAAGTCAGCCAGCACCAGAACCGGATCCACTCCACACCACAAACACATACATGCACAAATACACACACACACACACACTGCAGACATATGGAGGGCTGCCCAGAAAATGAACACAGACTGCTTGGCATTTGGCAAAGCCAAGAGGTTAAAGGGAACGAGCCGAAGGCTGGGCGGTTTAATTCTGGGCAACGGCGCCATTTCGCGGTCATCATCGATTTAAAGCAATGCACTTTCATTATGGAACTAATTGAAACCGAATCTCGGACAAAAGGCATACGCAAATGAATTGCCATTACCAATATGAGTGCAGTCGGAGTATTGATCGATTGATGTGCTCAAAGAGCATGATCAATTACATGCGACATGCGACATGCGACCTGCGACAGGGAAATGTGAGGGCCGAAAATAAGTTTATATAATAGAAGTTCTGTGTTCATCGATATATATTGATTATTAAAAAAAAAAAATCAAAATTCTCGTTAAATATATGGGCACAAACAAAATAAGATAGAACGACAATCTTCGGTATGCCGAATATTAAATACACTTGTAGACATGTGGCTTTTGGCTTAACAATGCGATTTGTGAAGCTACAAGAAACTAATTCTGTTAAGGATATCTTGGAGGGCAGAAAAGTTTCTCAAAATAAACCTCATTTTGCGACCGATTCTTCATATAGACATATATATTTTAACATTTTGATCCGATGTACGATTCGAGGCGAAGTTACTTAAAAATACATACATGTGCTAAGAAAAAAAAAACGCGCACTCATGTGCATATTTGAGCACATGAGCCGCAACACTTACATATTTGCACTTGCCCCCTCGCCCCTTTTGCCATATGCCCTGCACACCTCTTGCCGCATCATCATTGGACCATGCCGCGTCCTTAAACAATGAGGCTTTTGTATGCGACGGCGCGTTTGCCTTTTTGTTGCTGGCTGCGGCACACACATTTGCCAATACACACACACGCACACGCACACACACGCACACACATTCATTTACACGCACACGTACGGCCATTGTTCCATATTGAGCCCCAAACCTGGTCTGGAGCTGTCTTGACTGCTCGACGCCTTTGCCCGGCGTTTTCATTTGCGCTTCAAATCTAAGAATAATAGCCGCCTTGATTACATTCACGCCGCTTTATGACAAACGAAAACAACAGCAGCAACAACAACAGCAACAGCAACAGCAGCAACAATGAAAATAACAGTGGCAACAATCAGATGCTGCACAGTGGGCACAGCTCGAGTGCAAGGCGAAAACAAAAGAACAAAATAAGAAAAGAACATGCGGAAAAATATAATGACAACCAATGATTTTTAAAGTATTTTAAGATAGAGTGAGTCTAGAGAGCTACAAGAGAGCTTTAAGCGAGCTTTAAGTCAGCCTTAAGCGAGCATTAAAAAAGGTTGAAGAGAGAGTTACGTGAGCCTAAAGCGAGATTTAAGCTAACTTTAAGTGAGCTTTAAGGAAGCTTTCAGTAAGCCTGCAGACTTATGTAAGCCTTAAGCAAACAGTTAGAGGGGTGGAAGCAAAATGCGAGTGAGTTATAATTGAGCAAATTGACTGGTTGTAACGAGCTTTAAGAAAGTTTTAGGAGAGCCTTATGTAAGCTTGGAGCTAGATTTAGGCTAGCGATACGCGAGCCTTTAAATTAGCCTGAATCGAGATATAAGATAGCTTTGGCGAGCTTTAAATGAACTTTTAACGGGTTAATTGAGCTTTAAGAGAGCTTTATTTCACCAATAGCTTTATAAATTATTAAAAGGCAATAAATCATTTTTGTATATAAAATTATTTTATGTTACGCAATTTATCGATAAATTTATCGATCATATTTCTGTCATTGACATAGCAAAATTTTTGCAACAATTTGTTGCACTGTGCCTCAGCATTGTGGCCAAAATGAAAAGAAATGAAATTAAGTGGCGTGTTATTCTGTAAGTGTACGTGGGTGTGCGTGTGTGTGTTTGTGTGTGTGTGTGTGTGTGTGCAGGCCTACGGTACGTGGTATGTGGCATGTGTAGCATGTATATGCCAACACACCCCCAGTCCGCATTCACATCAACTTAAGCCTCCCATGTTAAGGCCTGTTCGAGTGTTAATTGTGTGCAAACAACAACAACAACAGCTGACAGACAGACAAGACAACGCGACAGACAGTTGAATGGACAACTTAACAGCCACCCAGCTGAGCCGAAGCCAAGTTGTGATTTGTGCGGCTCAAGACACAAGCACAAGCGCTCCCCCGCACCACCCCCCGATCGGGTCATCCTGTCCAGGCCACTCGCCCGGTAATTGCAGTTCGAGTGCAGGATCAACAAAGGGCAGAGCATACGCTAAGAATTGGAATTCAATTATGCAACATGCGGCTATAAAGCGTAACAGTATTCGCACGCAAAGTAGCGGCAACTTTTTGTTGCATGGACATTTTTTAATAATAATTTCTTATGTTGCTGTTGCCGCTGCCCCCACCCTCGCCCTCGTAGCTGCTTCCAATGGCAAATCAATTTGCGCTTTACATAAAAATCAACAAAAGACTCCACGGCAGCTAAGTTGAATGGAGTGTGTGAGTGGGCTGGGTAGTTGGGTGGCAGCAATCTTCTCGAAAATCACGGCACATAACCCATTAGTCCCCATGTTGCCCAACTACTTATGCTCACGGGCCACGAGGTAAAGGGAAGGGCGGAAATGGAAATGGAGCAGGCAACAAAAGGCGATTTTCATACAATTTTCGTTCTCGTTGTGCTCGTTGTCGTTGACGTTGTCGCATTTACATAATGAATTCATATGTTTAATAAAATCTACACGTGAACACGACTACACGCGAGCAAGCTCACACACACACACACAAACACACACCAGCACACAAGCCCGCACACACACAAAAGGGCAACCTGAATCTGTAACTGGGCTCTGGATATGGCAACTGGTATCTGGATTCTGGAAATCTGCGAATCTGAAACGCAAACAGAAACTGAATGCAGCCGCGCACAAAAGTATGCAAAGATAAAGCGAGCCAAAAAGCCAGCGCTGAACGAAGCTGCTGGCGACGGCCAGGGGAGGGGCCGGGGGAGGGGCCAGGGTGCGTTGGCAGCGTGGGTAGGCGTGGTGTTGTTTCTGCCTTACAATTTTTGTATATTCGTTTTTTTTTTTTTTTTTTTTGGCGTACTCTCTCAACATTTCAATAGTTTGGCTGATGACAATGACGATGATGATGACTGCAGCTACACAAACGATAAAAGTGCCCCCTTGTGTCTGTGTCCGTATCTGTGTGTGTGTGGCTGAGTGCTTTGTTGTGGGCCCAAATTAAAATCACATTCAATTTGCATATTTTTGATGTGCGTAAGGATTTAGTCGACAGTTATCGATAAGCACACAACATGAACACTTATCGATAAATATGAAAATGCAGCTGAGTAAACAGTTGATAAACATTTTGTTTATCAGGGTGGATTTGATATGTTTTCCCTATAGCGTAGATCGATAAAATGCTTGCTGCCTTACAGAAGGCAGTTTCTAGTGTGTCGATAATTTACTTTCATTGCCTAACATTTGCTTAAATACCTGCTCTCGCTTTGCGCGAACCTACAAACAAACAAATTAGTCTTTAAAAGAAAAAATTAACAATAATAATAATTATATTTATTGATTCCAATGGTGAAGTTTTTGGAACTGATTTATTCGCAATTTGTTATAGACCAAACACACAATTTCCAATAATTTCACTCACATTTGTTTTGGGGCCAATTATCGATGTATTGTTTATTGCATATGGTTTGGAGATAAACAAACAAATTTTACGTATTCAACAATCAAAAGTTTTCAACAAATTTGCAAACACAAAATCCGAAAAGTTGAATTCACCCAATCACTAAGTGTGCCAGAAAAGGGAATTGATGGGACAGCAAGTGGCTGGTATGGAATGATAGGAGAGTGCAATTGTACATAAAAAGGCAAGGATATGTGCCATGTGAGAAAACTCATGATACTAGCTAGAAAGAGGCACTGGGCCATTTGCCTGGCCTTACCGAGCCGTGGAGCTAGTTGGAAACTCGGTCAAGTTGTTGCCAGGCAGCTTAAGCACACATTCATACCCACACAACACACAGCACACACACAGCACACACACACGCACACACACTATAGCATCCAATTGCCAATTGTGATAAATTGTACTTTTAAGCAATTTAAGCCCAACAAAAAAAAAAAAAAAAAAAAAAAAAAGAGAAGCACATTGAACAAAAAAACAAGAGAAAAAAGTTAAGGCAAAACAAACCGAAACCGAGCGGCCCCTCATCAAAGTTCTTGTCAAGAACAAAAAAAAAATAATAGAAAAAGGTTGACTCTTTGGCCAGGCCGGACAAACGGCTTTAGATACCCTGTACGCAGGTTGGCGTCTGGTATATAATATCTCAAGCCTGCATCGATGAAGTCATAAAATATTTAAGTAGATCTGCGGCATGTATACGGATCCCACATAGAACAAGCCACAAATAAATTAGACGCAGGCATGGTTGTTGTCATCGCTACATCGCTGCATTCTTGAACAGGGCATATATAAGTCCAGTATACTCTTTGTGCTTATTTAAAGTATGTAAAACTACTTTACTAATAATGCCTCAATTGTGCGCCATTTTGAGGCCTGAGCTCGTCTCCAGCTTTATGGCACTGGGTCCGGCGGATTTTGGGCATTTTTGGTTATCCGAACTGGACTGCATACATATATGTATGTGTGTGTATGAGTGTGTATGTGTGTGTGTATGGAGCACATATGTAAGGCATTACCCTAGTTAAGCGTACGCAACACTCGTTGCAGAATTTTCTCTTTTCTCAGCTCTTCTCTTTTGATGCTTGTTGTTTTTGGTATCTGGAGTATTAATCCTAATTGAAGGGAAATCCCTTGATGGGCACACGCACATAGCCAAAGGTGCGGGTTGCGGGTTGCGGGTTGCCAGGAGCGGTTAAGCGGTAACCCTTTTCTATTCTTTTTTTTTTCAACTCTGGGGCCGCTCTGCTGCCCGAGTTCGTTAGTTTTGCTATTTTATGACGCTTTGTGTGTGTGTGTTTTGTTGTTGTTGGTTTTTCTATTTTTACGGTTTTGCTTTTTGTTTCTACTCTTTTTGTTTTTTTTTTTTTTTAGCTTATTGTGAGAAGAGTAGCGCTTAAGGAAATCTGCTGTGAAGGGTTTCCACATGAATGTGCGAGTGTGTGTGTGTGTGTGATGCAAGGATTGCCAACATGTGGCGCAAGATAAATGCGTGACGTCTCAAAATTAGCTGCGTCTATCAGTGCTACTCTGCTCATACATACAAACACATACACACACACACACACACACACACACAAACCAGCATTAAGCTTGAGTCTCGTTAGCTTATAGCTTTACTCAAGATTTGTACGATATGCGAAATGAGAATGATTTTCAATTCTTATCAGAATTTGAAGCTTACATAAACCAGGCAGAGAGAGAGAGTGAGTGAGAGAGAGAGAGAGAGAGGGGGGGAGAGCGGCTTACTAATAAGGCTAGAAAGGGACAATGCACAATTTACTAAACCCACTCAAAGCTCGTAATTAGAAGGTATTTGCGTTGGCTGACAATAGCTCATTGCTATACGACTTCCACACATATGGCTACCGAGTGAAGGCAAAAGAAAAGGCGAAACGCACAAGCCCGAAGACACTGCCAATGAAAACTGTTAACGCAACGCTCGACTAGATAAATACCCTATAATCAAATTTAATTAACGCTTAGCAAAAGTCGCAGAAAGTTCAAAGTTGCGCTCGAATAAAACTCAAAGATTCTCCCAACTAAACCCCAATTTCCACACGACGAAACAAGGACCAAGTATGTAGAACGTCTCAAATGCACTCAAGCTCAAATTGGGGTAATTATAGTATGCGTGGATCATCAATCAGTCAGTCAGTCAGTCAGTCTAGCAGTCAGGACAAGCGAGTTAGTTATACATATATATATATGTTTGTTATGCCCGTGTCGTACCCATTTTATGGTTACAGGGTATTAAAAAAGCGCAAATAGACATTTAATGATTCCCCATTGTCATTATATAAAGGTGGCTTATAAAAACATTATTTCACAATGCAGGTGTTGTAGGTGGGTGTGTGCGTATGTGTGTTGTTGTGTGTTGGTGTGCGTTTGTTCGTGCGTGTTTTTGCTTGCGTATGTGTGCATGTATGTGTATTTGCTGGAGATGCGTATTGTTTAGCAGTTTTGGGGGGCCATGCGGGCTGCTGCTCATTTGTTGGCTGGCACAACTCCCAGAACGAAGGCATTTCATGGCGACTAACGAGCGACCAGGGCAAAGAAGCTAACCCAAAAAGCTAACCCAAACCCAAACCCAGCTGCCTTCTCCCCCTTCCGTCCCAAAGCAGGCGTGTAAACCGAACTCACCCCTCCTGCCGTGTGCCCCTCGTCAGGCCCACATGTAATTACGTTAAGGTGTGTACAATTTTTACCCCCACGCCCGGACTCATATATTAAATAATTCTGAGCTGCTGGCCTGTGTCGTCGGGCCATTAAAAATGCCACTGATAGGGCCAATAAACAAATGCAAGCAGCATGAAGCGCACATATATGAGTATATTAAATGGATCTTCAGCTTAGTTATGCCGTATTTAGTTTACGTAGTTAATGCTATAGATCTATGAAAAACAGATTTAGTTCTAAACATCCAATATAAATATAACAACACCATATATAAATATGCTTTGTTTGCAGTGACATTCCTCATAGATTAACGAACGATTAAATAATTTAAGGCTGGTCAAAAAGTTGACATACTGGGCACACTGCACGTCTCTCATTAATTTACTTTCAACGCAGCTGACCACACCGATAGCTCCTAGTCACAATGAATTCTCTATAATTGCTTGTCACCCTGTTGGTTTGGGAGAAAATTGCTCGTGGTAAAAACTAAAATAAAATTCACAAATGTGTCTGCATCTAACAAGTCTTTGGATAACTTTAAATAAAGCTGATCACAGTACAAGCAAGCTAATTTAGGGTCACACTTATTACCAATATTGCTACAGCTGGTCACACCGCCCGCAAGTTAAGTAACCTCAAGCCAATTGATGATTGACTTCAGCTGGTCACATTGCTTATTGCTCGCCAGACATTTGCCCAAAGCAATGCTTTAATGTGAACAAAATTCGACTGTATTTCATTGTTTGAGTCACTTCAAACGCAGCTGGGCACACTGTGCGCATGCTAAGCAGCCTTCAAATAGAAATCAATAGATTAAGCCTATTGCTGGAATTGGTCTCTTTTCTTCGGATCGGTTTCATTTCGTTCGCTGACGACCACTTGAGAAACGCAGCCACAAAGTTTGTTGATGCTTCAAATGCTTCAAACTTGGGCCGCAACTCGATAACAACTTTCGACTTGTTGTTGTTGGTGTTCGTCTTCTTCTTCTCCTTCAGACCCAATTCGATTTAAGTTCTGCGCTTGCTTTGGCTCTCGCCTCTATTGCCGTTTTGGCTTTGACCTCGTCTGCCGTTTATTGCCGCAAAGTTCTAGCGCCCAAGTCCATCTAATTTCCAGTCTATGTTTATGACAAACGTCAAAGTGAATCGAGCCAAACTTTGATTGTCAGCGAGTGTCCCAGTTTTCTTATGGGGCGGCCAGGCCGTTACTTGCCAGCTGAAGTGGCAGGGAGGGCGCAAACAATGAAATGTCTGCATATTTTGGCACATTATTCAAATTGCCATTATGCACGCGCCTGGACGGGAAACTATGCCACAACAAAATTGCAATCGCAATGGCAAATGGGAAACGGCAAAAGGTAATAGCAACAGCCGCGCCGCAGTCCGTCGCAACCGTCGGCAGGTCTGCATGCCGCAGATCCGCAGCCCGCAGGTCCGCTGCCCGCAGCTCCATTATGGCGGCCACAAATGCAATGCAGCAGCAGCAGCAGCAGCAGCAGCAACAGCGGCAGCTAGAAACGGTGGCAACAACGTTACCAATACCGATTTCTACATCAACCATCGACCCATTAAAGGGGGGCAAATGTTAACCTGTGGCAATGCGACACTGCACAATAGAAACAAATAGGTGTGAGCCAAAAAGGACACACGACTGGCAAATACCCTGCAGCTCGCTATCAAATTTCTGCTTAAATATCTACTACATTTAATGGGCAAAGGCCAAACTCATAAATTATATAAGTCCGGCTTGGGGCTCGGCTTAAAATCGAATTCCGACTTGAAGCCTTGGTATTCGCTCAGCTTTATGAAATCAGGATCTGGCATATACTTTTGTTGTATGTTTTTCAAGACAAAAATTCAAGCAAACTAGTTTTGCATATTAAATTGAATTTGCCTAGACTCTCAAGACTCTCTTAGCTAAACTTTTGACGAGCTGTTCAGCCTGTGGCTATTATACGCACTGCCACAACTTGAAGCTACCCCATTTCCGCCGCGTTTCAATGGCAATGCACGCGCGTACAGGAGGCATAGTTGAGGGGGGGCACATGCCACAAAGTATGCAACGGTTTCGTTTAGTTTCGCATCGTTTCGCGCTGGTGCACGTGGAGTTCATTATCGCTAATAAAATGCAAGCGGCCAAAATGGTCTAACAACACACACACACACACACACCCATACGAATACGTAATATGCACACAAATACGTATACGTAATGCAAATTTGCACGCACACTAAACCCAAGCCAGTTGCCAGGTCAGCTTGCGGCATTGTTGCAGCCAGGCAGCTAGTACGCCAGCCTATTATACATTAGGCATTCTTTCGGAGCGCATAACAAATTTAAATTGTTTGCATGCCGCTGCCATACACACCCACACCCTCCTACACTCTGGCCTTACACAAGCAAAATAAACGAGAAAAATTATTTTCATAAAAAAAAGGAGCCTAAAAAAGGGGCAGAAAAAAAATCTTGTCGCATATTATTTATGGGTCGGCTGCGCGCTTAAAAATGTTCAACACGTAAAAAGCGTTGCATATTTTTTGGGCGCACGGCGCGTCTTGCAGCACACGCTGTGCGACCGGACTAGGCTCTAGATTTATGGCCACGACGGACAGGCAGACGGACAGCAGACGGCCAGACAGGTCCAAAAAGACGAATAATAGACGGCGAAGTAGATGCAGCAGTGAAATGGGAGAAAGTTAGCGAGAGAGAGAGAACAGGGACGCGAGGGCGAAATATGTTCTTAAAGAGCAGCCCTCGACACCGACATTCTACTGCTGCTTGCGATTAGTACTAAGAAAGCGGTATACATATATATAGATATATATAATATATAAATAAAGATTAAAATAATCTTAAAGTGAGGTCCATAAAATAAGTAGAACCTGTTACTCATATTACTAGCAAGTCTTTAGCGCGTTGATAAGAAATTCATTTTTGGCTAACAATTTGGTATTGCCACATGGGCCATACACAGCAAAGTGGCAACACTTACATGTCAAATAAATAACAGCTAGATAAACGGCATGTTAAATTTTAAATGTATAATTGCCAATGCTTACGCCCAAACAGAAAGCTGAAATTAATTTAACTGCATGTTAATCTTGCTGGCAACTTTGATCGTCACCCGAGAATAAGAAACTGAATGTTTGCTAGTAAATTAATGTTATGCTCTGTCATCTACTTTAGCCTTCATTAAATAAAATATTTTGACTGCTAAATTTGACAGGCAATTGTTAAAGTGGCTTGTGAGTTTTATATCAAAGAAAAATATTTTGTAAGAAGAACAAAATACATTGCGAGAATTTGTTACTTTTTAAATGCTTATTATGTAAAATATACAAAAAAAGAAACAACCAGCTGCTTACCTTCCGCAGCATATCGTCCAGGGAGTCCACATCGAGTCCGGCGTAGTTATTGTTAAATTGGCTGGAGCAATTCGAGGAGGTGCTTGTGTAGCGCTTACGTCGGCCCAGCGCGGGCGAATTGACCAGAGAGCTGGGCCCACTGGAGCCCACATAGCCCAGTTGGGCGGCAGCCATCAGCGGATACAGGGAATGATGTGCCGCCATATGCGGCACATGGCCCATGGTCATATGATGATGCGTGGACGCGGCGGCGGTCGTTGAACAACAGACTGCCAGACAGCCGCCGGGTGGGGGCGAAGCACCCGAAAGCTGTTGTTGCTGTTGATGCTGTTGCTGTTGCTGAAGCTGTTGTTGTTGTTGGTGGCGCACTGACGCCAGTGGCGAGGGCGGCGCCGTATGGTGCAGCTGCAGCGAATGATGATGATGATGATGATGGGCAAGTGGCGAGTGGGCGCCATGGTGTAGATGATGATGCAGATACGCCTTGGCGGGCGAACTGTTGCCCGAGGAGCTGTTCGAGGTGCCGGCGATAACAGGTTCGATTACAACTGTATTTGAGCTGGCAGCGGAACCAGAACCGGAACCGGAGCCGGAGCCGGAGCCAGTGGCAACAACAGTGACGGACATTTCGTGGCTTTGTGCTGTGCCGCTTGTTGCATCGCCGGACGTTTGGCCGCCCGACTCGCCGCTCTGTCGTTGCAAGTGCCGCTGGTGCGAGTGATGTGAATGCTGATTATGCATCTCGTTGGCCGTGGACGCGTCCACCAGCATCAGCGTCGTGCCGGCAACTTCCATGTGGGGCTCCACTTTGTGTATTTTTGTGTATGCCTTATAAGATATTCTGGCACAGTGTTGTCTCTCTGTGGTCACACTGTGTGGCTGCCACTTAGGCGTGGCACTTACAGCTTAGGGCTGCATTTGGTTTGTTTTTTGCTTTTGTCGCTCATTAAACGCTCAACGCCTAAAAATTATGCAAAAGCAATTTGGGCTAAGCTTCAGCTCGTATGTGTTTTTGCGGCAAGGAATTTGTTGCATACCTCACAGCTGCTGATGCTGTGCACCCCACACCCCGCACTGCGACCCCTCCCTGCACTCAACATATGTCTGTCTGGCGCTGCAAATTTATGTTGCCGTTGCGTTTTGTTTGCTTTTTAATTGCATGCCGCATGCTGCATGCTGCATGCCACAGTTGCTGCATACTTTTAGGCGTCACCCACATGATTAATGATTACCCAGGGAACGGCCCGGCTTGGCTCCGGGTTGGCAGTGGTCTGTTGTTAACCACAAATGCTCTGCAGTAAATGAAACTGAAAACCGATTGTTGTCATTTGCCATTTGATGAGCGCAAATCGAAACGCCAAGCGCCATAAAGTAGACAACAAATATAATAAATACTCGATATATATGTATATATATATATATATATCTGAATAAATTCGTTGCGATTGCAATTGAAATTGCTTGTCAATATTTTGAACCGAGTGCATAATAAATAAATAAGCTCACAGAAGAGCGGGAGCGAGAAAAAAAATGTGCAAAAATATATCTGAAAATAATTAACAAAAAAGAAAACATGGGAAACATTGATGAATAAATTACAGACATTATCGATAAGCGTATACCCTATGAAATGCATCAAAACCAACTGCATTAATGTCCACAAATATTTACAATTAATTAATCATATGCAATTAACAGCTTAAGAGCTGCCAAGCTGTTTTTTTTTTTTTTTATGAACTCAAATTCCGTCAATAATTAACGTTTGCAGAAAAGTAAGATATATAAAAGCTTTATGGCCAACTAATTGTGTTCTAATGTATCATTTAATATTATTAATGATCAATGCACCTGATTGAAGAGCTAGGCAAGCTACGTCTTCTTGATGACATAGACTTTCACGCGCACAGATGGGAAATAGATGAAAAACTGCTGAGTTAGACAATTTAATCTATTATATTATATATGAAAAGATTTTCTTGATAGTACGTGTAAATGCAATTTTTTCAATGCGAACATGCTTAGCTGGGAAAATCGTATGGCCATGGACTTTCATTCGATTGATTTCGACCGCTTATATGAATTTGCATGGACAGCTTGTCAACATAACATGCATTTACCATTTATAATTTATGTCTATAACTGTCAATTTAACTACTGAATGTACTTTTACACCAAGAAAAAATAAATAAATTGCTGTCATATAGCTAATGAATGTCATGTGCAATAATTAACTATGATCTAATTACAACAGGCGCCAAAACAAATATCAGCTGAAACGATGCATTTTATCGATGTCAACTTTTAGTTGATAGCAAAAAATTAATACAAAAAAACTATAAAATCAAAAAGCGCAATTTAATGTATTTATATTACAATTTGTAAAAGTAACCCGAAAAATAAATCAAGAAGCGTGCAAAACTGGGTTGAAATGTAAAATAGAAAAATGAAATTAGCTAGGGATTGTATAAATATTTATTTAATGAAAATCAAGCAATGCATTTGCGACCAGGCAGACAAGTGCTTTAATACTTTCGAACGCTTCTTGCAATAAAAGTTCGATGTAGAACGATCCGACCAACTCATATAAATATATCGGACCAATATGTTATATAGCTGCTTTAGGAACGATCGGTCCGAATTAGGTTCTTATATGACAAATTTCTTCATATTTTCCAAGTCATTTATATATATATATATATTAGTATATATATACAAGTATATATATAAGTATATATATATACATATTTCTGTTTTCTTTCGACACGGCTAAATTGGAAATGCTACGCCTGGGGCTAAATAAAATGATAAATATAAAATTTCGGAATTTTTATAGAAAAAAAAAATGATGCATACTTTGCAGCGCAACTGCAGCAAGCAAGGCTTCGTATGTGTGCGAATCTACGTGTGTGTTGATTATTATTGATGTTGTTGCTGTTGTTGGTATTTACCATTCTGCCTCACGCTTGACTTGTTTGACCAGACTTGGGCGACAACGGAGAAACAGGAGCACGGCAATTTACAACAAACAGCAATCAATTCTGAAGCATAAATAACTCAATTTCTAGCATTAGCCATTGGCTGCTGCTGCTGCTTCTGCTGCTGCTGTTGCTGCCTGGCATCAATAAATTAGCAAAGGATTGAAGCCAAGTGAAGAGCAGCTGTCTGACTGAAGCTGGGCAGGAGGAGTATTGGGATAAACCGCTGCGGCGCCGGAGCCAATTAGTGGGACGCATATTCTCATAGCGTTTATGCATTGGTCTGATTTAAAAATCCAGTAAGGGGCTAGCACTAGCTACTACTACTCCTAGTACTATATCAAGATCTAATTTCAAGTTGCAGCAGAGCAAGAGTCGAGTAATTCGAGGCAGCAACAGCAGCAGCAGCAGACAGTGGAGTACACCAAAGTGCCAGGCGACATGTTTGGCAGGCGGCAGGACATGTCGCTACATTGCATGGTGTTGTTGTTGTTGCTGTGTGTGCGTGTGTGTAAGTGTGTGTGTGTGTGTGTGTGTGTGTATGTGAGTTGAAGTTTTGTATCGTTCATTTAACAATGTGTGCCACAATGCACGATGATGATACACACATAGACAGAGACAGTAACGAGGTTTGGGGCACATAGAAAAAGGTACATGCTTGGCATGCAAGTGTGTGTGTGTGCGGCAGACATTGGCCAGCAGTCGGTGTTCTTGTAAGGACAGAACGTTTTGGAATCTATATGGCCAGGCCATAATTCACTAGAGATAATATACATATGTCTGGCTCACTGGCAGGCTGGTTGGCAGAGGCCAAGCACAGGGCAGAGCGTCATATGCAATTGCCTTGCATGCACGCATAACAACAACAACAACAACAAACACACACACACACACACACACACACGCGCAGAGCTCGGCATATTAATGACACGCTGCCTGACTTGCAACTTAAAGGGGCACGCTTAAAGCTATGCAACGTGCAGCACTTTTTTGCATATGTTTGTCAACGTATGCTTATGCAGTTTACAGCCCGGGATATTTATTTATGAACGTTTTTTGCTTTTCATTCGTGGCCTCAAAAGCAAACTAATTAAATATGCTAAAGTCTTGGTCTCATTACTATTTTTGTTGTGCTATTTTTGAATTTGAAATGCTTATCAAATATTTATGGCCAAGAAGCACACATACATACACACACACACACACACACACACACAGAGACAGGCACACGCGTTTTCTTTTGACAGCCATATTCATCAAATATGCTCGTGTTTTTGCTTGACTGCGCCAAAAATTATGCTACAAAAAATAAATAAGAAGACAAAAAAGAAGCAATTTGCTTTGCCACTGAATAAATGCCCTATGTCTGAGTGGCATGATATAGTGATACATATATTCTGATCCAAGTCCAGCAACTTCTTTGAGTAAAAAAAAAAAACTCAATATCTATTTAAAACTTAAATTCAGCAACTTCTTGTTGTTGGCTTTTCAGTTTTCTGCTAACATTTCGCAACTGAGCTAGAGAAAGCTTTTTTTTATATGGCAACCAGAGCCAAGCGACAGGCGGACAAGACTACATTATGTCGACTTAAGTTTGCCAATAGACACTGAATATATATGCATATAGTAAGGATAAAATTATTGTTTACAATTTTTATGAGAACCATATTATATGGAAAGGTGTTTGCAGCAAGAGTGAAGACGAAAACGACAAGATAAATTTAACAAAATATAAAGGTTGGCAATCAAAAATTATATGAACATATAATTTATCTAGTAAAAGACTTTGGATATTTAGTCAGTAAGTATGCTCTGTTCAGGGGAAAAGACAGGCCTTTTGGAAATGGCGCCAGAGCGTCTGCTATTGTATTGGCCCTGACAACAGCTAAGCCGACGCCTCACACAAGCCCGCACAGTCCCTAAAGCTGCTTGTCATGTGCAAGAGTCATAATATTATGAATACAATTCGATTTTCTTGCTCAGCCTGAAAGTATGCAACAAATGCCGCAACACACACACGCAAACACGTCAATGTATTTATATTAATATTAATTAAAATGCATTATTATTTGCATTAGTTCAGCTTTATACCTTAGCGGCAAACAAAAATACACAAAAATGCACTCGAAAAAAATAAATAAATATAAATGCTGGAAATTATTGTCGCTTTTCACTTTTTCGCACACATCACGCAAAATGCCGCGGTTGCAGTTGTTTTCGTTTTGGTTTATAACGTTCCTTGCCTTTTTTTTTTCGTTGCCTTTGGTCCAAATTCGACAAGTTGCGTTCGAAAATTCGTGGAGCGCACTCTGAAAATGGCGAGCGAGGCCGTGTGAAAGCACACGCTACGCGTTACACAGCCAAACACAAACTGATTGCCGTGTGCCGTGCCATGGTTGTGATTTACCGACAACCGACAACCAACACAACCGACAACCGACAAGCGACAACCGACAAGCGCCCCAGTCAGTGCCGGAGTCAGTAGCACAACAAGGAAACGACGGCACGGCACACACACACACACACACATGCGCACACTCCACAGCTGTCCTGCGTGTATGTGTGTGTGTGTGTTTGTGTGTGTGTGTGTGTTGAAAGAGCGAAATTTCCCAGTTTGGCTGGGAAAACCTAAATACAGGCTTTTTTCCTTTGGCCTTATATTAAATGTTTAGTAAAATACCTCAGTAACAGCTGAATTAGACTTTAAGAGATTCAAATCAATATTGAATATTGCATTACCCGGCTTTGCACGGCCACGTTTGTTGCTTTATCTTACAGTGGAACAGTGGGAAATATAAACCAATAAACCAGCCCGAAGTCGTAAAATAAGTTGTCAAATAAATTGAGCGATATTTTCACCAAGTAAAATACGTCTTAAACGAATTTTCATTAACATTCTTCAATATGTAATTCAGGCCGTTTGGCTGGTTAACAATAAACTGTCCTACAACCGTTTGGCGTCAACTTTCCGCCAATTTTCCGCAGTTACAGGTAGAATATCCACAAATAAACAAGTAAAATAATTATAGCGGCAATCTAGCTAAAAGCTCAATAAATGAATGTGAAAAAATCTACACTCAAGCTAAAAGACGCATTAATCAGTCAAAATGTGGCCTAGCGAGCCTTAAATTCTTTAATTCCAGGCAATATTATAGTCGAGAATGTGGATGAAAAGATGCTGTTAAAGAAGAAAGACAACATTTAATTTCCCGATATTCCATATGGGATATACGAAGGCAAGCTAAGGATATTTTTGTGCCCTTCGGTGTGGTGAACAGCGTCGAGTTCGTGTTTGGCTTGCCAGCCGATGTCATCCCCTTTAACAATGGTGTGAGTTGAGGTGTGCGTGGTATGTGTGTGTGTGTGTAGCATACTTTCGTGCGCTGATTGTGTGCGTATTAAAGCCACGTAGTTAGCCTTAAAGACGCAACGCATTTGTTTGGCCGCCTGCGAATTTTAATGACTTGGACTTTACCTAGTTGCGACCTGTGGCAAAATGCTTTTGCATTTGAATTTTAAATGATGACAATGATGGCATGGAAATTGTGAAGAAACTGAGCTCATGATGCGTATGATGACAACATGTTGTCAGTCGGCAGTCGATGCGACAAAAAGGCTATTGATTTTTGGCGTGACCTTTAACACGCGCCGCGCCCCCTATCCCCTCTCACCACTCTAATCATCTTTGCCAAAAATGAATATTTTGGGGCCAGGCAATTAGCGTGCCATGTGGCAATGGTGGACTTAAGTCGTGACAGCAACGCATCAACATCAACATCAGCATCAGCATGCGGCGAACATTTTAATTGTGGATTCCCCAGATTGTCATGGCCCAAATCCGCACCTGCTGCCACACACACAACAGCTGTCAACAGCATTAGATGATGTTGGCCGTGTGTGTGCCGCATGTCACAGCGCCTGGCAGGTGGCCTTTGCTCAAATTGAATGCTAAATTGTATTCGTATGCTGCTTTCCTTTTTTCCATTTTGGTCTTGCCGATTTTATTTCGGGGGGGTGGTGCTCGGGGCCTCTGGCAACGCCGCACGACGCCAACTTGTTGAGCAATTAAGCCAACGCTTAAACCGCCCAGACAGGCAAAACAGCCAAAGAGAGCCAGGTCGCCCATTTGCCAACTCTATGAATTTATGTAAACTCCAAATGAATACAAATACACATAAAATAACAAACACACAGACACCCACCCACACACACACTCACACTCACACATGTGTGTGTGTGTGTGTGTGTGTCTGCACCCAGTGGGTTACTGGCAGGCGCTAAATTTGAACAAAGCATTCAGCAAATATTTGCGCAACTCAAATATTAACAAATATTTGATTAATTTCAACTTAAAGCACATTTAATTGAAGCATACTTTACATAATAGAAATATACATGAATAACATGTGGTTTACATTCCTCTTTGATCGTTTTTAATTTATTGTTCAAATTCCCAAACACTCATTGGACTTTTGTTGTGGTTTCAGAGCTTTAAAAAGAGTTTCATACGAAAGTAATTCTAAGCAATCTGCTGATTGACTGACTGACTGAAGGACCGACTGACTGTTTGACAGACTGACTGAATGGCTGACTGACTGACTGACTGACCGACTAATTGATTGATAGACTGATTAATTAACTGACTGACAAATTGATAGACTGACTGACTGATTAACAGCCTTGAATGATCAACGTCTAGCCCAAGTCCAAAAACTGCATTTTTTTATAGAAGTTTCCGTATGATGGAAAAGTTATCTCAAAGGAATTTTATAGAATTTGATCAATTGGGGAGGGGGGTCTGTGTATAAAAGGCGCTGGTTCAACTTCAAAAGCAACTGTCAGATAGAATAATAGAAATGTAAGGTGAATGATTGCATATATAAAACTGTTCCTTTGTTTTGTCAACTGCGATATGTATATAGATTTATATATCTCAATATTTAGCTACATTTGCCTATGTCAATATCTGCCTGTATATAATTGCATTCCCTGTTAACGATATCGTTGTATTCACCTTTTGTCGCCTGTTTTGTTGCGTGGCATCTGTTATGGCCATTGTTAGCACTTGTTTAACCGGAGCAGAGGCGACAACTGGCTAATATCCTTTTTAATCCCATGCCCATAAATATATATGCTAGTGCCTAGCATAACGTTGAAACTACCTACACAGTTGCCACAATCCGCTGCCCTGTGCCCCTCCCCCCATCCACTGCCCCATTCTGTACGGCAGCTAGTGTGTGGTCGTAAGTATTATTGGTGTTTGCCTTTTGTAGTTATTGTTGTTAGTCGTTGTTATTGTTGTTGTTGTTGTTATTGTTGATGTTGTTGTTGCCTTTTCACATAGTTTTTCATAAATTTGAGACGACTCTTGAAGTTGGACTCTACTATGGCTATGGCGCAGTGTTTCTCAGTGTCGTCGGGCAATCCGCTTAATATCATTTTTCGGCATTACTTCTGAGTGTTCCTTTCACATTCTCTTCATCTGCTTTAGTCAGTACTCCAAGCAGGCGATCCTGGAGCTGGCGCGCAAATTTTAGCTGACATACGGCCCATGGACATAAGTGTGTAGTGTAGTGTGCGTATATGAGTGTGTGTGTGTGTAAGTCGTGTGTGTATCGCAGTAACACGTAACAACATAAACGGCTTAAATACGCAGCCAAAAGCCGCTTAACACAAAACTTTTGTGCGGTTTTCTGCGAAATTTGTTGAGTGCAGGCTAGCAGGATATCAACAGGGTGAAGGGGGAGGGGGGTGGTGAGGGGCAAGGGGGGGGCATAAGGCATAACCAGCTTTAATTGCAGGCAGAACTTTAGGTGTCGCTTTCTGGCGGCTGTACATAATCATGTTTTATGCTTTGGCCGCGCCAAAAAGTAGGCAACGAATTCGTTTTAATAACTGCAAAACTAAGAAGCGGCCATTTCTAACCTGCCTCTTCACAGCTGCTCCCCAACCCCAGCCTCGCTGCCGTATTATATTTATTAGCTTTTTTTAGGCATTTGAAATATGTCCCCTCGCAAGTGGAGAGCATGCATGCAACTTATTTAAGCCCATGGGCTGACAACAAGTGAAATACCGGAGCACAGTGGGCAAAATTTTGATAAGAACGGGACGAAAAAAAATGCATGGAAGAAATCGTTCACAAAAGGTTAAGTCAATCGATTGATATGGTTTATGGTTGGATCTTCAATTATCAATTATCATTAAAAAAAAGAGTCGAAGCTGTCCGAGTTTTCAAAGAACTTAAACCTTCAAGGCCAAGTTATTTATCGATAGCTCGAACGCTTCCAAAATCGTTGAACAAATTATTTATTTCTATCGAATCAATGGATATAACCATTACAAGGCTTCTGAATTTAGAATTCTTTAAACAAAAACAAATATATTTCGTTGTGATACATTTTCGTTAACTTAGGACTTATCTCAATAGAGGCAGAAATGCCCTTTGGGAAGTTTTTCGATAACACAAATTATTTTTCTACATTTACCATCCAATCTTTTAATTGGGTCGTAACCTGTTTTCCCAACAAGCCTAGAAACATAGCACTAAATAATTTATCGACAGTTGCTGATATACATTTTATTCAAATTTATTATCTTACCTTCCAGAGCTTTATAATACATGAATTATTATTATTTTCTGCACAATTTGAACATTTCCATTGCCGCTATTTTAGCTGGCTTTTCCAGGAAAAGATGGCCAGTTCATTTCCCCCCCCCCCCCCCCTCCCTTCGGCCAATTGCTTCAGTTGCTGTCCCACATTCAAATGCTGTCGTCAACAGCCTGACAAGCGCATAAGTCAAGCATGGCTGGCACATCCCCTGCCACAGGGCCAGCTCAGCCCCAAATCAACTCACTTTCAGTTGCTCGAAAGCAGAAAAAAAAATATAACATGAGATAAAAAGGACAAAAGCAAAAAGGACGCAGCACAAAGAAACAACAACTGCAAAATACTTTTGCCTTGAAATATTTATTTGAATCGAATACCCTGTAGGTACATGATTTAAGCAGCCAAAGGCTATCTAGTTATTTTATATATTGAGAAACAAAACATAACAAATTTTGTTAAATTAAACTTTAAGACAATTAAGCTGACTTGAATGAGATCGGTTTGCATATTCATTGGACTTTCATAGATATTTTCCTCGTTCCTATCGATGCAGAAACTATCTTAAAATCCCGGTTGAGATTGATATTCATGATTTACATTTAAGACGCATAGAACGGGGTACATGTTAGTCGAGCAAACTGGCCTTCTATAATTTGTCGCTTTTGTTTTGACATTTTTGCTGTGCTCGTCGTTTCTTTTTGTTTGTTGTTGTTATTTGCACCGCTTTAGCAGGATTTGAATTCAGTTATTAAAAAATAATAATAATGAAAAGAATATTTCATAGTACTACTTCAAGTAGTACTATTTTAATGCATGTAAAAAAGATTTTAAAAGCAGGGCAAACATAAACAAAGGACCTGCTCATAGTTAGTTTTGAGCGTCCAGTTGCTGCACGGCCGAAGTTTGTGTAGTACTCGAGAATGCCAACTGAGTATTACTTAATCCGCACGGCAAATGGGAGCGCGAGCACAACAAACCAGGACATATATGTGAACCAGAAGAGGAACAGGGCCAGAGTGGAACGAAGGGGGGGCCATGGCATTCTGTATGAGGCATTGTCACGCATAATTAAAATTAAATGCGCTTTTGGGAATAATTCAAATGAATAAACGAGCGTGGCCAACATGTGTGCGCTGCATACACAAAATGAGTTGTCCTTGTCTTTGCGAAGACATGAGACACGCCCCTCCCCCCCCCCCCCCCTTCATCACACCACCACTGGTCCTCGCGCCCCAGCCCACACGCGAATCTGTTTTGACTGTGTGCAAAGCATGCCGCCTTAGACACCAAAAACTTTACAACTTTTCTGTCTTGTCGTGTGGGCGTATGGGCGTGTGGGCGTGGCGAGTAAGCGAAGGACGAAAGACATTGCTTCATTTATTATGCGACTGATGGCCATTAATTTTGCAGGCCACAGTCGCTTGGCAGTTAGTTGCCTCCGAATGTTGTCGCCTGCCCCGCAAGTTGCCAGACAGGCGACGCCGAAAAGTAGGCAGCACATGTTGCTCCTCTGTGCATGTGTGTGTTTGTGTGAGTGTGCGCGCATGTGTGTGCGTGCGTGTGTGCCTGTGCATGTGCATATTTAAAAGTTGTCATAAACAAAAAACCAACCGCCTCACAAAACGGACATGAGAATATGCCAGGCGCAGGCCTACGAGTGCCGAGTCCTTAACCCATTGACGCACAAAAGTATGCAATGCATTTGGGCTACCAATTAATTATACACAAATGCCGTACGGCTCGAGCGCCCGGCGTGCTGTCGAACCTTGCCTAATTGCTCAAATAGTTGAGCGAATTTTCGTATAGCCCATTTGACAGCCTCCAAGCGCAATTTATGCCCAGACACGAAGCTGTCGACAATTTTTAATTAAGAATGCCGCCCCAAAAATTGTCTCCCGTTTGTGATACTCCCCAACTCTATTGCAATCCCATTTGATTCGTTGCCAAACATTTCAAGAGCTTAAACTCGCCGAGAGTTTATTAATAAAATGAACAAATTACTTTGCTCCACGCATTTCATTAAATTGTTGGGCCATTTTACTTTGGGCACAAAAAAAAATTTTCTGCTTTACAAAGTTTGTTAAGGACAGATAAGAACTAAAGCTCATTGCAAGAAAGGGCAATTTGTTCTTGAACATATTCATAAGACTTGCAGCAAAACCAACAAGAAATCGAAGAGCAACGCTTAAGATCAAATACTCTTTCTGGCATTATTTTGTAAAGTTATTGATGATTTATTCGGGATGGTTAGACATATAAAACTCAAACACGTCTACTCTCGATACACGATATACCTATTTATCGTTTAACATGCAATGGCATTTAACTGGGGTAACAACTGTCCCAACACGACGTGGCACATGAGACATCCTTCCGGCTAAGCTGGAAAAGCGTCGCAACATTTTCAATTTCCCATTGTATAATGCGCATAAACAAAGGCAACGCCTCCTGCTATGCAATAATGGAATATGCAAAGTGTGCGTGTGTGTGTGTGTGTGTGTGTG
This sequence comes from Drosophila virilis, assembly GCF_030788295.1. Taxonomy (NCBI): domain Eukaryota; kingdom Metazoa; phylum Arthropoda; class Insecta; order Diptera; family Drosophilidae; genus Drosophila; species Drosophila virilis. The sequence continues at coordinate 15,593,925 of NC_091543.1, forward strand.
TGTGTGAAATCAGCGCAATGCACGCTTATAGGCGCCTATCTGGAATCTGTCGGATGCGGCATTGTTACAAAAAGGCGTGGCCCACAGCCACGCAGTCAACGACCAAACGCAACCAGATGACAGTCCTGACAGATGCGACTGTTGCACCGGGCTACGTGTGCCCATTGTTGTTATTGCAATGATAGCACATACCCAGTATGATGTGCAATGGGGTTGTATACATGCTAACAATCCCAATGTATTCAAATGTACATACAACCATTGAAGGTCAACCATACATTTGCATGAAACTATTTATTTCCTTGTAACCTTCTCCCTTGCATATCGTTTTTTTCTCTCTTCTCTTTCTGCTTGTCAGATATTCCCCTATCTTCGGCTACTTCAACTGATTTTAGAAACTTTCAGCTATTTTCTTTTCGATTCAAGCTCTGATGCTCTTTAGTTCTCATATAGGGTATCGAAGAGTCGAGCACTCTTCGTTTGGCACTATTCAACTTGTTTATGTTATGGATTTCCAGCTGCATCCGATTTTAATGGACGGCAGGACACAAACTTTTGTCACTGTTCCTTCATTTTTTGGGACCAATGGGGAAATTGAAATGGCGGGCAATGCCTCTAAGCGCAGCTTTCAACGCGCTAACGCGCTGAACACACAGCACACACACACGCACACACATCCCATGGCCTATAGCTTATGGCACTAATGTGGCCACTTTTGGTGCCAGCCTGTTTGCCTGTGTATGTGTGTATGTGTGTGTGTGTGTATGTATCCAATGTGCAATCACTAGCAACTGGGCCGCTGGCATTGCAGATTTATTGAAGCCCATTTACGTTCATGACGGTCACATAAAAAACAATACAAACAGAGCGAGAGAGCTAGAGAAAGACAGAAAGAGAGAGAGGGAGAGAGAGAGAGAGAGAGGGAGGAGGACCTAGGCAATTGACAAACAAAATTTCATAACAATGCGCGCGCTCCAATTGAAGGACGAGCAAGGCCACTTGAATGGCGAAAAGTCGCTGTGGCCGCCATGCCGGGGCAATATCTTAAAAACTTGCCTTAACACTAGAAAGCCGTTGTCTATAGTCCAGCACGGCGCGGCAAAGTACACTTCAACCCAGCAAAACGCTAAGAAGCTTCAGCTGAACTTTGCGAAACAATAAACTAGGGATTCGAGCACAATAAGCGACCGCTTGAATGGAGTCTAGTTACTTGGTCACTTGAATAAAGATTTCATAAGATTTGAAACAAGATGAACAGTAACGCGCAAATGACGAAATCTAAAGTTTGGCAACGTTGCAGTGAGCAGTAAAATTTGGCAACGTTGCAGCAATCTTAGTACATCAATACTATCGTGCTGTTTAGATAATACAACACTGCGATACAATATTTCGCTGCGAGTGAGTTTCGTAAACGCTATGATGGTTGTCTTACTTTATTCGCTAGCAAAGTATGCTAGAAAAATATGAAAATTGGCAATGTTGTCAAACCTTATATTCAGTGAAATTTGGCCACATTCAATTCAATTCAATTCAACCTCCAAAACTGTAAATTTTAGCTCAAAGTAAACTGAAGCACCGTTACAATGGCCCATGGATGTCTAAATATTTCATTCATGATAAGATTTAGTTGAAGACAACCTTTTCACTTAGTGTTAAAAACGCGAAATTTGGCAACGTCGCAGCGGCAAATACAACGATATGGGATATTGTGTGCCCAGCTACGTAAAACTTTATTCATTCGGTATGGGATATTGTGTGCCCAGCTACGTAAAACTTTATTCATTCGGTATTCTTTTCGGCACAGTTCTTTGCCCGGTTGGGCCAGTTGTTTGGCTCGGACGACTGTGAACTTCGACATGGATTGGGCTGAACTGCGGCCGGGGCCGGGACTGGAACTGGCTGGCTGGGTGGCTTGGCAATAAACTTGAATTTTATTGTCGTACAAGAATGTTGCAATATGCTTGGCCATAATTTCACGTCTTGCACATTGTTGCCAAAAAACATTTGCTAGCCCAGTCGATGTTGTGGTTTTTAGCTTAACGCCTCTTTTGATTGCTCTTTCGGTGCGCCCCTTGCCATTCCCATAGCCTGTCCCCGTCCTTCAACTTGTGACATTATGAAAAGTGAGCGACAGCCGAAAATTGTGCTTGACTGGAAAATTTGCATTTTATGAGCACTCAAAAATATAAATAATAAAAGGTTTTTCTCGGCAGATTTGCTTAGTTTTTATAAATGGGCTTTGCCATGGGTAAAATAAAATGAAAAGAATATACAAAATAAATTATAAATAAACATAATGTTTGCAAAAGGCGGTCGGGGCTGCAAGTTTGCTGCAACTAATTTAAAATTTATGATGACAAAAATGTGCTGCACTTGAAAGCTGCTGCAGCTGCAGTTGCAAAGTTCCAAGTTGTGTGGCAGGCGGCAAAAACAACCAAAAATAGAAGAGCTCATAAAAATGGGCAATGAAAAAGGCGAAAGGCAAGCAGCAAACAGCAAACAGCAAATAGCAAAAATGGCAAATGGCAAATGCATAAAACACAAATAAAATATTCATTGCATACTTTTAGTCGTTCGAGTTGTTATATTTCTCATTTTGCGTTGATATCCAATTTGGCTCTGCTCTGATATTTTTGAATACCCTGTAACATGACCTGGCAGCGGCATATCCTAATTCTATCACACGTTAGCCCCAATTCGTGTTGCGAATACGATTAATAACAAGTTTACTTTGACGCTTAAAACCTTTAAAAAGGCGCAACATAAAGCTAACTAGACCAATTTCTGCATAATTTAAACACTTTAGTTAGTTAGTTGATACTTAAACTAAAATTTAAAACAGGCCGGCTCTAGGGGTTCCATTAATTCCCAGATAGCTAGTATATCTAAGTAGAATAAGCTCTATTCATGCATTTTTGCGAAAAATAATTAAATAAAATATAAAAAAAATTAATTAAATTCAATTTTCCTTACAAAATTAATACTTAAAGTACTTAGAATTTATACAAAATGCTTAAATTATTCATTTTTAAAAATTTCTTTAAAAACCTATTATATTTATGTATGGAATATTAAGTTAGATTGAATTTACTCTACAAAATAAAATCAAAATCTATTAATGATTATAAATACAAAGCTTCTATTATTTTTTCTTGTGAAAACTTTATACAGGGCATCTGCAAGTCGAGCAGCGCAAGTGCGATCATGCCTCTAGTTGTTTGTGCTCATATCCGGCGCTGCTTTGCTTTGATATTTATTTATATATATATTTTTTTGTCCACTGCTTTGCAAAATTTGCTGCCAATTAAATATTGAAAAGTGCAGCAGCAGCATTTCTGGGGTTCAGGTCAAAGGTTCTTGAAGTTTTTGCTTTTTGTCATAAACAAGTTTTAGTATTCACATTCAATTTTTGATGCTCACTCGCAAACTGAAGAGGGTATATTGGGCTTGGCCAACATAATTGTGCATGGCGTGGCAAATCTATGAATTGCACTAAAGAGATCATTCATTCCACTCGCAATAGAATGAGCACCGCTTGAGATCGATAGTAAAATATTTATCGAAATAATCGATATATGTTTTAAACTGTTCGTGGTACTGTGAACGGGCATGGCTCAGTTGGCTGCACACGATTCACACTTGTTTTTATTTCTTTCATTAAAAGCGACATGCGACAATGCACAAAGCAAACGAATGCATTCGCCATACTCACTTCATTCACAACATTCCTGCCACCCGCGCTGGCCGGGCAAATATCAACAATGGCCTGCAAAGTTTCCATTGCATAGCAATAGGCGCTGCACATATGCACACACATGCCTATACACACGCACACACACACACACACACACACACACACACAGATACGCGCACACACCTTGACACCAACGTCGCCTAACATAATGAAAACAACAATGCAGAAGCTGGAAGTGAGCAACTTTTGAAGAGGTCATTTCGGGTTATTTGTTAACTTCTCGAGCGGCACAAAGAGAATATAAGAAAGGGGTGCTTGTCGATGGGGGGGAGACAAGCTAAAGGCGAGCGGCATACCTGCTGCTAGCTGCCAAGCTGCCAACTTGCTGCAAATGTGTCAAGACTCTATTTGGCTCGGCACATTTATTATAGATGCCAAAAGTTTGCAAATAGCACTCTGAAAACGTGTGATTGCGTTTTCCTTTATACTCTGTTTATGGGCTTATCAAGAGTATATTGGTTCTGGCTGAAAGACAGTCATCGGGTATGTCTGACTATATCGACAGATTAGTTACAATCTGATTGATCAGTTCCTTACGCCAAAAATAGTCCATTCTCGATCACTGAAATAGTCTGCGTGATGAGCAAAAGTCTTTTTGATGAGCAAAAGTTTAGTTTTGCGTTTGAAACTCATATAGATGTCTTTCTAAAATGTCACTAAATGTCAAAAGCGGAAGTGTAATGTTGAAATTTTCCACAGCCTCAGTTTAGTAGCCGTGCAAGGCTGGGTAATTTATATATGAATAACGTAACATTTAAACCGAAAAAAGAACGCGTACAAATATGAAAATATCAGCAATGTTGCACATGTTTATTCATTGGTTCACTGGTTTAACTTTGAGCTGGAGATTTCATACATTTTATTGTGATTGAAAAAGATCGTTACACAAAATACATACACCCAAAATGGGCATTAAGTATGGGCGCGCTCAGCATAATGCATAATTCATGCAGCAAAAATCATTGAAGTGTAATTAATTTATGTCACGAATCATGACCATGTAACCATATGAAGTGTATACGACATGTGCCATGTTTGCAGAGATGAAAGTAATCCTCACACACACACACACACTCACACAGACACAGACACATTTTAATAATTCATATAGTTTTTGCATTACTGCGCCGCTAGATGGCGCTGCCAATAAGCCTAATGACAATGGCATCGCATATCGCTGCGAGCTCCCTGGAGCTGGAGGTGAGCAGGCGCGGATCGGGGGCTGCTGCTGCTGCTGCTGCTTTCATTTTGGCCAAATGCCTAATGACTTAATTAGGCTAATCATAAAAGGACTCAAACACTCACACACACACACACACCCGTGTGTAGAAATTGTCAACAGACAGCTGCACTATTTCCGCTACAAATTAGCCAACGGGCAAGTAAGGGAGTTCTGAGCGGAGAGCTCTGTTCCTGGCAAGTAGATTAGCTTTTGGCCTGATAATTGTAAGGGGCCGTCATAAAAATGTTTTAACCATGGGCCCCATAAATCATCATTAAGCGCAAGTCTGTGCGTGTGTGTGTGTGTGTGTGTGTAATTAATGTGTCTGTGCGTCACTTTGTGCTTGTTATTTTATTTTTTTTCTGCTCATCTTCTTCTTGATGCTCACTTATTAACTCATTTACGCTAATCAACAAGTCCCCAAGCGTCCCCATTGCCCACGGCGCATACGCTTATCCATTATGAACTTGTTCTAAAACAAGCCGTAAATGGAACCAGTTCACAAGTTTTTTATTCACTTTATGCGAATTTAGATGTATATATAGTGCTCTTTAGAGTACATTCTTTCAATTAATTCTCAAATTGGGCTCCTCATAAGCAAAGAGAAAGATAATCTGCAACCAAACAATGAACTGAACCAGTTCCACTTTATTAAGGTCATTAAAGCCGCGCTCATTTTTATCAAAGTATACATAATTCAGATATTTAACATTTGAGAACCGCATTTTTTTACAGTGTAATTGTATCTGCGGCGCGAAAGAACACTGAACTAAGTGCAAAATAATTCTATTGAACCAGTTTTATGCCAGTTCCAGCACCAGTTCGCTGCTAGTATTGCCTAGCCGCAAGTTTTTGTCACATTTAACGCTAGCGGCTTCTGCCAGACATAATAATAATAGAATATAAAATGGGCTCTTTCACATTTTCACTTTTTGAGTTTATAATGAAAAGATTTAGTGCTGTGGATCGCTGAACCAAACCAGTTCAATTTGGCCTTCACATGCTCAACAGTTTCAGATAGAGTTTAATGGAAAAGTATTTGGACTTACCTTTTCGCGCAGCATATCACGAATCCGACCAGCTTGGTTCTTGGAGCGATGCAGCTCCAACTGCAGCTCCAAGCAGCGCTCCTGCCAATTGATCTGCAAGGGAGAGTGAGAGAGAGTCAGCAGGACTTTCATGAGCTGAGTTCGCTGGAACGCACCTCGGGCAATGCCTGTCCATAGTTGTTTAGCTGATGCACGTTCAGATGTTCGGTAAGCGTAGAGAAATGCGGCCAGGGCGCGTCGGGTGCATCGAGGGCGGCTAGCACAGGATTCACCGGTGCTGCTGCTGTGTTCGGCTGCAGCTCCTTGGCCGGCTTGGCCGGTATGGGCGGCGGGCGTGGCACACGTCGCGGCATCAGACGCGGACTGTTGGGCGTCGAGGCGGCCACAAGGCGTGCCTCATGCAGCTGGGCGGCGCGCGTCAACGGCATCTGTCCGCTAAACGAGGTGGCGCGCTTGGCCAGCAGCGGCGAGCCGTGCAACGACTGTGACCCAGAGCCGGAGCCGGAACCGGGCGCCGAACCAGAGCCGGAGCCCGACAGCCGCCCCGGCAGATGGGTGGGCAATGAAGGTGGCTGCTGCAGCTGATGCTGCAGTTGCAGCTGATGTTGATGCTGCTGCTGCTGCTGCTGCTGCTGCTGCTGATAGTAGTGAGAGGAATGTTGCGCGGCGGCCGAGGCCGGGAACGTGTGCAGGTAGCTGGCGCCATCTTGCGGTCGCAGAAAGTAGTTGTGTGTGTGCGTATAATAGAGCGTCTGTGTGGCGGCCACGCCCAGCGCTGCGGCGGGCGTGGCACGGCCCGAAGTCGACGCTGAGGCACTCGCTGACGGTGACGGCGATGAGGAGGCCGAACGTCGACGCTGCTCCGCTGCCGCCGCCTGATGCTGCAGCTGCAGCTGCTGCTGCTGCTGCTGCTGTTGTTGTTGTTGCTGCTGCTGTTGTTGTTGTTGTTGGAGTTGTTGTTGTTGTAAATTGGTAAGTGTATCAAAAATTTGCGATAAACGTCCCAAAGGCACTTCGTCAGACATTTAGGCAAGCGACGGCAGCTGCAAGAAAAAAACTCTGTTAAAAGCGCATCATTATGGGCTACACTAACTATCAAATCACACTCCGAACCAGCTATAAGGTCACAGAACCGGTTCAGTTGTCCAATAAACACTTTTCCATACAATCCCTACGTAATAAGAGGCTACAAAACGTTTTGGATCATATCGAACCCATACGTAGAACGAGTTATCGTTATCAAGTTATTCTTATCGATGTCTGCTACTATTTCTATGCTATCGATAAATATCGATTTCGAGACACGGCTAAATGCACCAAACCTGGTATAAAAATTGCTTATAATATCGCATAATATATGCAGATGAAAAATACTTTTATATTGTTTCATAATATAAGTTAGATTAAAATCTAGCGTTAATTTAACGGCATGGCAAAGGCAAACGTGCGCAAAATGCAATTGAGACAAAAAGGAACAAAAAACTAAAAGCGAACGGGCAGCTGCTGTCCATGGAGCCAGAGCCCAGTAACATGGGAATTGGGGGAATTCGAGAACTGAGCAAAGCGTAGAACTACAACTACAAGGCGAAGTTGTCAGTTAACTGGGTGGAACTCATCTGCCAGAATGAGGGCAACAACAGGTGCGCGAATCTGGGGCGTCAATTGCGATTACGTGTGCGCAATTTTTAATCAAGCCGGGCAGTTGCCCGTATTTGTACTCAGTTTTTGTGCAAAAGTCCCAGCAATTATGGCCATCATTGGCAAATTGAATGTGGCACACAACATTTGTTAGAGACAGTCAGAAAAAACAAATAGAAAAAAAAAATAAAGCTTAACATGTTAGTTTTCAGCTTGAGCTGAGGAAGAAGAACGCCATTTCAATCATCAAAGTGTAAGAGTTTGGCCTTTCATCTTTTGTGCGGTTTTGTGTCTGAGCCAAAACCAAAACCGAACAGACCATCAAGGCTATAGACCGTAGTTACAAAGTCTCCAGTCAGATGATGGCTTTTCAAGCACATGCAGGTTACAACAACAAGTGGAAGAAGAAGAAGACGACGAAGAAGAAGAAGAAGGACCAGTGCATTTGTCGACTTTTCTTTGCTGTGAATTTTTGTGGCCATAAAGGCTCTCCAACTTTCAACTTCAACCCGAACTCCAGCTCTGAGCTGCTACAGCTGGCTACCCATTTGCAGCTGCTGATGCTGCTGCTGTGGTCGTAGGGTGCGCCAAGGCCAAGACCCTTGGTATCCAAGACCAGACCGGAGCACAACTCTCGGGGCATTCATGAGAATTATATTCAAATTTTGTGCTGATTAGGAAGACGAGAACGAAAAGGACGACAACTGGCAGCTGCCCATGAAATTGGAATTGAAGTTGAGGGTTTCAGTTGAAGTCATCGAGTGACTCTCGAATGGTTATGCATGCGTGTGTGTGTGTGTGTGTGTATGTGCGTCTGCACTTCATTTTACAAATTTTGATTTAATTTAAGTTGATTGAAATTCAAATTCCGTTTTTGATTTGACAAAATGTGCACTTGAGGGCACAGTTTTGAGTTCTGTTGCCTTGGCCAACTGCACTTTACAACAAAATTGTTTGCTAATTGAAGTTCGGCAACCTCGCAAATGGCTCTTTGAGTGCAACTGGTCAGCAATTAGAGAGCCGGACATGCCCAACTAGAGCGCCTGAAGCTTCACGCATTTTCAATGGGATTGGATTGCCTTTGACAATGTTGACAATTTGCGGCTTTCAAATGTGGCAGCAATGCTTTGGAAAATTTCTTTTGAAAATTGGCAACACGGCAATGAAGGTTGCCTACAGCGTATTGAATTATTATTTTCGAACGCTCTGCTACAGTTTCCAATAAAAGTTTGGCAACAAGGCAAAGTCTTTAAAACGACACTTTGAAATGTGACAACAATGCAATGCAACAATTCTTTTGAATATTGAAGGAGCCACTGAAGTTTGTCTACTGCGTGTTAGTTATTTACCAACGTTTTGCTGACAAGTTCAAAGCAAATAGTTTCCAGTCATAGGCAAAGGGCTTGAGAAAGAGGTGGACTCTAATCAAATTTGTCGACAATGCACGGAATGCTCTGAAGACTAAAATCTGCCAATGACGCTTCGAAGATTGAAAACAGGCTCTGAAAATTGGCAACAGTCTATCGTATGCTGATGAGTGTTTTCTATTTAATTATAAACAAATTGCTGGCAATAAATACAAAAGACAGCACTTTGCATAGAAGTTTGGCTAAGTAGAAATGTAGTGTATTTGAGAGTCTAAAGATCTTAAAATTAAAGCTGGACACAAACTCAATCTGTTGAGGTTAGAAAATTTCTCAGAAATACAATGAAGTTTGGCAATAGCGCAGCATGCAGTTTGGCAACAGCGTAAAATAGCCTTATGCTAAATAGATGTTTGTTTTTTATTTGTTGAACAAGTTGAACGAACTCATTAGCCCTGACAGCACTTTGAAGCTTTCAAATCTTAAGCTGCTTAGCAATATGTAACTTACAGATACCGATACTAAGTATTTTGCAGTTACCATCTATGTTTGTGACTCGGCTTAATATGGAGTTACACACAGATACACACACACACACACACAGACAGTAGAGTGGATATGTGCAGTTCCTATTTCAGACTTCATTGTCTTGTGTTTACTCTTTGGTTTGCTTAGCCTTACGTTTTTGCAACAACTCGCTAATGCACACACAAATACAAAATACACACACACACACACACACACACACACATATACATGTTTATAGACAGAAAACCAAATAAGTATAAGAATAGCAGCGTCGGCGGCGGCAACGACGCATGAAAACTCACTCAAATAGTTAGCAAACTTGTTTAGTTGCAATGAAGTGCGGCATGTTGCAAGTGTAGCTGGAAGCAGAAAGCAAATTTGAGACCCCCAGACGACAGTTAAGCTGCAAACGCTCCGCCCGAGCATCCACAAATATTAGACAATGTATTTGGGTATTTTGAAATCCATGTGTGTCTGCTGCAGCAACTTACTTGCTACGGTGGGGCGCACTCAATAGACTCAAGACACTGCACATTCTTTGGCCTTGACAAACCCTTTAAAAAGGGGTCGGTAAATTGTGCTAAGAGCAACGATTTATAAAGTTTTCGATCAATAAAGGAGAATGTACAACAGCATAGAGCGCAGAAAATAAAATTGTTTCAATAGCTATTTTTAGCTCAACTTGTTTACTTTTAATGCAATATTTAGCATATGATTTTGACAGAAAAAGTTTCTTAGATAGTTTATCAACACAGCTAAATAATATTTGTTTATTAACTCGTTTATCAACACTAGGTAAAAGCAATTGGATGGCTATTCGAATTTAGAAAAATGTAGATAAATAAACGCTTATCTTAAGCTTAGTTTTTCAGCAACAAAATTACGTTAAGTTCATTTTAGAAAAAAGCATTGGCACCGCTTATTCAATTATTTGGCAACGCTAAACTGGAGATTTGGCAGTGTCGATTAACAAATATCTTATTTACATTTAACTTTCAATTTTGACAGTTGACAACGCTGCAAAGTTATTATATTTTAACAACATGTTAAAGTGATTGTTAACTTTGATACGCACGCACACACACTAACACACACACACACACACACACACACACAAAATCGCAAATGTTAACTCATTTAACGCTGGGTTAAACGCAAATTGCTGTCGATTAAATTGTTTAACTTATTTAAAAGACTATTGATTAACGTTTAATTAAAGCGATAAATTAAAGTTAATAAAATTAAGCCATAATTATATAAAAATATAATCAAGCTGATGACAAATTAATAAAGCAGTTCTCATTTTATAAAGCAATCAAAAATGTAACTGATAGACAGCACACACACACACACACACACACACACACTCACGGCATACATGCACACAGACAGACACACAGGCACACACACGCCTGAAAATCAAGTATATTTGGCTGCAAATAATGATATATGGTGCTCATGTTGCAAGTTACAAAATGCAAGTTGTAAAATTAATACTACATAAAATGGCACACACACGCGCACATTACATGTACATATATATATATATATTTCTGCAGCCCCGTTTCCCCCTGGCAACACTTCACCCTGTTGCGGCACTTCAAAAATTTAATAAACGTTGCAGCATCGTTCGCATGCCAATAATTTTACAGCTTGCCACGCGCCCCAACATGACCCCCCCCCTCCCACCAAGCATCATGCAGCATGGCCACCCACCCCCAACAGCCCCACCCACTTAGCATATCCTTCTATCTCTCTCACTCTTGTTGTGCGCCGTCAATTTGAAAAACATTGTCAATGCATATTTTGTCGTGTGTGTACGTGTGTGTGTGTGTGTGTGTGTGAGTGAGCGTGTGTTTGTTTGCATGAATGTGTGTGTGTGTGTTTGTGTGTGAGTATGTGTGAGACAACTACTAAGCGTCATATTAACAACATTGTAACATGCACAGAATATAGCGGGGGGGACAGCGGAGCGGGTTGTCGCGCATGCAACGGTAGCAACTGTACCAGCCCGATCCGCACAATAACCCCTTCCCCCCCCCCCTCCCCCGCTACCCTTTCAACCGCACTCATTTAGTCAACCCCCTGCTCTTATGTTCTGCTTGTTCTTTATCCGCTTTTATTTATTTTCTCCCGCTTTTTAGTTTATTTTTTTCTTGGTTTTTTACTAACTATTTTTCAGTCAATTCCAACGAAAAATTTATAATAAATGCTCGCGCACATGTGATGTCGCGCATTTTAATTGGTAAGCCCGCCACCTTCTACACCAACCAACCAACCCCCCCCCCCCCTCCTCACCCCATTCCAGCCGACACACGCAACAGAGACACCCGCAGCAATGGCAAAGGCTAGGCTGGCCTAGTCACAGCAGAGCGGGGGGAGGGCTGGGGAAGTTATTGTCTGCGCTGTGGCTTAGCTGTAAAAACGATTGTCATTGTTGTTGTTGTTTATGCTAGTTGGTAAGTACTTCTGGGCTAGAAGACAATAAGGTGTGGGCCATGCACAGGGCAGTGGAGTGAGGGGTGGGTAGTAACCGCCGCTCTATGACCTACGTGACAAGCCAAACAGAAGTTGGCAACTCTAAAGACTGCAACTTGGTCGCCAGATCAAGTAAATGATGTGTATGTATATGCAACTTAGTGCGTGTGACAGTATGTGTGTGTGTGCGTGTGTGTGTGTGTGTATTGTGGGTGCTTAATGGTTTTTAATAGCCACTGCATAATGCATGACAAATGCAAGCGCTGAGCTCATCGAAATGCAACCCAACAATGTAGCCAGTGTTGTAAAAGCTGCGGCGACAATCAAAGATCAAAGTAAATTCGCCAATCGACTGCAAACTGAGAGCATAATAGGTATTGATGACTACTAGTCGAAATAAGGCAATTTAATACCTCTTTAAGCCTATGACTTAGAAGTGCTTTATCCGATTATGCCTATAGGCGCCATATAATAGAATGGTACGATTTAATGCGGACTTGGAGATATGTTGGGAGCATAGTTTGGTCAAGGTGTCAGGAAGAACAGAAAAGTTTTCCACGCAACAAATTTATTTTTCGAGCAATTCTTGTCATAGAGCTATACGTCATAGTAATCCGATTTATCTCAAACGCATTATAAACTAAATTGTGGGCTAGCTCAAAGGAAGCTTATATCAAGTTTATGTGTAGCTCCATGACAAAAAAAAAACCGGTTAGTTGTTGCTTTAGTTGCCAACAATTCGGCCACCCGCTCCAAGCACAGCCGGCAAAAGCGTCGCCTCTAATGAGACAAAAAAAAAACAACAACAACAACAACATAATGAAAGATATATAAGCAGCTAATTAAGAGGCATGTCGTTGGCCAGACCCACAACCAGAGCAACCAAATCCAAAGTGAGCCCAACCCAGCGAAACAAACAAGCAACGACCTTCGCTGCGGACCAGTTTACAGTTTGCGGCTTAAAGTCGCGACAAGTTGGTAAGGCCTCAGAGTAGACAAAGTGTACACAAATTGCAAAAAAAAAAGCAAGTACACTTATATACGACGATTCAATACCCTACCAGTTACCCTACATACATGCAGCACAAACGATTGTTCATATAGGATATGGTACTTTTCCAAAACTGTGGTCAACACTATGAAATTAAAAATCATAATAATATTGGTTGAAATAAGTTAAATTAGAGAAAACTATGCTCTAAACTATAGAGTAAAAAAAACTTGAGAGCTGCTTAAAAATTGAAACTTTCAAAATTCAATTGCGTCGAGAAATTCGAATTTTCCTTTTCAATAAATTATATCATGTTTAAGTAGTTTATTTTGGTGACAAATATATAACTTTAGTTGTTTAGCAACACTTGAAATATAAAATTTAAAAAACCTAAAAATGCACTCCTGCGGAGAACAACAAATTTATAACATTTTGGAATTTATTTGAAAATAGGTTCCGAAAGCTAAAAAATGTTCACAAATCGGAAAAGTTTATATTTGAGAAAATAATAAGGCGTTTTACAACACTATACAAAACCAATATATTTTAAGCATTAAAGAACATATTAAAATTCAACTTCTATCTGTTAGCAAATTTGAATATGTGATATTAGGTTATGAATGAATCCGAGGGTAAATCAGTAAAAACTGCAGAGCTTAAACTGAAAGCTGTTGGCCATGTCTATAAGACCGAATTATAGCTGCGAGTAGACATCGTTAGCCTGGCACGTTATTCGACAATTGGGTCTTACAGTTGCTGCGCTGGTATTATAATATTTATGATTCGCATTCGCTTTAATTAAATTGTAACGACAAGGCCCGCAACCGCGCCCGCGCCCTGAGAATGCGACTGTGCGCCCATGTCACATATTTGACTTTACGACTTGCATTTAATTAAAGTCAATTAAAGTAAAAGAGGGAGCGAGAGCGAGACTGCGAGTGAACTAGTGATAGAGAGAGAGAGAGAGAGAGAGAGGTATTCAAGTCCCACTAAGGTAACCTTTACATGCAGCTTTCACGCCTAAAGCCAAATACGCAGAACTTCTTATGCATTAGCTACTTCCGGCACAAAGCTCTATGGAAAAAATTGTGGAGTGTTCTAATACATACATATATGAACTCTTTAATAATATGTGTAGTCTGAACCCATTTAAAGTGGATAAAACTGGTATAAGCCTTTCATATTGTACCATAGTATCGATAAATATCGATATTGAGAAATGTTTTCTTTAACATGATTCGAAGATCATAAGAGGTGGAAACACCAACATTAGAATGGAGGTATGGAATAGGTATGGGGTTTTAGTTACCAAAACCGAAACTATATATGCACAACTGCAATTTCCATAGTAATAGTAGTTATAATAAGAATAATAATATTTAAGTAATCGCCCATTAGCTGATCACTGACTTTGCGCACAAATCACGCCCACTCCTTAACTTCAATTTATTTATAAACAGCCCACAATGAACTTTGGACAACAACTGATATGCATACATAAATATGCATATCCATGTGTGAGTGTGTGTGCGTGTGTGTGTGTGTGTGAGTGTGTGTGAGTGTGCTGTCATAAACTGAAGTTATCTTAATTAAAATGCAACAACAATATTAATATGTAGAGCTGTCTATGCAAGAACGATAGAACCAGAAATACCCTGTACTCAGCTCAAATCTTAAACAGAATACTAAACAGAACGTTCTCAATATATATATCTAATATTACATTATAGATTAAGGGTTGACTATGGCATACTCTGTTTTAAGTACTTCTACGTTATATGAAACCGTTTGTGTTTATTATTTACACATTTAAAATACCTTTTGTTGTAATTGCAGCGATTATAATGAAACTATAAAGTATTTTGTAGAATAAATTTGATTGGAACTAGGAATTGGGGAAAATCGTTTTGTAAATGCTCCTCTTTCGGATTCTCAAATTCCGAATCATATTAGTTAGGATAAACACAGCTATAGTGTTACACACTGCTGTTCAAGCTGATGCTACCCATGCTATGCGATTTTTTGACAAGGGATATTCAAATAAAAAACTCCCACAGCAGCCAGACAGAGGCTACATATTCATATATATGTACATATATGTATATATGAATGTATGTGTGTGAGCTTGTAGGTGTGCCTGTGTGTTGTGTTTGGTAGGCAGCCTGAGCCACGCTCAGCACACAGATTGCAGTTTTTATCGTTAATAAACAAAACGGGCTTATGCATGCGTATGAATAAAGTACAAGCAAACATGCAAAAGTGAGAAAAAATCTATACAATAATGCCAATAACAACAATAACAACAACAACAGCAGAAGCAGCAGCAGCAGCCGCAGCAGCAGCGGCAGCGACAACGGCAGCGGCAGTGCCAGCAACTGTGACAACTGCGCATAGCGCCAGCGACAGCAACAACAGTTACTGAGCAAACTGAAAGAGTCAATGGACTGCAATAACAACAACAATCATACCAACTGGCTGCAGTTGCAGTCGCAGCGAATGCGGCAGAGGCAGCAGCAGTCAAAACGTCAACGTCAAATGCTCACTTACAAAAAAATAAATAAAACAAAAGCAACAATAACAACAGCCGCACATTACAAGCAACGACTGCGCTGCGCCCCCACTTGCTCAATTGGCACTCTCTCACTCTCACGCTCTCAAGCATTGCTGCTCTCTGCGCTGCTATGTTACAAGCAGCGAACAGAGTAGTTCACTCACAGCGAAATGCGCTGTTGCGCCGCTGTTAGCACTTAACAGACTGCTGTTGTCTTACAGCAAACAATGCAAGCGGCATTGCAAACTATTGTTGTTTCTTTTCTATTGTTGTTGCTGCCGTTGTTGTTGCTTGCTTGTTTTTGCATAATGCGAACTAAATGGGCGTGTGCCGACAGGTAGAAAAGGTAGATAGAGTAGCCGCTGTTGCTGCGGCAGCAAAAGCCGCACGCTCCCTTGATACAGCTAAGAGCTGTTGGTGCACAAAAATAAAAGGCCAAGTTTGTTTTGTTTACATTAAGTGGACAGAACTGTTAGCTCATGTTATTACAGAAAGAAAAGGAGTATATTGGTTTTGTGCCAAGTTTTTGCTGAATTCAATTTCTTTCCGACGCCTATTGACGCAATTATCAAAACTCAGCTTAATCTATATAATAATATACAAATCTATCAAAGTCAAAATGTTTGGCCACACCAACGATTCTATCTATGTACATATCTTCTAATAGCTTTATCGGCCAGCATAAGTAAGAGTATTGCGCAGTTGGTTACACCTGTCTGCTACATATTAAGTTGTTTTTTCCATTTCGGTTTTCTTAAATTTACTCAGTAAAAGGAATTTTAATAGAGTTTTGTTGTTAGTGCGTTAAATGAATGAATTACTTGATATCAAGGGGAGAAAAGTGTCTGTCGTTTTACCAAAATGTACTTTATGTTTATTTACTTTATTTATAACATCTAGTGAACTCAACTAAAGTGCTGTTAGTCATAAATATAAATGTACATATATATTGTACATACAGATATACATATGTATAAGATTTCTTTTCACAATATCTGCTGTGTAGGAAAAACTTTTCTTATCTGAACATCGGACATCAGTTTCCTTTTTCTTTATGTTACGAAACATATTCTATGTTATAAATTTAATATGATAAAAGAAATTTAAGTCTGTCAATAGAAAATAGAATATTCTAAACAAATTCTCATATGCCCATTCATGGACTTTTTTCTTTGTGATTTTTCCGACGTATGTTTACAATGCATTTGTGTATATATGTAATATTTAGATGCATATTTATGCAACTATGTGTGTATGAATTTGTACATATATTTATGGTTACTTGTACGTATTCTGTGCACAAAAAAGTCACTTTTACTTTCCGCTGGGCTGCAATTCAAATAAAACGCATTTTTAACTATTGCCCTACTATGCGATTCTCATGAATTCAAGTAAGCATCACAGGTTGTGTTGACTATCTTATAAACTTCCTCGGCTTATATACACGCCCTCTCTCTCTCTTTCTCTCTCTGTCTTTTCCCATCTAACCTTTCCTTCTTTCTTCGCCTGCTCCTGTGAATAAATACAAGCCTGTCTCCGTTCTACCCAAAAATGCATTAATGATCAATAATGATGACCTGACACAGGTTCCCTGCTAGTACTCATAAAAGTCTACCGTGCTTATTGAACAGCACAACTGTATCTAAGCAGCGCTCGCCCCCAAAACTTATACAGACACATCAACTATATATATCTACAATATATATATGAGGAGCAGGCTACGAGGCAGAAAAAATCCAAAAACTGTAAGCTTAAGTGGAGTGCAATTGACGCCATCGATTAAACAAAAAAAAAAATGCGACGGCGCCACTAAAAAGATTCTTTTGAACGAACTCTTAATTGCCAGCCAAAACCAAATCACGAAAAGTTCTAGGAACGGCAAGGGGGGGACAGAAAAGATGTATACTTATGGACGTACATATGTATATAGATGACGGCGAAGACGACCATGACCTTGATATGGGCGTCACTGCCAGGCGCGTGGCAAATTGGCAGATTGGCAAACAGAAGCAAACTTAAAACAAATTCCAATAAAGCAACACAAATAAGGCAAATAGCATGCATATTCCATATATTTGTTCAAACATAGAATTTTGAATTGTATACATTGATTTGCTTGAAAAAAATATGGCTTATATAAATTATAGCCAGCATTTTCGAATCCTTAAATATATGTAGAAATTTCCGCGATATCGTGACGTTCTCAAGTAATTCCTATTAAAAGCAACTTGCAGCTGTCATTCAACTGCGACTAACATAAAATGTGGAACAATCATAATTCTTGGCTTTTATCAAATAAAAACAACAAAGCCATACAAAAGGTACCAAAGGGAAATGCTCATTAAACGGGAGGAATGACAACATCTAAGGAAAAAACAACAAGCAGGAGTGTTGCAGTCGAGTGTGCTCGACTACGACATACCCTCGAATGGGCATAGGCATCTAAAAATAACTAAAATAATAAAAAATAAGGTCTGCATATACGAGATATATATCTAAGGTTTGGTGTAGTCAGACCTTATAGTTTAAATCGATAATTATCGATCTTGACGAATCAGTTAAAGGCCTCGAGAGGTTATGTTTCACTCGTTTTGTGTATCGGCTCAGTTCTGACTAAGATATACTCCTTATAGGTTTGAGTCGAGGCTTTCTTCTGCCCGAAACATTGATTTGCACAACACTATTATACCCGTTTCTACTCATTTTCAATGGGTATTGGGTAAAACAAGAAGATGGCAAGACATTGGGTGGGCGAAAAAAAATATATAAAGGAAAAACAAGGCCGAAGTGCAGGAAATGTCAGCGTTGACAAGAAAATGCACTCGCTTCGCCAAAAGGATATACACTTGACACACACACGCACACACATACACACATATTTATAACAGACATTAGCATATGACATGTGTGTGTTTTGGCGTGTGTGCGCGGGGGGGAGGGCAAACGGCCTCAAAGTGCTTGTTTCGTGCCCTACAAGAACACAACAGGCAAACGGGATGAGTGCGAATGGGTGTTTGTTTAGGGGCCTCATAGGCAAAGTGGAGCCAAGGGGACTTGGCCCAATGCACGGCAAAAAAGTTCAAAGTTCAAGCAACAAACAAGGCCAACAACACACACACACACACACACACACACAGCTCGCACCATAAAAAACAAAAGAAAAAATTAACAAAAAAAAATGTAAATAAGTAAAAACAAAACTTTTCTTTTAGACACAAATAGAGAGACTCCAAAGTTGATTTTAATTAGCGTAAAATGTTTAGTTCTGATATTTTTTTTTAAATAAAACGAAACAAAAGGAGCCTAATTTAAAATTAAAAGCAGCTATATGTATTATATATATAAGCATTATATTATACATATATTTAATTTCACTTCTGGCTTTTATTAACTTCTTATTTGATTCTCCCTTTTTTTATACACTTGTTGAGGGTATTATAGCTTTGTCATGAAATGTGTAACGACACCCAAAACAATTGACACAAGTGAGAAAACCTATTCTAGGCAGGCCGAAGATTAACTACCCTTACAGAGTAGTAGGCAGTCGGGTTCATGGATATATATTGGCTTGGCTTCAGAACTGTCTGCTTTACTTTTTATTAGATGTTATATTATATTAGATGTCTATATATATTATCTATATATGGTTTGGCCGAGAACTAGTTCGTTGAGCGACGATTTGAACAAGTTCCGCACTTCAGAGCTTTGAACAAGCTCGGCAAAATGTTGTTTTCATTTTGGCACTTTGCATTTTAGATTTAGCCAATAATCACAGCACTTGCCCAATGCCATAATCCCACGTGCAGCACTCCCAACACACAGGTAAAGGGGGGCTGGCAGACTCTGGTGCCTTAGGTTCCATCTTGTTTCAAGTAGCTGCTACAAATTCCTAACGTCGTAAATACACATTCACATTTTTCACGGCCGCTGCACGGGGAGACGCGTGTGGCTCCGGCTCTGGCTCCGGCTCAGGGTCTGGCTCAGGAGCTGGTTGCGCCCACGTTGGGGCATTGCGGGCGTGGCAGGCAGCAAAGGCAAACAATTTGAACGCTGTTTGCTCGTTATATGGCCAGTCATTTAATCAATTATGCAAAAAACGACGTCGACGATGTCAGCGACGATGTAACCGTAAAATGTTTGCCACGGCTACAGTTACGGGCATTTCTTTCTCTGTAGCCGCCAGCCCCATGCCTCACCTCACTAGCTTTGGCTTTGGTTGCTTCTTGCGTGTTTTTCGGGCACGTTTACCTTTTCCGGTATAAATAATTAATTGAATGTACAACAGTTTTGGCCCCCACATTGCAGTCAAGCCAGGGCTTGACTAGGCGCTTACCACGGCGCAGAGTGTGTGAGACGTGAGAAGGGACATAGACATAGGTGAGAGAGGGGGGGCAATCGCAGTTAGACGCTCTCGGCAGCTCATTGGGCAGTTAGGAAACCACTTCGTTTAGCTGAATGGCATTGCATGAATGCCTGAAATGCCGGAATGAATGTGAATGGAAATGAATATCGAATCACTCGCTCATTCATTCACTCAATCGCACACTCAATCGTTGGTGCCAAGTGGCAAATAAATTGAAAAAAAAAAAAAATGCAAAAAAAAAAAAAAAATGGATTCATCACGATAAGGAACACATGAATTGGTTTACAGTCAGACTAGTTGCATTTTGACTGATTCACGATGAATCAGAATTTGTATTTGTATTGATTGAATACTCTTTAAAGAAGATTTCTATATTCTTATCTTGATATTTATATTCAACATCCAAGCATTCAATGCCAACAAGCATCACCCACTAGCTCTTAAGATTTCCATTTCTGAACTAGTTCATAATACAACTGAGTCAAAGCAACCTCTAGCGAGCAAAAGTGCTTAGACTAAGGTTCATTTAGAGCGCAGTTATGCGACTTTTAGAAAATGGTCGAAGGTGAACCAGTCGTAAAGCTAAGATTCACTTTGGTTGCTTGAATAACAACAGACAACTGGTTCATAAAATTAACTTAGCCAGTTCTTTGTGATTTGAACAGGCTTTTCAGCGTTCACCAAAGATATTCGATTCTTTTTGTTTCAGCATCAATTTGATATGAGACCAAGCCCTGTCGCACATTGTTGCTCAAATGAACCGAACTAGTTCACTGATATTGTCTCTGGCGCCCGCTTTAAAGTAGTTCGCAAACAAACTGCGCTAGTGCCAAGAAATAAGAGACAACTATAGAGTGCTCTAAATCGAAATCGTTTTGCATTTAGTTGGGGCCCATTACCTTCCCCTCGTTTACCTTCCCCCCGCTTACCTTTAGCCCGTTGGCTTTGTGTACGGCCGCACTTGACACTAAAATGCAACTAGAGAATTTGCATACATGGGCCATTGCGTGGTTTTATTGTGTGTGATGTATGTGCGTGTGCGTGTGTGTGGCAAGCACTTGCCCCACTTGCCCCAAAGGGGCCACTTGCAACGCATCGCAGCTGCATGATGCCGTCTTCAAGTAGCGCTCTTAAAGCGGGCCTCGTGTCCAAAATTGGGCAAGTTGGACAACATCACGTAGCCCAGAGCCAGCGGCTCAATGGGAGAAATGCTCGGCTGGTCTGAACTGGGTCTGAGCAGGGTCTGAGCGAGAGTGTGGTCGAGTCATTTGCTGTTGCTATTTATACTCCGAGTGCAGTGTGGGTGTCAAATCTGTGCACAAGATTCATTTTAGCAGGGTGGACGGCAACGTTGACGCCTTTGCCATGTCAAAGCATCGCCATCGCCACGGCAAAAATAATCTACGGCAATTGCATATGGCAGGCAATAAACTTGGTCAAGTCCAAAAAACAACAGCAGCAGCAACAAATGCGGCGGGTGGCCAAAAAAAAAAAAAAAAATAAGAACTCGACTTGACGCCGTTTGCGGCTGCCACAGCCAAAGAACGGGCGAGCGGGTAGGTGGATGGCTGCAACCTGGTTGCGTGGTTGTGTGGGCGTCTCCAGTTTTTCCTCTGCTGCAGTTACTTCAACGAAAAGTGCTCTTGACATGTTTTTATTAAAGTTTCCTCCTCATTTTGTTGTACCCTGTACTAACAAAAATTGGCAGCTCCGCAGCCACGTGGTAAAAAAAAAATATATATATATATATATATATACTTATTATAGCACATATGTAAAATCAGTTCCAACAGCCGAGTCAAAAAAATAAGCTTCACTTAAATTTGTCTCACTTTTAAGTTAGCTTCCTGCACAATCCAACATCATCGAATAAAAGCAATTCGAAAATTGAGAATAAAAAAAATAGTTGTATTTAAATCAAAATTACCCGAACGTTTAAATTTTTAGAAAACATTTTGTTTACCAAATTTGAGAAAATATCCATAATATGAAAAAAATACTTGAAGAAAATAAATGATCCGAAAAGCGAATTTGAAAATGTAAATTTTAAAACATTTTAAATCAACAATTTCAATTTTGTTTCCCAAATGAAATTGTTTAAAAATGGAAACATTTGTACACTGCCAAGACTTTACAGGGTAGCTGCCAGTTGTGTACTCTCCACTAGAGCACACTTGTTTTTTTTTTTTTATTTGTGAGTTCTTGTTCTGTCGGCTGCTGTTTTTCTTGGACGGCTTGTTTGGCCATATGTCGACGGTTCGGGCCAAAAATGCACCAGAAACAAAAATAAAATTGTCTAGCTGTGTGTGTGTGTGTGTGTGTGTGTGTGTGTGTGTGTGTGGGTGGTGGTGGGGTGGAGGGGGGTATATTTTGTGGCAAAGTTATGTTTATGTTGTGTGCGTGCACAGTTCATGGAATTGCTATTTGAGGCTTGCATTTTGCACCGCCAGCTGATGCCACAAAACCAGCTAAAGCACTCGAATCATTTGCAGAACTAACCGATGCAATCTGCAGTCCACAGCTGAATGATTCGACAGATTGCATATTATTTATGTTTAAAGCAGTTCTTTTTCTATTATTGCACTGATTAGATAAAGCGAATCCTTTATTTTTGATGGCTAATTCCGCCTCGAAGGGTCCAATTCGACTAAAGCTTGGAAACGAAAGATAGAAACACAATAAAGCGAATCCTCAGGTATAGTTTATTCTCAAACAATTTGAACCTATCAACCCAACATGACCCAAAGCAAAACGCAGAAGCAAATCAAACGTGGCAAAAACGAAATGAAAATCAATTAAACGAAACAAATTTCCGATTGCAGGAAAACGCTCGGAAAAGTATTGACATGGCGCTAGTGTCGAGAGAAAAGAAAGGAAAACGAAGCGGAAAATAGAATATGAAAATGACCACAATAACAATTTCGCAGTGGGAGCTAATAAAGGCAAAATGTCAAAGGTCAACTAAGCTGCAGGTGAATGTTGCACACACACACACACACACACACACACACAAATAATGGTCCTGTGTCTGGAAATGGACAATTACCAGATACTCTGCAACTAATGGAAGAACTGAAAACAATTGGCAAGTGCAGCTTGTTGAGCTTGAGGTTGTGTGTTGTGTGCTTGGCTACAAATATTATCAGTACAGTAATCACTCGTTAAATACAAATCTATTTTGTTCTATGTTCATAGGTTTTCCATTTCGAGAAACTACTGTGCCCTGCGTTTGTGAAAGCTAGGATTTGGGCATGGCAAACATGCAACTCAAAAGCTAAGCCAACCGAAATACATCCAAGCATATGAAAGAAGTTCGAACAAATGCACAAAATGAATATACCGAATAGTTGATTGAGTACAGAGTATAATAACAGGTAAATGAAGCCTATTTGTCTGAGGAAGAAATCACGGCACCTGAGCTCGGATCATAGTTAATTAAGCAATGAGCAATGAGTAAAAATAAAGAGAAAGATAGAGAGAGAGAGAGAGTCACAGAGAAAGAGGGATAGAGAGAGACAGTGAGAGAAAAAGAGAGAGACATAGACAGAGAGAGAGAGAAGGAGAGAGACAGGGAAAAGAGAGTCAGAGAAAGAGAGGGAGACAGAGAAAGAAAGAGAGACAGACAAATATAAAGAGACAGGAATAGAGACAGAGACAGAGACAGATATAGAGAGAGTGACAGAGAGGGAGAGAGAGAGGGAGAGAGAGAGAGAGGAAGAATACAGTAGAGAAAGAGAGAAAAACTGAAAGAGAAAGAACGAAATAGATTGAGGAAGAGATAGAGATATAGAGAAAAGGATAGCGAAAAAGAAATAGAGAGAGAAAAAGAAATAGAGATAGACAGCAACAAAGATAGAGAGACAGCAAGAGAGTTAGAGAAAGAGAAATGGAAACATTGCAAGTAAGAGCACGTGACAGAGATAGGCTGCAACTGGAAAAGTTGTTTACACAAACAAGAACAGCAAAATGAGACGCCATGGAAAATGATCTTTTAGCGATTTCCATATGATACCACAAATATGTTCACCCCAGCCACAGCGCCAGGCCCAGCCCCAGCCACTTCCCTGGCGCATTCCTGGGAATTCGTCAAGATATGCAAACAATTCGATTGCAACGTAAATATCTCAATGGAAAACTTGGAACAATCAAAACAAACTGAGGGCCCAAGCTAATGCGTACGGGTTAACCCTAAGACACAACCTACCCCAAAATAAAAATAAAAATAAATAAGAGAAATAAAAGTGGAGCCGACCAGACAAAAGCAAACCAAACCAAGCCAAGCCAAACCAAATTCAAGGAAACCAAAACCAAAACAAAGTTATAGCTAAGCAAATAAGACAAAGGACATGGTTCCTGGAATGTAGCACCAAATTAACATAAATTCCGTTTTCCAAGCCGGAATCAAGCGGCGAGCAGGGAGAGCCACAGAGTGCTGAGACTCAAAGAAAGTTAAAGGTAAAAAAAAAAAAAAGCACAAAAACAGAAGAAAACGCAACAGTAAACAAGTTAAAATATTTCGTTTGCAACTGCTCGATTGGGCGCTACCCTGTAAACGTTTTAAAAGTGCAGCGACAAAAACTGCATCTAATTATGGATATATTGAAAGAATCTGGAAATATTTAAGTGAAACTGTCAAAATAAACTTGGGATTTCGGATAGCAATCAATCTATTGAACGCAGAATTCATTTAGTGATTTCCAACACTGGAGTTTTTACAATATTTCTTTGCACATTTTCATGGAAAAATGCCAAGGGAATTGTCAAAATTAATCAGATGCCACGCTAGTTTTAAACGATAAACTTGCACAGCTGGTGTTGAAAAATGCACTCATTTAGTGATTTCCAACACTGGATCTCTTATATTATTACCAGCCACATTTCAACAAATACCAAGTGAATAGTGAAGATTAAGAGTTTCTAGAACTTACGAAACTAAAGTTTTCTAGCTTTTTCTTCAGCTTTTGTAGTATTAGCGGAACATGTCTATATAGACTAAGTTTAGATTACCGATAAAAAATTTATAGATTTAGTGTACTCCAATATACAGATTTCACGAGTGGCATGCGTTCGCAATAGACCCGCTTTGTAGCTATTCAAAAAGTCTAGGGTATATCGGAACGAAGCATGTTGCAAAAAGTTCAACGACGCGAACGAAGAAGCAGCACCGCTTCCGCCGCCCCCGCCGCCGCAGAAGGGTGCGCGCAGTACTCGGAGTACTGCGTCAGGGGCAGCAACTACGGACGGAAGGCGAAGATGGGGGAGAGTGCTGTTGTGTCTATATCCATGTCTACCATGTCCATGTCCATGTCCTTGTCTATGTCTATGGCCTGCGCCTGTTGGCCGTGTGCCGCACTTATATTTTCCTATTCCCACAAGAAAAATCAATGGAATTGTTTGGTATATTGTTAGGTCTATGGGTAAATGGGGGTTGCGAGGGTGTGTGGGCGGCGTGGGGGGGCATGGGGGGGTGTCTGGCAGAATGCCTTTTCTCTTGATTTGTCTTTTCGCTATAGTGAGTTTTTCCTGCTCCTTTTCGCACTCGCTTTCGGCTTTTCTGCCTTTCTTTTCCCACTTTTTTTTTTTTTTTTTTTGGCCAAATGAGCGACGACATTGGCGACAAATGTTTCAAGTCCGTAGTTCCAGTATTGGCCGCCTCCCCCACCGCCCATCAAGCCCCTCCGCCGCGACCATACAGCGTCCATCTGCTGTGCAAATGCTGTTGACTCAGTTGACATACTTATTGATGGCACTGTGGTGCATGCAGCGCAGCCACGTGGGCGTGTGCTGTGTGGCAGGACGGAAGGGAGGTGTGGCGCGGATGTGCTGAGAGCGATGAGAGGATATTGCAAAATGCAACGAGGACAAATGGCAGCTGTTCAACTGCAGGCACTGTAAATAATACGATGTGACCCATCAAATCCAACAAATTCCCAATACTAACCGCGCCTCATCAGACCTTAAGGAACTCTGAGGAAAGAGTTAAAGCTGCAAACAGAACCGTTTTGAAGCCAGGAAGTGCAAGTTCTATATTATTGTTTACTATGGATTGAATATGGGGCAAAAAAAAGAGATCTACAATTCCACAACTAATCATGAAAAAGAACTTGACCATTGATATTACCCACAAAAATCAGTTAGGATTTAACCAAGTTCTGGCAGGTCTAAGTTTCGGCAGAGTCTTTACAAAGCTGTCGAGAATTTAACAAGTCCAAAAGTAATAGAGTACAAATCAACAATGAAATGGAAATAGTAAAATAAGAAACAACATATTATAGTTGATATAGATAGAGCGTATCTAGAGTGTACTGCAAATGGAAACTTCCAGCAAAACATTTAAGTAGCCCGTTTTAAAGGAAATCTTACAGAAATTATTTAACTTTAACATTTTGCCAGCTAAGCTGCATATAAGAAATATATTGCTAAATAATGTTATACAGCTGTTAAGTCTTAAATAACATTTTGTGCAAACTTCTCTGTTAAAAATTACAGTTTTATATTACAAAATCCCACATCTATGCAAAGGGATCAATTTGAAGCAAACTTGGATATAAAACTAAGGA
Source organism: Drosophila virilis (assembly GCF_030788295.1). Taxonomy (NCBI): domain Eukaryota; kingdom Metazoa; phylum Arthropoda; class Insecta; order Diptera; family Drosophilidae; genus Drosophila; species Drosophila virilis. The sequence goes on from NC_091543.1 coordinate 15,620,423, forward strand.
ATCAAATATGACTTGGCTCAAAATAAAAGTTAAATTCTATATACAGTATGTCAATAAAGTGTTTTTACTAACAAAAAAAAACTAATTTTTTGGGTTTAGTTGAAAATAAATGTACCTAAAAGTGAGAATTTTTTTTCAATTCTAATTTATTTCGATTCTATATTTTTCCTAGAACTTAATGGCAAAAAGAATTGTTAAATAACATTACCCAAACATTTTATAAAATTAAAAAACTAAAAACATTCAAATTTTATGCTGTCAATAAAGTGTTTTTACACGAAACTTTATTACTAAATAACAATGTTAAAAAAACAGGAATATTTTTTTTTAATACTTTGTGTGGCTGCCATTAGCGTCACATACAGCCTGCAATCGCCGTTTCATTGAAACAATAAGGTTTTGTATGTATGTTTCTGGAATCTTCTGCCATTCTTCCAGTACAGCAGCTTTTAAATCAGTTTTTGATTTTGGACTCCGCTTTGCGACTTTTTTTTTCAAATATGACCACACATTTTCTATTGGATTCATATCTGGACTTTGTGGTGGAGTGTCTAACACCTTTCCACAGTTGTACAACAGCCAAACTCTTACCATATGAGCTTTATGCTTCGGGTCATTGTCCTGGTAAAATTTAAAAATTGGCTTATTGTCCTCATAGAATCCAAATTTCTGTGCACTACTGACGAGATGTGTCTGTAAAATGCTCAGATATTGTCTAGCATCCATGGTATTCTCAATGAAGGTCAAATCTCCTACACCCTTGCTCGAAATACACCCCCACACCATCACTGATAGTTTTCCGAATTTAACGGTTGGAATAATATTGCGGTTTTCCAACGCTGTTAGTGGCTTTCTCCAGACTCTGGATGGCCCATCGTTGTAGAATAGCATCATCTTGCTTTCGTCACAGAATATGACGTTACTCCAAAAATCGTTCGAACTATTTACATGGACTTGAGCGAACGATAGCCGCTTCAAAATATTCGCCGCCGATAGTAGAGGTTTTTTCCTGGCAACTCGTGATGTGTAGTCATTGGAATTCAGTAATTTTCGGACAGTTTCATGTAACACATCAACACCACTTTCTTCCTTGAACTCCTGAGCAATATCCCTAAGCGAAATTTGTGGATTTTTCTCAATTTTTCTCAGAATTTTTCGCTTATCTCTGTCAGAAATTTTGCAGGGTCGACCACATACTGGCTTTGCCTCTAGCCTATCTTCCTTATTGGCTCTGTTTAATATGTTGTATATCGTTGCTTTTGATAAATTAAACATATCAGCCAGTTCCGAGACTTGACGTCCCATCTGATGGTTATAATACACCAGCTGAGCGACTTCAAAAGTTGTTCTTTTTCCTGGCATTTTATTTTTCATAAAATTAAAGCAAAACGTTATAAATTGCAATAGAAAATGACAAGAAAAGTCGAAGACACAAGAGAAGCCAAAACGCATGGGCCCAAATCTAACGGGATCACCCAAAAGAGAACGGCAAAACAATTTACCGTAGCTGTAAAAACACTTTATTGACAGCATAAAATGTGAATGTTTTTAGTTTTTTAATTTTATAAAATGTTTGGGTAATGTTATTTAACAATTCTTTTTGCCATTAAGTTCTAGGAGAAATATAGAATCGAAATAAATTATAATTGAAAAAAAATTCTCACTTTTAGGTACATTTATTTTCAACTAAACCCAAAAAATTAGTTTTTTTTTGTTAGTAAAAACACTTTATTGACATACTGTACATATATCTTTAATATAATGTCGTGATAACGACTACCTGGTGCGAATCTTTAAAAAATTCGCTAATTTATAAGTGGCTCAATTAAATACAAAAACATGCCAAAATATACACATACATATGCATATTTGCATATTTCCTCTCACAGCGATCAGAAACCGTTACAGCAACTAAGCAGAGCTACAAATTTACTTACCTCTTTCTCTGTTGGCAGCGTCCAATTCAGCAGCTGAGCTTATCACAGCAAACGACGCCGACAAGGAGATGTCGACGGCGGCAGCGGCGGCGACAGCAGAGTCCAAGTAAATGGATGGTCCACTGTAGCTGCTACATGGCCGCTGCAGCAGTTGGAGTAACAGTGGCGGCAGCAGCAGCAGCGGTAGCCAAGGAAATGTAACAGTAGGCGGCACACAAAATAAACTGTAGAAAATGTACTAAACGGCCGCATGGGAATTTCTTTGCATTTATCAAACGAGCCGCGGCCGGCGTCGCAGTCGGCGCAAACACGTGAGAGCGCCAAACTGCGCAGGCAAAAAATAAAAAAAAAAAAAAACAAACAAGAAAAACACAAAAAAAAAACTAGAGAAACACTTTTTTGCTTGATGCTGCTGTTGTTGTTGTTGTTGTGACTGTTACTGTTGTTGTTATTATTGCGCCAGTCGTCGTTGGCCAGGCGTCTCTCCGCAGCGCACAAAAAACGGTAAATTTGTATTTGGTCTTAGTTTGATTTGTACAATGGGCGTTTTACTGTAAATTTGCTTTGACTGCTTTTAAATAAATTTTAGATTTGCCAATGCGACACTTGTCAACTGGCAAACAGCTGTCGCTTCATGTAACTGTTGTTGCTGCTGCTGCTGCTGGTGCAGCTGTACTGCACTTGTTGTTGTTGCTGCTGCTGCTGCTGGTACTACTGTTACTGTTGCTGGAGACGCGCGCCGTTAATTTCGTTCGCTTAATTTCACAAGGCATCACAAAAACAAAAACAAACAAAACGCGTTTTATAAAAAGCCGTTACATATGGTATTTAGCATTAACAATAATTTTAACAAATAGTCAAAACGACGACAGACAACAACAAACACTGAGCGACGCGACCGCGACACGGACACAACTTGACGGCTGGTGAAAAACTGCTCTTTCCCAATAAGAAAGAGAGTACAACACGTCGAGGCAGCGGCAGCAACGTCGACGTCGCAGCTGTCACGCGCGCTGCTCGTTGGTGTTGTTGTTGTTAGTTGCGTTCTATGCTTTTGCTGTCGTTGTACAACTTTTTTTTGCACAACACAAACTGTGTGTGTGCGTGTGCGAGAGAGCGAGAGCGCCGTTGCTCTCATACTTGCTCAACAGTTGTTTGTATTAACAGCACGCTGTTAAGCAACAGAGCTTGGGCATGGCTATTAGGTAACATAACACAAATTGATTCAAATGTTAGAACGATTTACTGTTATTCCGTGGCGTTACATTTTGCCTGCACGAATTAATAATAACAATATAATTTAGAATACGTTAGGACCACAGATATGCATTTGTATATATTAAGTTAGCCTCGCAATTGATTATGAAACCTTCCCGTCAAAATTATTTTTTTGCTTTCGTAGTAGGTAGTGACAAAAACATCAAAATGAACGTTACAATATGTGGATCCCGTGTGCATAGCTAAAAAAAAGAATAAAAATTATTTTATTTTAAAACAATTAGTCCAGTCGGGAATGCCCGACCAGGAAATACCCTGAACTCAGCGTCCAGCTGCTGTTACAGACACTCTGTCTTCCCCTCACATTCACATTCACATTAGTCGTGTTCTATTCAAAATGTCTCCTTGGATAACTCGGGTGTTTGTTGTGCGATCTTTATGAAATTTTCAGGTCAGAAATATTGTTTCGAAATGCGAGCTCCAACAGAAGCGGAAGGCTCTATCGTCAATTTGTTTTAAAGCCCACTAATATCTTGTTGAGGTATACTAAACAATTCCAGCATTCCAAATTTACTGCCTTCAGCTTTTATTGGCTTCCAGATATGATCAAAAAACCAGGAAAAACCATATTGATTCTCATCGCTTCCATAGAAACGCGACAAGTTATTCATGATCTGAAGTATACTTGGTCTCCGCGGATAGGAGGACCTATGTATGGGAGATAGACAGACGAATCCAGACACGGCCGCCCTTCTGTTACATACTTTGCTCGAAACCATCATACCCTTTCTACTCATTTTAAATGGATGCTGGGTATACGAAAGACAAGCTTACTTACGGATCTCGCATCAGGAACCGCCTCTCTCGGCGTTTTTTGAATTTGAGCACAGGACCTTTGTGATTCGATCTTCTCGAAGCTCATCCTTAAGTCCCTCCTCTGGAGATAGCTTCTCCTTTGCTTGCATATTATACGAATCCTTGACTATAACCCCGCCAACAGAACCGGTGTATCTTGTCATATTGTTCACCGCCAACTTCACGATATCCCGGAGGGCCAGGACACGTACGGACTGCACCAATGTGCTGAATCGATTCCACTTAGACATTTTGCGTTTAAAAGCGATAAATTCCTTTCTCGAGGCAAAAAATTTTCTGACAAAAAAAAATGTAATAAAATTTTTTTGAACTGTTCTCGACTAGTGTTAAAATTGAACTCAACTTCTGTACAAAACATGGGCAGAATCTGGACCAGAAACAAAAGCATGCTTGGATTTTGGGCATGCCTTTTTGAGCCAAGAGGAAAGAAAAAATCTGATCAATTTTTATCGAGAAAAATATAGAGAAAGAGATAGAGAGAAAGAGAGAGAGTATCTTAGAAATCTAAAACATTTGTAGTGGGAAGAGTGAAAGAGTTTAAATCAAATAGAAAGCTAGGAAGAGAGCGCCCGACCGGGTATTTTAAGATTAAAGTTACAAATCTGTAATTTCCTAGAGAGAAAAGCGAGAAAGCGACAGCGTACGCTCTCACTCACTCAATTTTAGCCTTGGCCTCGCACAAATGGTCGGCTTTGGGTGCTTTGAAGGACTTCGCAGCCAACAGGACTGTGTGTCCTGGCAATGTCGTCTGGATGACAACAATTAACGGCATACCAATGTGTCTGGCCGCTTGCAGACTGACGGGAAATTTCAAAAATTTCAATTCACAAAAATTCACAAGAATGCGCCCATTCACACATATACTAGATGCGCTCTATGTACTCGCATGTCCTTTTGTCCTTATGGGCGAACCGTGCCGATGCCCGACCGGTCCAGGCAGGTGTGTGCTGCCCACCTGAACTCCTTCCGGGCAGCTTGTCTGCTCGGCAGTTGTAACTACTCGCAATTGGCAGGCCCGTTCTCTATCCAATGCTGCATTGGAGCCTTGTCAAGCTATCAAGTTTTTGATTACATCAATTAAATATCCTTTGGTCCTATGCAATCAACTTAATTGCTTTATACTTATCTGCTGCAATAAATTGTCAACCGCCGTCAGGTGGGTTCAACCCCTGAAGCCCATAAAGAGCCAGTCATACATATTAAATAGCATTCAACTAACATATCGAGGCCTTGAAAGCAATCCTTGCAAACCATTCATTGTCCTTGAATTGCCAACCTCAATGTGCGATTCGTGAAGCCATTAAATATTCATGTTTGTTTCTTAAATCGTGAACCAGTGAACCTAATGAACTGGCCAACTAACTAAGAACCCAAAACCATAAAAGTACACTAAAATCCAAACACAAAATATAAACGTATTGTATTTGAAAGAAAACAATCCAATATAAAACACAAATACAAATTTAAATTAATATTAAACGAAATAAAAAATCGAATCGAATCAAATCAAACCAAATACCCTAAGCAAAAAAAAAAAAATCAGCTAATTGATCAAAAAATCTGATTGTCTTCAAAGAGTTGATATTAAACAAGTAAGAGGTTCTAGTCGGGAGCTCCCGACTAGGGGATACCCTGAACCCTCTTCTTCCAATATCAAATGCATAAATATATTCTATTTTAGAAGCTATATGTCAAGTTTGGTGACTCTAGCTCTTATTATTTACCAAAATTGCCAAAAAAAAAAACAGGATATCGATATCGATTTTTATCGATTGCTTGGAAACGGAGTAAGTTATCGATTATCGGAAAACTAGGAGCATCTACATCTAAAATTTCAAGTCTCTAGCTCTTATAGGTTCTGATATCCTTGCATTTATACATACGGACGGACGGACGGACAGACAGACGGACATGGCTAGATCGACTCGACTATTGGTGCTGATCAAGAATATATATACTTTATGGGGTCGGAGATGCTTCCTTCTGCCTGTTACATACATTTGGATTTCGCACAAATACAATATACCCTTATACCTATTTTTAATGGGTTCAGGATATAAAAAGACACAATATTGATTTAAGCACAATTATTTTTGGTACGAAAGGAAACTTTTGATAATGCATAAGAATTTCGTAACCCAAGAAAATTCAAAAACTAAGTTCTCCAAGTGGGCATCTTTCGGTGGCATATGTAAGCCACAGCATGAGCAGGTCGCCAAATCTCGGCAGCTATAGGAATAGTGTCTGGGGCTGACCACAATTTGAGCAACTTATCCTTGCAATCCTTGCCAGCACAAGGCACATTATCCTTAAGAGCTTGTAAGACGCTGTGGCCATAACAAAGTTAAAAGCAACTAAAATAGACACCTGGGACATGGCCAAAAAGAGTGTGTCTGTGAGTGTGTGTGTGTGTGTGTGTGGGGGGGGGACTGGAACAGGTAGGCGACTGCAGCGAGACTCTGGAGTGGCTCTGGGAGTGGATAGCCGGGCTAAATAAGTGCAGCTCAGTTCAGCTCGTTGGCCAATCCAGTGCCACAAAATTTATTGACTTTGTCGTCCTCAACGTCCTTGGTTGTCCTACGCGTTGCTTGTCGCTGTCGTTGTACCCGTCCCTGCCCCACTCTCCGTGTCCGTGTCCGTGTCCGTCTCTCGACTAGAGTGCTTGACAGGCTGTGGCAGGCTGCCGCTTACGAGCCTGTCTTAATAATTTGGCATCTTGCTAAATTAAAACTAAAGTCCGGCCACATAAATCTTCAGGCCCAGCCGCATGATGAGCATCTACTTTGGCCGGGCTATTTGGCTGCTCATGATGTTCATGATGTTACCCTGTAACCATTGAAAACGCGTAAAATGGGTAGCATGATTTTGTGCATGCATCGAACGACAGCTTGACAATCAATAGTCGATCCAGGCAAGTTCCTCTTCATTTTCTTCCGTATGTCCAGCCTTCTAATAATATGCACATTCCCGTTTCCCAATAAATATTGCAAAAGCCACATAATGAGAGCTAGAATCTTGTAAAAATTGCATTTCCCTATATAAAAATGGAGAAGAAGAATCGCCATAAAAGGCGCCGCTATAAAGATGAGTGCCAGCGCATATGTGTGTGTGTGCGAATGAGTACAGGGTATCGCCTAGTCGGACACACCCTACTGTTGCTGTTGCTGTTGCATACATGTATCTTAGCTGTGCTGTTAGCATTTACAACTTGGCCCGTTTGCTGGCATTTATGTCCTTGTTTATGAGCACGTGTAATCACTGGCCAAACGGCCATGCTCCATGGAACCACTTCATTGCCAGCCGCTGCTCGACTGCACCTGACTGGAGGGTGGCAGCCAGTAGTTGCCCCTCTCAGACCGTTGCCATGCGGCCAGTCAACGAGGACGCTCGCTTCATTTATTGCCGCACTGGCCCTGTTGGATGTTGGCCCTGTGTCACCGACACTTGGCCACTTCAAGCTGGATGACTTTGTTGTGCTCCATGCATTATTGTAATTGCAATGCACAGTGCTTGATTTTAACGTTGTTGTTGTTGTTGTTGTTGTTGTTGTTGCTGTTGCTCCGCTTGAAGTGTCCTCGTTGATGATCCGAGTGTGCTCTGATGGATGCTGATGCATCAAGTACTTCAGTGTTAAATCATGGAAGCTATGCGAGCGACTGCTATGCAACTGCTTCACTCAGGTGTGTGCAGCCAAGTGTGTGTGTGAGTGTGTGTATGTGTGTGTGTGTGTGTGTATACATGTGTGTGTGAAATAGATTCACTTGAAATTCATCAGTCAATGGCACTCCATTCGCCATATCAAAATCAAATGTAGTTACCAAGCAACTCAACAAAGGCCCCTTTTGTCAGGCTTGTGTTAAAGTTCATGTTAATGCTAACAATCAGTTACATTTGACATGATATTTGAAGATGTCTGGTTAAACTGTCAGACAATGTGGCAACGCCTTGGCCGTAGCTGGAAATGCCAAGCATCAACAAGTGTTCGGTTAATTTATCTTTATTTATCCACCAGATCAAATCTATCCTCTGGTTAAATTCAATTTATTTTTTACTTAACTTTTGGCAATTTGATTTCTGCGTCAAGCAGGCTTACAATTTTAGTACAATTTTTAGCTAAAAAATCTGTTAGCTATGCATTATCCTAGAATATCAAGGAGATTATAAAAGATCTCTCGATAAAAGTGCTCACAAGCTAAAGGCCTCGGATCTCGACGTAAAGCTCCGTGAATTATTTCAAACGCTTTTCAAGGAACAACATAATTTCTAAGAGAATCAAGTCCTGGCTAGTTACAACGGAAACAATCAAATGCCACGGGCTAAGATGACTGAGGCGGCTTAGCCCACAGAGATTCCAGGACATTCGGGACAACAGCAGGCAGAGGGCCAAACAGAACCTTGATGCCAAATGTGATCACGCAGTGCGCATAAACAACGACTGCCGCGTAAAAGTTATAAAACCAACAACAAGAACAACAGCGACGACAACAACAAAATGCGTCGTTTAGATGGGCGTGCAGTTGAAGTGGGCGTGGCAATGGGAAGTAGCTGCTGCCGCAGTGGCGCAACTGAACTATAAACCATAAGAATAAGACGTGCGAAGTGATAAACATCAAACAGGCAAAAGAATCGGCCAAGTGAAACAAATTGATGCCCTGCCATATTGACATCTGAACGAACTAGTTCATCGCTAGCTATTTAAATGCTCTGATGAACTTTGTTAACCAGCTTGAACTGAAATTGACATATCATTTAGGTAGCTTAAACAATGTACTTTGTTGCCATATTATTATCTAGATGAACTAGTTCGCAGTGATTTAATGAGCCTTGCCAGAAGGTTGAACTCAATTTGACAAATCTTTCTGTTAACTAAAACAATACAAAACATGTGTTATATTGTCAACTAAATAAACTAGTTCATTTAGTGAATGTGAACAATGTGAACTTCTGCCACATTGTCATATAAAAGAACTAGCTCACTATGAGCGAATTGACAGAGTACCTACGATGTCTTAATGAAATTTTGTTACTAGCTTGAACTCAGCTGGACATATCTTGAGGTTAACTTAAAGAATTTACTTCACTGCCACGTTGTTATTTAAATGAACTTGTTCGCCGTGAACTAATTGAACGCTCTAATAACTCAAAATAATGTAAAGCTCTATCATATTGTCATCTTATTGAACTAGTCCACAGTGAACTTAACAAAAAAGTCTATTAATCTAAATCAGATTACTTCAAGATAAAACTCTTAAAATATATGTATGTCGACATAAATCGTAACTGGTTCCGATAGTTCTCAAGCTCTTTAGAACCCATGTACACTGCACATATAGAAGCAGGGCATGTAAAGAACATATGACAGATTATTTCTAACATATGTAGGACGGGGCAACGGTCTCCCATATTCCGGTGTCCCGGTGTCCTGTGACCTGAGTGTGTGTGCGTGGGCGGAACTTGGGTGCGAATGTTGTGCACATACAGTCGTGTTCGCAATGCGCGCTACGTGTAGTACATATACGTACTGCCTGTGTACTCATTACAAATGAAAGCCGGGCGAATGAAACACCTGTGCCAAGGCGTTGACAACAAGAACAACAACAACAACTGCTACAAGTCGAAGAACAGCATCAGCTATTCAAGATGGAACTGGAGGGCAAACGATGTATTGTTGCGCCATTAGAGTAACTTTGGCTGTCAGGCGACGCACAGTGGAAAGACAGCCACGAAAATCGTAGAGAAATACAAGCATGGAAGAAGAAAGGCAGAATTTAAGCATTTCATTCCAGAGGTTGTCATATTTGACGCATACAATTGTAAGCTATCTAATTATATGTAATAAGTATAATATATATAATACAAATATAAAAAGTTTTTAAAGATTATTTTGAAGGGGTTTTTGAAGGCAGTGCGAAATGAAGTAGTTTTTTTCAAAATGAAGAAATGCAAAGGACAAGTTTAGTTTATGGAACTTAAAATAAAAGAAATAATATGTAAAATCGTATAGATCGGAAAAATATAATTTTTATCATATCAATATATTTTTCGGCATTCGAGCATTAAAATAAATTTTTTTTTTCATTAATTTAGTTACTTTTTAATAACTTATTTTGATTCGATTGTAAAAATTGGTCTTGTACTTTGTAAATTTCTTTCTGCAGAAATGATTATTTGTTATAGGTAAAGTTGCAATTTGCCCCACTGTACGTGGGCACTCATAAACGCCAGCGCGAATTGGGCAATGGAACGTGAGATACCGCTGAGCGTTGCGTGTGCGGGGCAGACAACCGGAACCGGTGCGGACTTTACCTCCGTGCCAGCCAAAATTAATCAGAGTTTCAATCAAACATAAAATAAACGCTGAGATTTGATATGACAGGCCCGTGCATTGGGCACACGGCAACAAAAATGTGTTAAGTGCCACATGACATACGTTTGACAGCTATCGTATGTGTGTGTATATATAAAATACTGTCTGCCAACAAAATATTTACCCTCCATTGCATTGAGACCAATTTATTGTTTTTTTCAATTCGCTGATTCATAAAATTTCAATGAATCTGCCTCTTCAAATTAAAATCCTGCATCGAGTTCAGCAAAGGAACAGTTTGTAAATGAAAACGAATCCGACTGAATTTCTAAGCCTGGAACGATGGAACTTCGAACAGTGAAAAGTGAAACAGCGAAATATAACTTTGGAAAATGGAATGCATTACATGAAGGAGCTGAACAGAATCACAGAATGCTATGCAAAAAGAAAAGTGCAACGAAAGGAAAACGAATTATTAATAAAAGAACAAAGCACATAACGAACCGTGCCATATGGAACAATGTCATTTAAAACACTGGCATATGGAAGAGTGGCCTCTGGAAAAATAGCGAATGAAACAATGACATATGACATACTGAAGCATGTGCATTACCGCTAGTTGAAATAATTGCCCATGGGCAAGATGCATATCGAACAGTGACATAGGAAACAATGGAATGGAACATGGCAAATGAAACAGCAACATATGAACTAGAATACTATGGAACAGTAGCAAACGGAACAGTATGACATGTTAAATATTGCCAAAATGGAACACTGGCGAATGAAACAGTAGCATATGCAACAGTTTTATATGAAACTGTGGTATATGGAACTGTGACATATGAAACAGTGGAATATGGAAAAGTGACATACGAAACAGTGGAATATGGAAAAGTGACATATGAAACAGTGGAATATGCAGCTAGAGTATCTGAAGCAAACGCATATAGAACATTTGCTATGGAAGAGTAACATATGGAACAGTGGCATTTGGAACAGGTTAACAAGATAAAAATATATATATGGGAAATTTTAAATAAATTATAATCTCAAAAGGACGTAATACAATATTTTGGCCCTTCTACAACGTTAACTGCTGTGATGCCTGCAAAACAGATCCTAGTCCCTGTATCTAGTCCGATCTGTCTGCTTGTGGCAATCATTCAGTTCTTGACTTTTTCGACTCTGTAACATCCAATAACACGCGTTGGAAATTTGATTTAATGCCAAAGCGTGCATGTGTGCGTGTCATGTAGACACGGTAATTTTTCAGGCAATTACACCAGAAGGGCGGGCTGAGAGGCAGGCAATAAACGCCTAGCATCCCCAACCCTCAATAGCACACGCGCGCACACCTACACACATGCACACACGCACGCACACACACTCATACACAAACATGCACACACATGATACATTTCACCTGCAAGTAAAATATTATTCAAAAATCAGTTACGCCCCGCATTGTGAAAATTTATTAGACCGGGCATTAGAAAGGGCAACTGGTGCATTACTTCCCCCCAGCTACCCCCTACCACGCTCCCTCCCATCAGACAGCACCATCCCTGCTCGAGCAGAGCACTTAAGAAATGTGAAGTCTAAAAAAAAAAGAAAACGAAAAGGAAACCCTTTCCCTTTCCAATTTCGTTTGGCAGTTGCTTGGCTTTAGAACTACATTAAGAAAATCACTCGAAACTCAGCTCAGCAGCAGCTGGTTGAATTGAATTGAATTTATGGCTGCCAAGAGCATATGCCCGTGTGTGTGTGTGTGTGTGTGTGTGTGTGCGGAGGTGTGCGTCGCATGGGTGTGTCATTAGCCGCATTGAAGAGGGCCAAAGAAAATAAGCAACGCGAAATGTTTTATAGCGTGTGTTTGCCGTGAGTTATGTGTGAGCTACAACACGAAATTTACATTACGAACGAACGTCTTGTTTGAGAAATTAGCGCCAAACTCTCAATCTCTTGGCCCCGCAACCACTGGCAGCCCCTCCTGTCCAAAAATCGCAAAAGATTTTGCCCAAACGAACTTTCGCATTTAAAAAAGAAACTCACTTTTGAACGTATTGCCTTCGGCTTTTTAAGCACATTCAGATTTTATCTTTATGCTACTAAGATTTCATAAAGATCGGACAATAAACACCGAAGCTATTTAAGCATATGCGTGCTTTTATGTATGCGTCTATATGTTATATGTCTATAACGGAGCTAGAAGGAATAAACAGAAGAAGTAACAGGATACAAGGTATCTTCTAGTCGGGCATTGCCATGCATTGTCCAAACGCTTATGTACCATATGGAACAGGGTGTAAAAGCTGCTGTTAAGTCTGGCGTTTACTTTAGAAAAGAAAAAGAAAAAGGCTGGATACAAGGTACATTCTAGTCGGACATACCTTACTATACCGCCCATTTTGTTCAAAAAGTTGAAGCTCATGTTAAAATTACCATATGAAACAGCAAATAAAAAAGATATTTTTAAATCTAGCAAACGACATAAAGGAATCTCATCTGAAGGGTATATTTTGGTCGGGCATACCTTACCATAGCGCCCATTCTGATTCGAAAGCGAAAATATTTAGCTCATGTTAAACTACCATATGGAACAGCACATCGAAGCTGCTGTTAATTCCGATATTCGCTTTAAAAGAACTTCATCTGCCTGTTTCAATTTTACAATTTGCATTCGCCCCTCTTAGATGTATTCGCTTTTTAATAAGCAGCTCACATCAAAAAAATCAAGGCATTTTATCATTATTTTTTCCCGCAGTCCGCTTTTAGGCGTATTCTAAATTAAATTTGCCTCGGCTACGAACCAGGGGCGATTGTCTTGGCCAGCCCGAAAAGATGTGGCGTTTTTTTCTCTCTACTTATTTTTCTTTTCTTTTTTATGTTGACTGACTTTAATGAAATTAGATTGATTTTTATGCTGACGTCCGACGATTGCCGGTTTCAAGCAGAAACAGGGCTCACCACTCGTCGCGGACTTCACTTTTTTACGGCTACTTATTCATCAAGTTGAGCGACTGACTATATAATTTAATTTTTGTGTGTAGTAAAAATAAATTTTTGATAGATGCGTTTGCGCTCGGCCAGCTGCTACGCTTTCAGTTTACGACTTCGGTACCAGGTGAGGCAGCCCAGACGTTAGCCATGGACCATCAGCCATGACGTTGGTATTTCTTTGGGAGGTTCACTTGGTTATTTACGATATGTACACATATTTTCGTTTGGGCCGTCGAAAGCTATGCTACAGCTTAATGGCCACCAGCTGGCAATCGTGGCGAATGTGTGGATAGCGTTGCATACGCTTAGGCGCTTGCCAAGATTAAAGTCATCCACAGTTAACACTTGACAAAATTATTAAACTTTATTAACCTCTTACGCTGTCTGCATTGCCAGAGCCCCATAAATTCAGTCCGGCATTGCAAAGCACACACATATGACTGTGCGAATATTGTGGCAGCTCAAAGGGGAACGGTTGGCGGGGGCAGTTGGAGCTGCACTGCAGCCAATTGGTACGCGCCAGCCACTTGTAAATTATGGCCACAGTCGGCAAACGACAACGCGGGATTCAGGATTCAGTTGCCGGGCGGGCGCGGCGGATGCCAGAATATTGCCAGCGACATTTTTGGCCAGCCATTGGGGGACAATCACTTGTGGCTTTAAGATATTTGCCATGTGCGCATTTTGCTGCAATATGTATTTGAACTTTGGATTCCGCATGCGAATCCAACCGAATGGGTTGCTTAGCGATTGCAATGACGCGATTGTCCTTCTTAAAGCCATTAAGAAGCTAAAAGGGTTTGGCTGACAAGTTTTAAAGCACTTGCGAACTTACCAGAGTTGTCACCAAGGCTGCAGAACGGCTCAGATTCGAGCTCGGAATTCAAAATCATTTTTACCGGTTCACGTTTGAGCTCGGATCCCCTATCAGTATTTAACGTTACGAACTCAAAATAAATCAGCTATTTAACATCCAGTCAAAGAAATGTAATTACATTCTATAGATAAAACCAGCCGTATTCATGGAGTGTGCAACTCTTTTGGTCAGGATTGTCATGCTAATCCACTTAAATTGATATTATCATATGTCTGTTAGGCCATGAAAAGTGTTTGTCAAGTAATTTTGTAATGATATCGATAAGAAAAAATGTATTAATCAGCTGCAGGATTATAAGCACAATACCAACTGTACTTTGCCAGAATTGTCACCCTGTTTCGTTGTCTGCACTCGCTTTCATTTTGTACGGCACACACACACAGATACTTTGCAAGTGACTGTGTGAAATTTGTGCCATAAATTTGCACATTACACGAAAAGTTAACACGAATTACTGTTGTAAGTGAGCAAAAATTACAATTGTGCAGCACGGGGTCGAGCACAATGTGGGGGACACAGACAAAAAAAAAAAATAAAGAAAAGAAAAGTCGGCAACAGCAAGAGCAAGCGAGCTGGTCCAAAGTAAAAGAAGGAGTCGACCGCTGTGTATTGAATGTCCATAAATTTTGAAGAACTTAAGCAGTAAGCTGGTGACAAATATATGAAAGCTGCATGAAAATTACTTTAGTTGGCTCTCCAAAGACGATAGACAGGGGCAAGCATGCATGTGCGCAGTTATCGATAGCAAAATTAATTGCATAACTAAGAAAGGTTTATTTAAAAATTGCAGAGAGAATTAAATTGCCTGACTCTTTAATATATCCAGACGACGGTAAGCAACGGAAATGTACGAGTACAGCTATCGATAACAAAAGAAGCTCATTTAATGTTATCGATAACAGGGAATTACTTCATTTGTAAAGGTTTTTAAATTGATTGCCTTTAAATTTTGCTTATGATGCATATAAGTGGATAACCTAAAATTGTTGTCGATTAACTTTATTTGGTTAAGTCCATTATGTAGATCGTGTAATATTATCGATTGTTTTTTATTTAGTTATGCAGCTATACAGTTATTTATCGTTTCGTTAGCATGGAGATACTACATAAAAACGATTTCTCAATCAATTTTTCAATATTTTTATAAAGAAAACTGACTACTAGACTAACTATTCCATATCTAAATTTATCTAGAGTAGCTAGTGTATTATATTTTTTTGGAGAGGTCATTTTAAAAGTGTCACGAAATGGGCAAATCATAGAACTACTCCTCAATGAGTACATATATTCTTGAACAATAACAAAAAATGAGTGGGTTTACTTCTTCATAAAGCTCTTTTGGCAGAATCAGTTTGAGTGCATCAAAATATTTAACCAGACTTCCAATACACTGCCAACATATCTGCAAGACCGCATCAGACTGGATCAGACTACTATTATATGACACCTGTGTAAGCAATCGCTCTGATAGGGTAGTTAATGTTGTTTCATTCTTGTTTTTGTAATTATTATCGTGTATTTAGTGGCCAATATACTGGCAGGTGTGGCATAAATAGCCATTCAGCATGGATTTGGCCAAAATAAACACGCATAAACACTTTGTTCTGGGCCAACTGCTGCGAATGCTGGTCATGGGATTTGTGTATACCATTTTGAAATTTGTTGGAGTGAATGCATTTGGCATTTTGTGGTCACTTTGTGGCATTCAAATGCATTTAGCCCGATCGCAAATCGCTTTTGGTGCCGCTTTTCTAACGATTTGTTCACTCTCTGGAATTTGGCATGCCAATTGTGGCCAAATGCACTCCATGAACGACTATTTACAATCAAATTGATGGTTGCAATCGGTTAAAGCACGCAACTGCCAGCCACCCAACACAATTTCCAATTTCGCTGTGAATTATATATAATCTGAATAACAGAAATTGTCAATTAGTTTTTTGGCTAGCCTTAGCTGGAATCGGAAAATTTAATATTCTTCAAATGCGCATTATTCGAAAAGTATGTGCGTATTTACCGCTATTTGTATTTGTGTCAGTGGGTATGTACGTATGTATGTGTCTGTGTGTGTGAGTATTTATAGGTATTTATATGTGCATGCATAAATGTATGCATGCGTGTACGCATGCATGCGTGTATGCGTGCACTAATGTATGTATTTTGTATCATGTATTAATGTGCGTATGCATACACACGTATTTATAAATGTGTGTGTGTGTGTGTATGTATTTGTATATAGGTTTGTATGTATGTATTATGTATGCACAGGTGTATGTGTATATGTTAGTATGAATTAATGTATACATGCATATAAGAATTTATGAATGCTTGCAATCAAATATGCATATGTGCATGCATGTATATGTATGCTTATGTATATGTACTTGAATTTATGTATCTTTATTATTTTGTATGCTTACCATATTTACAAATTAACTAACAACTACCTTTTACTATCGTATATAAGCATGTTGGTCTGTATGTATGTAAATACATACATGTATATGGATGATGTTTTGGGTACCAAGTCATAACCCAGGATCTTTATGAATGTCTTCATATGCAAGTTCAAATCGGTTCGCCTTCAAATTGACAATTATACAACGCCCATACATACATTTAATACGCTTTAGATATATATGAGTAGTATTTGTGTCTATTAAGTTCGGGGCATGCTCGTCCAACAAAGCATTTATAATTTTTGCTTTTGCTGGTCCAGGTATTTATGAGCATTTTATATGCTGTATGCACAGAGGTCACATGACGATTTTATTGTTTTGTTAAAAAAAAAAAAAAACAGGAAAATCAAATAAAAAATGGAATATATAAAGGGGGCAAAAGCATTGCATACATTACGGCTGCGTTATAAAATATTTAACGTGCTTTTCATTGTCTCGATGTCCGTTGTGTTTCCGCTGTTTGTTGTTTTGTCTGTTTATGTGCATAAATTTTATTACACATGTGCTTTTGTTTATGCGACTCAACAGCAAAAAGTTAATGCAACATAATATTTTCGTTTTTTATTTATCACTTGTGCTTGTTGTTCTGTTTTTTTTTTTTTTTTTTTTTTGATACGCTTTCCCAGGGGAGCGCAGACTAAAACAAAAAATAGACTAAAATCAAAAGGGAAATACATATATATATATATATATATAAATATGTATATACAAATACATGTGTTATAAAATACAAGGACACAATAAAATACCACACATATGCCACACACACACACACACATACACACACACTCATGCACACACGCATGCCAAGCCGGCATAAACCACAGACGCGGTGCCACGCCCACAAGGCCATGCGCATTCATATATCACAAATATGCTAAATCAGCATATTTGCGAGTTTATTTACAAGGACATTTATAAAAATTTACGGCCGTGCCGTAAATTGCAGCCGCCGGGCAGGTCTTGAGATTTATGCCTCGCCGATTATATCAAAAGGGGCGCCCCCCTCTTACTCAACCCCACCACAGGACTGTCTTATCGTTCAGCAGCGATTTCTCACATAATTCAAAAGTCGTTGCATAACACAAGAGCTGCCAGACGGCAGAAAAGAAGTTGAGCTGGGTCAAGCCAAGAGGTGTGAGTTTAGGGTTGTCGCCGCAGCTGAAGCGAAAGATGTGACCCAATTTAGTAAGGGTTAAGCAGGCGTAGCACAGCTCAAGCAAATGTCAGGGCGGCTTTTGTGGAAATATAATTAAAGCAGGTCACACAGTTGCAGGTACAAAAGCAAAGTGTTATATGTATGACATCATAATCACTTATGATCTAGCTCCTAAAGAAATGTTTTACAGCCAAAGTGTTATACCAAAATTAAATGCTCGCATATTCTTCAAACACTTTTGCAATAACAACGCTGAAACTGTAATATAAGCAATAATTGTTGTACTGTTAGTTTGCTATGCTGTTATACTGTTATACTTAATCTCTTAGATGTCCGGAAGAATTCATATTCAAAGAAACTCACAACTTACTGGATTTGTTTGAAAAAACTGTTATACTGCAAATCAATTTGCTCTACTATTTTACACAGTATTTGGGAAAAGTGGCCTAGGTCAAAATTTCTCCCTCCTTTAACCCGGTTAAATCCGATCTGATGTTAACGAGGCTTGGATATTTGTACATGTTTTCCATTTCAGAAAACTTAGTTTAGCTTAAATCACGAAACCTTCAAGAAACTTTAATACATGTAGTCATTTGGCAACCCTTAACGGGTGCTATTCATTTGTTTAGTTAACTTTGGAACGACCTTTCCATAAAGTCAATGGCTGGCAGTTGCCAGCGCTTACCCCATGGGTTATTCATCATTGATTACTGTCGTGCTTCATCTTCGTTGGCGTCGTCGACGTCGTCGACGTCTTCATCTTAAATCAATTTTGTGCTGCGCTGCGGCCAGGGTTGCCACTGCTGCAGCTGCTGCACACCATTGTATCGTACTATTGTACCGTTACAGCTGTACGGCTGTACCGTTACACAAATATCATTGGCGTTAATCCTTTTCTACATCATCAAACAATTTCATCAAATAAATCTAAAGTGATTTGTATTTGTC
This sequence comes from Drosophila virilis, assembly GCF_030788295.1. NCBI lineage: Eukaryota > Metazoa > Arthropoda > Insecta > Diptera > Drosophilidae > Drosophila > Drosophila virilis. The sequence continues at coordinate 15,639,207 of NC_091543.1, forward strand.
ACACACAGTTTTCAACTGCTGCTCGTCATTCGCGTTGCATGGCCCTTGGCAGCATCAGCATCAGGCGAACGACGACCGGCAAGTGTTGCCAACATGTCTGCAACATTGCCAGCACCCAACTCCAGTTACCGATGCTGACGCCGACTCCAACTCCAGCTCCTGCTGCACGCTTCGTCTGTTTTTAAACGCTGTAGCATTTTATTTATTTTTCTTGACTTATTTTCGTGTTACTTTTTTATTTTTTTTATTTTTAGCGACCCCTTCCATCTATTTTTCTTCGCGCTGTTGCGCTGACTGCTCGCTGATTGACTGCCATTGCAGAAGCCAGCAGTAGTCGCGGCAACCAAAAGCCATGCCACATGCCGCATGCCCACATCCTGCAAACCTAGCAGCCAGCATCCTGCATTTGCTGCATGTTTACTTTGCTACATTTCTCATTTGATGCCTTGGCAATGACGTTGACTCGCCGGCTCTGGCGGTGATTGAAAAGTTTGTTTTAGCATCCACTGTACACTGAGTCTGCAGTCCAAGGTGCCCCTCCCCATCCCGGCAACCCGACTTGCCCCTAGCTGACATTGGCTTCCTTCTGTGGCAGGCTCTATACTTTCCTTAGTTTGATGTTTTTAAGTCGCAAAATTTTTGAAAATTAATTCCTATTCACATCAAGCACAATATATTGAGAACTAGGCGATTTTATGATCCTTGTGATCTTTGCCGAAAGCTAACTTTTTCAGCATTTCTCTTGATAATTGAGAAATTTTCTTTCTAATAGTCTTCCTTTCAATCTTACTTTTATCACACAATCATATGCAGGTTTTCTATATACTAGCATTTGTACTCTGGGTCACAATTTTTTCATTTCTAAATTTAGATTTATTTTTACCAGCTCTTGGGTAGTTTAGATTAAAATATACGTCTCATATGACATGGATCGTTGAATTAGCTCAAATTGAGCAAGAACTAAATGTCAATCGAAAGTTTTCCGCTTATTTTTCTCTTAAAGAAGCGACTTTCCAAATTCTATTCTACTACTTGAACATGTATTTCAAGCCAATGAAATTTAAAACTTAAATCACGCGACAAAAACATATCCTCATTTTGCGACTTGAGGTGAATTTTATTACGATCGGTCAGAAATTCAGCTTTCATCGTGACAAACTTTAAGCTTAATTTGAGCATCAGAAGAATTCGACTTTCCGAAAACTGTCTGTGTAAATGTGTTTAAGGCCTATCAAAACATGTTTCCCCAATTTCTCACACTTGAAGTCGGGGCATACGCCTAGTACGCCGAGTCTGCTAAGGCATATCGAGCCGGACTTACAATATAATTGAACACCTTGTGTATAAAAGCACTTCTAAGCACCTTGATTACATGGCTATTTAATTTTCATTGTAATTTAATAGTTATTCTCTCAGGTTTTGCTTGAATTTGGCAGACTTGAAGCATCGTATAAGCTAGATTTATTTCAAATTTGCATGGACACAAGGCCTGGCCTCGCCTGCAACAGCTACTCTTCAACGAAATGCAACACAAAACGCTGTTTGTTTGTGCGTGTGCGTGTCTGTGTGCGGGTGTGTGTGTGTGTATGTATGCACTTGACATTTTCAATTTGCTGGCCATCAAGCGGCAACTATGGATTGCAACGTTAACGCGCCCAACAAAACTCTGCAATGGACTTTTTGCCCTGCCAAAAAAAAAAATACACACTTGAAATCACTTTTGTTCCCTTTTACCATTTGTCAGCGCCGAACGGAATGGAATGGGTTAGCAGCGAGCTCATATTATTAATGGCCATTTGTGTTAGCTGCATTTAAAGCTCACTTGCTGAGCTGTTTGTTGCCTTAAAGCAGGCACAATTGGATTTTTGCAAGAGGAGTTTAGCAAAATGGCCGCTGGGCTGCAGCGTATCAACCAATACGCACACACACACACAAATACACACACACACACACACACAGCGCAAACAAACAAATAAATAAATAAATAAACAGGCTTTGTGCACATTGTTCGCATTGTTGTTGCTGTTTGTTGCATATTCATGTGCGCTAAAAAGTATGCAGCATTTGTGTGCCGCACGCCTCGCATTCATATTTCTGCAGCACACACACACACACTCAGCACACACACACAATAGATGTACATATAAATAAATAAACAAATGCCGCATTCGGCCGACAAGCAGCAATGGAATTTTGCTGCGGATTTAACTGGGCGTATGCGTAATATTTTGTTTTTGTTTTTGTTATTTATTTATTTTTCATTTTTTATTTTGTTGCTGTGCCACCCGGCCTGCTGGCGTCTGCCACAAAACTTGTACAGCCACAACATGTGGCAAGCTTAGAGACGATTTTGCGCCTCGCAAACTTCACAGTTTTCGTGCATTGCAATTTTCTAGTGGCCATTTGGCAACTTCAGTGTTGGCTGTTGCTACTTTTCTTGTTGCTGTTGTTGTTGCTGTTGACGCCTACGCAACCGAAAGCTGCATTTGAATGTTGCAGTTGCAGCATTATTGTTGCTGCTGCGGCCTCTACTGTTGCCAGTCACGCTTATTGCAGCTAAAGCGCAAGACGTGCGAGCCCCAAAAAGCAGACAACGCAAATTCCCATTAGCGCTTTGCCATTTGACTGCCGCAGCTACCTTAAGCACCCTTACCAACTGCAACCACCCCCCCTGCCTCTCTGCACAGACAGACACACACACACACACGCACACAGCATGCAACCATGCCAGCGCCGTCGACTACTTTGTGGGATAAAGTTGAGGCGAACATATGGCAAACTTCGACTTTGACTATTCATATTTTCACAACTATCGCTGAGTGTCTGCGAGTGTGTGTGTGCCCGTGGTGTGTGTGTGTGTGTTATTGCCTGGTTAAGTCTGTCTGTGTACGTGTTTGCATAACAAAACTAACATTTAACAATAACATTTCCTACGCAGCGATGTCGACGCCAAAGCTGAAAGGATAAACATTTTGCGCTCATCGCCTGTTATGCGCTTACCAACACTGGCCGGCATTGTTTACTTTGTCTAGCTCTTTGTACACACTTGTGCACTTAACTAGACTCCCATTATACTAACCTTGTTGCTTGATATGATTAACTAATACATTTTAATAAATTCGAGCAAAAAAAGTTGCATACAACCGAATCCCAACACATTTTCACAGTTGCGTGTGGAATTTCCAAAATCTGTGAAAAGCGTATTTACTAAGTTCTCTTATAGAGTTTTGATATAAGTATAAAGTCGTTTGCACGGAACTCAAACTGAAGAAAAGTGTGAAACATATCTCAAATAGATTTACATAAAGATCCTTGGATATATGTTCACCCAGTTACACAGGAAAGAGATGCGTTTCACGAAAAATGTGGCCAAACAGTGAAACTTTGAAAATAAGTATACAACAGGTCGGATGGCAATTACATTACAAAATTTGCGTGTAACCGTTTCTCACGAGTTTTCCACACTTGTAAGTGGGATTTTCCAAAGGTGCATTGGATCTGATATTTTCCTGCAATAGCTTTTAGCTTAGTTTAACATTCCGGAACAATAGAATCAGATTCTGGCTCTCTAGTTTAGCTAAACAGCAGAGTGTATTTAAGCGTCGGTGTGACGCACAATTGACATGCCACTCTTGTTATTTGCTCTCTGGGTGAGCTTTGATTATCATATTTCTTGCTACGCTTCTGCATTCCACACAGCCCGCATACCCTGGCCGCAAGCCCTTAACATCCGGCAATTCCTTGGAGTTTTGCGCTACTTGAAATGCATTTTCTATATTTTATTTTTTCTTTCTTTTTATTTCAATGCCTGCGGCTGTGGCAGCCTGTGCATAAAGTTTAGCGCAACATTTTGATGCGTTTTGATATCTGTCTGTGCAACTCTGCGGGCTGCTTTATCTGACTGTGTGTGTGTGTGTGTGTGTGTGTGTGAGGGTGGGGATATGTGTGTGAGTGCCTCGACTAGCGCTTACGGTGGCGTATGCGTAATATGATTTTTATTGGCTTAGAAATAGTGCAAAGCGTTATTCGGCATCTAAAAAATGGTTGCCAAGCTGAATGCATATTTGGCAATTTACTAGCGAGACGCGCACAAATTACCAAGGCAAGCAGAGAGAGAGAGAGAGAGAGAGGGAAAGATAAGATAGGGGAAGAGAGGGAGTTTGAATTGGCTCTTTGTTGCCTTTGTTGCACATCTGACCATCGCCTGACAGCACAAAGCATTTTGCATGAGAAGTATATCCAAGTATATAAGAGATACAAATAATTATATTGAATTATCGAACAAATAATCTCAATTCTGCATTCAATACGAGAAATAGTTTGAATTGCAAGCATATACTTAATCCCTTTCAATTTGTTGTGGCAACAATTGAATACGAGGCTGAGTAAGTACTTGAGCCCATCGAAGTAACAAGTAACAAGACACAAGTTATTTATCGATTAAACAAGTATTGAGGATATTGCTGGAGCCTATATCAATTGTTCACCTATATAGAATACATGTAGCTTACAAAATTTAAATCGATTGCATACCAAAAGGTAATCATTTATTTTTATTTATTTATTTATTGGCAGCTCTCTGATCGGCAGGAGCTATACCATGTTCAAGTCGTTTTCTCCCCGAGAGCAGCTTCCCCCCTTCTGAGACCAACTTAACTTATGAATGTTTCATTAAAATTGCCAAAATATATTTTATGTGCAACTCAAACAAGGAAAACGAGTGGAAAAGTTGGCAACGAGTGGGCGAGGGCGACCCTAAGGTCGGCAGCTGTCAAATTATGACCAAGAGAAGATAGAGAGTGCCGTACAGATAGAGAGAGAGAGAGAGAGAGAGAGAGAGCGAGAGGGAGAGAGAGAAAGCATGTTGTTTTGGGATCCAAAAAAGACGTCCAATCGCCCCCTCCCCGTTCACGCCCATTGTCCAGCGCCGAAGGCTGCTGCTTCTGCTGCTTGTCAATAATGTCAACAATGTTGTTTGTTGGTCCATAAATTACAAACTCTCTACCTACTGCTCGACGAACTTCGTTTTGGCAGCGGGTCCAGCGTTTTATGGGTACAGCTGGTGCCGCCATTGAAGCTGAAGTAACAACATGAATCGAATAACAATTTATGGCTAACCGATGCCCTAATACCCTAACTTAGTTAACTGGATCTACCTAACAGGGTTCTATAAGACACATCTCATTGATAAAATTGTTAATATAATAATTTATATCTTTACCCTATACACCTCAGACTAATAAGTAGTAAGTCTAGTTAAATTGGTTCCCTCATAAAAAAAATATAAACTAATTTTTACCAAACAAAAAAAAATAGACTGAATGTTGGCAGTACATGTTAAAGTTGATGTTAGTTACTGAAATTCACATTTGTCTAGTATTTGACTTAAATATCCTCTGGTTTTCTCATGTTAAGCACAAAATGTCTGGCAACGCCACTTTCTTAAGCAGACCACGCTCATTTTATATGCTTACATAGCAAGTGGCAACACTGCAGCTCTGCAAATGCATGTCAAATATATTAGCCTGCAGTTAAAATTGCAAACACCAAGCCCCAAAACAGTTACCTTTTACTGATTGGAAATAAGCGCGAAGTTGATTATTAAACAATCGAGGACTGTTTATTATTACATGTGTTAATTATTGGATATATCAGTATAATTATTCGTCTGTATTATTAAATTGGCTTTACCCACTTTACTTTAATTTATGGTATATTAGCTTAAATATTTTGTTGCCGAAGTTTTAATAGAAAAACATATCTATACACATATATATATGTCTTTATATTAATCTGTAAATTCGAAGAAGTTTGCAATTATTTTGAAAGACAAATTTGGGAAGAGTAATAATAATCCATACAAAAAAAGTGAACTCTAGCCGCACTTTTTATGGGAATTTTTACCCCACAACAATTCAATAGAAATATTTGTTGATTTTTTTGTGCGCTCTACAAAGTTCAGGATTCACAAACGAACGCAATACCTTTTGGAAGTTATGTTGAACTAGACTTGATAGGTATATAAAAAATATGAAGAAAAGGCAGCAATTATTTTTGAATCAACTTTTGGCAACTTTGTTAAGTTTGTCGTCATTATGTGCTTGGGACTGGCATAAAATGTTTATGATGCGCCTAATTAGAAGCGAAAACTTTCCTTGGAGTCGGTGCCAAGTCATAAAAAAACGAGCTCAACCAAATGCTCGGGCGGCATATTGAATTAAATATTCAATCATAAGAACAAAAGGCAAAAGTTGCTACGCAGCTGGAAATCCGTCCAGCGCGCCTTCATCAAATCCACTCATACCCCCAGCCAACATCTAACATTCGCCCCATCCAGCTGCTCCACTTGCTTCAAGTGACATTTTATGGCCTGTTCCGACAGCGACGTCGCGACATCGTCAGCTGAACTTGATAGACAATTTTGAGTACGTCATAAACATTTACCGTTCGACGTGAGCCCAGGCACAAGTGGAGCAGGAGGCAGGCTCGAGTGACATTTCCATGCCAATCAGAGTGCGTCTATCGGCATGTGAGTTCAGCACGAATAAGCCGACAAACGCCTGTATGTATATATATATATGCATATATATAAAGAAAACTGTTTTTACTCACTGATTGACTGACTGAATGATTGAATTACAGAATTACTGACTGACTAACAGACTGCCTGAATGACTGACTGACATATATACACATACACACACATATATATAGCACTGATTGTCTTGACTGATTGACTGATTGAGTGACTGACTAACAGATTGATTGAGTGACTGACTTACAGACTGATTGATAATCAACACGCATCTTTCTACATACATATATAAAAATGCTTGTCATGGCAGTTTGATTACTGACTGCTGAACTGACGACTGACTGACTGACTAACCGAATAACTGCCCCAACACACATCTTTGCTTGTCCTGACTTATTGATTGACTGTGTAAAAGAATAGCTGAATGATTGATTGACTGACTAAAAAATAGATTGATGATCAACACGCATTTGTATTCATACATGTACAGAACAGTTTGCCTTGACTGATTGACTGATTGACTGAGTGACTGACCTTATGCCTGACAGAGTGATCAGATATCATCTATATATATATATATATATATATAAACATGTTTAAGACTTCTGATCTCGACTGATTCACTGACTGATTACCTGAGTGCCCGAAAAATTAACTGACTTGAGAGAAGTTTATTCTTGACTGACTTGACTTGAATTTTATTTGATCTTAGTATACCCTTTATTTTGTTCCCATAAGCGATTCTTAAACCATGCCCGCCGCATCGATCGCATATGCAGTTAATATTCGTATGCGTTTGTTTACTGCTTTGAACAGGCAAATCCCTTTGAAGCCCTTAAGCTGCTTTACCGCTAATACCATAAGGTGGCCGGTGGCTGTGGTATAGAAGGCGGCTCTTCTATATTTTGTGTATTGGCCTTAGTCCATGGCATATTATGTGCATTACGGTTGCAATTTGGCAAGTGCCTGCAACGCACTCGCAGTTTAGTGAAACGGAAATCTTGCGGCACTCGAGCGACTATTCCCGACTCCCAACGCCCCATATTCAGCCCGGCCGACATCCTGTGCATATGCATGGCATGTAATTATTATTTTATGGCATACAATTAGTCGCCGGGCGGAAATGCTGCCAGCCACGTGGTACGGCACGGTGCGAGCTACGTGAGCCGAGCTAACAGCCAGCTTTGCCGGTTGTCCCGCCGTTGTCGTTACAGCCGGCCTCTGAGTGGCTTTGTGAGCTTTGCTCCTGCTGTTGCAGTTGTTATTAGTTATGTCAGAGGCAATTAGCCAAAATAATTTGTAATCTTATTAGGCGCACACACACACACATAGACTAAATGTCTATCAAATATTACTGACAGTCACTCGAAGAGTTTGCTCGAAGCAACGCACCTCACACAATTAGCTGTGTGTGTGTGTGTGTGTGTGTGCGATAATTACATGCATGAAAATTACGGTTTAATTTTGTGCTTTGTGCACATCAAGCATGTACTATTTGCAATTGAGTTGGGGCAAAAGAAACTATTGCATAACCAAAGGCGCACAATTGCCTCACCCACACACGCATACACACACAGACGCCCGTCGAACCACACCTGCGGCCACAGACAGTTTTATTTGATAGCTTAACATTATTAATTTAGAATCAATTGACAAACAGGACACACATCAAATTTCGTATGTGCTTAAGTAAATATTTATGCTGCTCACAATTGACATGCCATAACATGCACACACACACACACACGCACACATAGACACAAACAAGTACACACTCAACACTTAAAATGCATTCTGTTCAGCCGATGGACAGGAATGTTTTACATTTGCCGAAACATTTAATTGAATTTAATTTATTGCTTACTCCGAATCAACTGTGCATTTTACACATGATTAATGCTCATATCTTATGTGTTTCATTGGAGGACTCAGACACACTTTCAAAATAATATAACACTAAGGACTTGAGGCTTGGTCGTCATTGAGCAAATGCTACGCATTATTTTTTCTCCTTTAATTTCACTTCTTCCAAAATTGTTCGATTTACTCTGAATTCTTATACGTTAGCCTTCAATTGCTTTTCAATTGTACAAGTTGTATCCCCATATTGCGCAGGTTGTCTGAATATGTCAACGCTTATAATTCTCAAAGAGTTACAGCGGCACTTGGATGGTAAGGTGATTGATAAGCTTGAACCTTAATTCTAGCCACACAGACAACCTACTAGCGCCTGTCAAGCTTAATATGTATCAAAATTTTATTATTATAAATTGTATTTTGATTTAACAAAAATAAGCACAAATTGACAGCTAAACAAGGTGTCTTTCAAATATATAGATGGATATTATATTTTATTCTATTTTATTTTAACTAAAAATCACAAATTGAGAGAAAAATAAATTGTTTTTCGCAACAAGTTTTTAGTTAATTTTCTCCCAGCGGCAATGGTAAGCACCAACTTGGGTGCTCAAGAGGCTCAATTAGTCGCACCTAACCTGACATTATGTATAAAGTTGGAAGCCGAGTTGATAAAAGCATGTTACAAGTGCACATCATATATATATATATATATACGTGCCAGCCAACCGAAAGCCTACCCGAGAGCCCTACTTATTAGCAGGAGTATCTCATATATGAGTCCCAAACACACACACACACACACACACACACATGGAGATGGAAAGAGAACTCGTGTTTTTACCCTTACCTGTTAGCTGTCATCGTCATGCCGAATCCACTGAGCCCCTGAGCAGGCAATCATTTGGTCCATAAAGCACACGATGCGCCCAAATGTCATGTGCCAAACGGATTACATGTTACAACACGTGGGTGCTGAGTGGGGGGGGTGGCGGGACTTGGGGGTGGTCGAAAGGTGGCTAGATCTCATATAAAAGTTAAATGGCAGAAAAGGAAGCGTTGACGTCGCGTCCGGAAATCAGTTGAGGCATAGAGCACAAATTCAGCAACACTCTACTTCAAGCCTAGCCTAGCTGCGGTAATCGTACTTATGTGTACGTAATAGTAAAACCTTAACCCTTGACTCACTCACACACACACACACACACACGCACACACACGCCTTGTTATGTGTGCCATAAAGTAAATGAAAACTATCGCTGGCCATAAAGCTGATAGGAGCGGTTCGCACAATCCCAAACCCGAGCAGCCTGCCGCGATATATGCCAAATATCCTTCAGCGAATGTCACAGCATTTACTTAACCTGCAAATGGGCCGTTCAATGTTTTGCGCTCGACTGTACCCCGCTCGGGCATTGGGTAACGGTTAAGGCCTTGCCATGGCCGCATGCAAAACGTAATTACTTTATATTGCATTTCTCTCTGTCTGCCCAATTAAACTTCAATTGCCAGGTGTTGTTTTAATGCACCTACGCAGCTTCTGCTGGGGTAACTTAGTTGGCAGCATCAGTTTGTAACATGTTTAAGCAAACATGCCAAATGTTTGTTGACTTTCTTTCCTTCATTCATCTTTAATACTCTACTCACAAAGCAAAACAGGGCATATAGGCTTATGCAAATTTTGCTTGCCACCTTTCAAGCTAAAGATGATGGGTAAACCATGAATATATTTTAGAGCCAGCAACCAAATTATCATGAAGACTCTATTTGTATGATTGCATTTACAGCATCTACAAAGCATTGCTCAGTCTGTTGCACCCTGGCATGCTTAACAGCTGTTAAATAATTAACATACATTCGACATGCATAACATAACATGCATCGCATGTTGTTAAAATGTTCAAATATTTAAAGGTTAATATTATCAATCAGGTTTAAAATCTATTTCGCAGAACAAATTGAGATATATCTCAACAAGTCCCCAACAAAACACTTTCGTAATGCGATGGGCTCTGCGACGATTGAGTTTTGGCACCGCTTGCATTTGCTGCACTATTTATTTGACCTGGGCGACGCCGGGTAATTTTTTCGAGTACAATACACAGCTATTATGTATTTATATTATGCAGCGAGGTGCTCGCCACGAATTATTCTTTTGAAATCTCGTGTAGGGTATTTTATAGATGCTCTCATATGCACATACGATGGATGGTGGGGCGTTGGGGGGTTGGACATGTTTGGATGCCTGGGGCGCAGTTTTTTAATTAAACTTCTCTCTGGGAATACGATGCAATGGCAAATGGTAGAATTGAGTTGTGCCGGAGTTGGCCCAAAATTGATGCCTTTAATCAGGCAGCCACTTTAATGACACTTTATGAGACCCATGCCATGGGCATTGCGAGGCGCTGGTGGGGGGATGCGACAGCGCAAATCCTTATCCCAATAAATTAATCGAAGTTGGTCAGCGGAATAATGTGGAGGGGCAAAAAAAAAAGGGAAAAACTTTGAAAAATGCCACAAGTCAATTTAAGTAAAGTTCCCGCAGCCTGCTGCGGCAGCCGGCAACCATTACAAGTCAACCCTTTGTCAGCTGTGGGGATTGGGGCCTAGAGATTGGGTATTCGGCGGTCGGGGGGAGGGGGGTGGGCGTTGTTGCTGTAGTTCTTTTTGGCGTGCTTCAATTGCCATGAAATTTATGTGTTGGCGCTCAGCGTGAACTTGAAGCGCATAAATCCACATGAAACGGATATTAAAAAGCATCATGAAGCGAAAGCCGAGGCAAACCCCAAACACAAAACCCGAACCCAAAACCAAACCCAAAAGCCTCATCCGTTTCGGGCCTGTTGCCAAAATGCCTGCATATAGACATATTATATAGCTGATTGACTTCGATCGCATCGGCTTTGTTGCCTTTGAATTATGAACATAGAAATTGACAGGCGGCAAACGGAATTTCTTTTCATTTTTCTTAACTGCGTTTGCCAAGGGGAAAGTGTTCAACAACCGGACATAGCTGACTGTGCCAGGGTATTAGATAGATGCTATAAGATTGGCCGAAACTAAATGGATGTTCAAGTTGTGAGCTGCAAGGGCCGAAGTTAAGGGTGCACTTGAGCTGATTTTGTTAGTTTGCTTTTCTGATTAATTGAAATTGGAGAGCAGTTGAGTTCGTTTTCGGAATTTTTCCACTCTCAGGGGTAAAAAATGTGTGTGAAAAACTGTTGAATGCTCGCAAACAAATTACAACGTCTTTCAAAAATTCACGCACAAATGCGGAAAATGCATGAATCGTTAAAAATAACAATTGCACTAAAACGAGGCAACACTCATAAATATTTACGGGAAAAACTATCACAAAATTATGAAAGCACAGCTCAGAGATTTAAATATATAAATTTGCCCATAATCGTATCGTTGTCGGACCTCATCCTGTAGTCCCTCAATTCGGATGATAGTTTTCAAATAATTTAGCATGTTTCCCAGCCAACAAATTGAATTGAAATGCATGCACTTGTATAACTCCATCTGCATCTGTAACTGTATTTGTATCTCCATCTGTATGGCTGTATCTGTATCTGAAAGTTTGACATGCTCGCACAGAGATGAGCGCGTGTCGAGTTTATTAACACGGCGCAAGCCTTGAGTTCAATTGAGTGTTGCCTGGAGGCGGATCGCCTAGGGGACACCTTCACGTTAGTTACAAGAATTCAATGCATCTAATCAAGACATACGATAATATAATCGGCTCGAATCCACTTCCTGCCAGTTCAAATTTGCTACCTGGCTTTTTGTTGGACCTATTACAATAACATTTGTCTTTTCTCCTAGGTCAACTTCTTGCCAGTTTGCGTGCACGACTCGTATTCACGACCTGACTTTGACTCCGGTTCTTAAAGCTGGTTTTCCGCATTCATGCAACCAGGACTTGCTCCCAATCTAGGCTTCTTATATATTTTCCAAATTTCAAGTTTTAGTTAAAAAATTCAATTTTTTTTTCTCACTACTATCCTTAGTACTGATAATATTACATGCCTTACATATTTATAAATCAATTTTGATTTTAGTTCTGGTTTCGATTCGACTGTTTTTTGGTTTGGTATAAAAAGCGGCTCATGTTAAAAATCAATTGAATAACAATTGATATCTTCTAGGCTAACCTAAAGTATTGCAATTTTACACTATTAACAATAATCGTGCTAATTTATTTGCAAGCTTCACTCACGACACGCAGTCAGCTCTGCGATATTCGAAATGTTGCCAAAAAATTGTCTGCCTGCTGCGTTCAGTCAGCTCCAGGCCTGGAGGCAGCTCCGACTCTCTGGTCCTGGCATATTTGATTTTGTAATTTGCATTTGATAAGCAAGCAGCTAACTGAGCCAAGGAGAGTCAAGTCGAGTCGAGTCGAGTCGAGTCGAGGCGTAGCTCAACACGATTCGGCATTGTCCTTGGCAGCCTTTTGTTTTGTTTTAATTCCATTGAGCTATGCTATCTAACATTATCCATCTGAGAGAAGTTGCCATCATCTCTATCTCAATGTGCTGCCGCCAGTTTGTTTGTCTACAATTTTATTAGGTATTTGTATTTCCATTCTCATTCTCATTTTTGTTGTCACTTTAGCTTTGCCCCGAGCCAATGCCAACTTGCATTAGCACATTCTCTCTACTGAGTGTGTGCGTGTGCGTGTGTAGATGGGTGTTTAAGTTTCCTTTGGTAAATTTTGCAGCTTTTGAACTGGCAAAAATTAAAAATACCCAGGGGCATCGTTTGACAATTGTATCCATATTATGGTTAGGCATTCCCTGCGGGCACGTTCCGAGCCGCTAGTTGCCCGAAAATTCCAATTTATTGAAAAACATCATTTGTTTCCTCTTTTTTTTTTTTTTTTTTTTTGTTTTGGCTTTTATTCTGAATACCAATTGTAAATTTGACTTTATTATTGTATATCAACTACGCTTAATCAATATTTGTTTGGGTTAATACTTTAATTTTGGGAGCTTTCCGGATTTTTCCTTTCCATTTAAGATGCAGTTCAAGACAAGAATGAAAACGAATGAGCTTAACGAGATATTACGTAATTAAATATATGTTAAAATGCGATAGAAAAATAAGATGGGGATGAAAAAATTCAAAAATTCTCTCAACAAAAGTGAAAAGTCTAAGCAAATATTTAGAGTGTAAATAATTATTATTTTGAATCTTCAATGAAATATATATTATGGCTAAGGAAAAGAATATATAAAATCAAAAAATAATCACAAAGGGGTTATATAATACAATAAATAAGGAGTATTATAACAGAACAATAACTATGCCTGATAAATATCAATGATAGAAAGTGATTAAGATCAGGATGAGGTATTGTAAAAAAACAGGACTATTTTAGCAAATATTTAATAGTTCAAATATATGTGACACCTGTGTGGTTCTTTTAGCTTCAGCAACTGTTTAGCATAAATGTAACTAGACAGGTGTCATTTATATTTTAGCTTACGCTACTCGCTGCAAGTCGAACTTATACAAAGCTAATTTGGTGAAAAAGTAAAAGCAAAAATAATGAATGTATTTGTTAAACATGCGCTTCAATTGAATAAATTATGAATGCATTAGTCAAACAAAAGCTGCAATTGTTTGATGAGTGAATGTTGTTTGCGTTGAATGAAATACAACCACTGCAGATCGCAAAACACTGGACAACAAATTGCACGTTTTAATGCAGACAAGTGTTGTATAATCTTAGTCAACACTGGTAATCTAAAGTCTAGCTAACAACAGTATATCAATAAATAACATCTAGTTATGTTTTATTCTTAATAAATATTTGTCCAAAATGAACATAAAATTTATTTTCAATAATAAATCATAGAAATAATAGCATAATATACATAAAATAAACAAACTTATAAGTAAAATAATAATAAAATATTGCTTATTTAAGAATACATAAAACTAAAGCATAATTAGAAATTATTAATACTACATAAACATTTAAAACTAAACATTTAAACAGAAACAGCTATCACAACTCTGTTCTAATATACTTTTCTGGCAAGACTTAAGTAAATCAAATTTCTTACAATTAACAATAATACAAAAAGAAAAATTACATAAAAAAAAAAAGAATTTAATATAACGTTGCAATTTGACAGTCAAAATTTGTTATTCAATTTCTTTATAAATATTTGTAAAACGTTAACTGTTTGTTTGTTCTTCCTCATCTATTGCTTATGTTGACTTGAGTGCATTGAAAATTATTTGTTTATGGACCCAAATGAAAGCATGTTAGATCGGATCCATATCTTCATACATATGTATATATAGATAGGGTATGTGCTATATAGACGAGAGGCTGGAACTCAATGCGAACATAACTTTGTTGGTTAGTGTTAAATGGCATTTGTAAACAATTACACACACAGTTTACAAATGCTTTGTATTTAAGTTTGTTGTTGTATATATATCTTAGTATGTATTTATATTTGTTTGTTTATGTGTTAGCTTTGAGCTTGGACATTTGGTTAAAACTAGTTAAGATATTGTTAAATCGAATTGCAGCGTCAAGTAAGTATAGAAAGTAAACGATAAACCATATACCCCCATTAAACATGCATGAGGACCTTTAACGTCTAGGTACATATTGTGTGTATTGACATATATATATATATATATATATATATATATAAAGATAGATATACATATCTATATATACATATGTATAGGGGCTATAGCGTAGTGTGTATAGCATATATAGATACGTTATAAATTATATCAAACAATACTTATATTTGTATACTTATTCCGCACATACATAATACGACTATTTTCTGTAACCTTAAGCACAATTCAAACTACCAAAATAACATTTTATAGCCTTCAATTCAATGATTTCCATGGTTCACGTATTGATTCTTTCAAGAATCCAATATATATGCATCTGTTCTTTATAAATAAATTTTGGCCGTGTCAAATATATCTTTGTTTTAAACGAACTGATCATCATTTGATATCTATTTCCTAGAATAAGGAAATCTCAGATAACGTGATAGAATTATTTTGTAAATAATTCTAATCTATCAATTCATCTATGTTCCTTTCAGAATCCTCATAACATATTTTGACTCATCCTTTGACAATAGATTTTCTTTATTTTTTCGTATATTCGATTTGCCGCATTCGAAAAGTACATCAATTCAATTCACTTTGTAAATGGTCCAGATTGCATTTGAAAGATATTAAAAGATCATATTTAAAAATTAACCTTCCCGTTCTTTGGAAGATTAGGGAATGCGCACAGTTTTTAAATGATGCTATATCATCCTAATGTAGAATTTTAAATATGAAAAGGTAGACTTGTTTAGTTTCAATCGATTTTACAAATAATCTGGCCAACTCTTTGTCTTGCCAAGCATTTATATTGTCAATCGGAAATTTGGACTCAGCAATTGCTTGCTTAGAATAAGTTGAGAAAGTTCTTGAGTTTATTCCAGACTAAATCGATGACAAGGCTAATGCATATATACCGATTTTTAAAGCAATCAACACAACATAGAACGTATGAACTCTTGTCTATCAACTATCAATGCCTTTGCGACTAACTTTGTCCTGGAACCGATATCCCAACGACCCTATTCAAGCTAACTTCTGAAGGTTTCAACCGTAGTCCAACAACGATTAGTATTTAATATACGTATCAACGCATAGATATAGCGAATATGTTTTTACATATAGATATATATGGATATTTTGAGATATATATAAATAGAGATTAGACATATTGTATAGATACTTTGGTGCTATGGTATAGATACTGTGGTAATTAGAATTCTTTGTATTAGAAGATATTGACATTGAAATTGCCTTCATTTCAGTTGCTCCCAATAATATCGGAGCAAAACACTAAAGTACCTTCAGTTCCAGGAGCACAAGACGTATAGATTATATGCAGACCCATAAATCCATTCTTTTCATAGCAATTTCAATGAACAGCTACCGCTTACGGCCTACACAAAAGGAGATCTAAGATATCGAAATTTCTGACCCTCTCTCCCTCTCGTTCTGTCTCTCTCTCTCTCTCTCTGTCTCTATCTATGTTGTGCTTACATCGCTGTCTCCGTCATATTCGTTTCTTTGGATTGTTGATTATTGTGAGTATATGGGCGTGTTTGTTTGTTTTGTTTTTGTTTAAAATTATGCAAAAGCATTATAGTTTGAGATTATTGTGTCCGTTAGAGATTAGGTTAGGATTAAGGAACAGAAGGGAAGCAAGGTGTTGCTTGGGTGGATTCATTGCGCTACCAACCGCTACTGCTGCTCTACGTGCTACGTCCGATTTGCAACCAGGCGAGCAACAACTGCAAAGCCGGCTGTAGCAGCACTATTTTTCAGATATCGGCATTGATGTTGATGCGGGTCAAAAACTCGCCTTGCGAATCGGCCACAGCGCGTATTATCTCCAGTAACAGTTCGCGCGACAAACCTCCAAGTTTGGGCAGCCTGGCCACTTTGGCAAAATCTTTGACAATTAATTTTAATGCATAATCCTTTATGTCATAGATTTTTGTTATATCGGACGCCTCCAATGTTTGCAGCACATTCTCTGATGTAATATTATGCTCCAATGAGTATTTACAAAAGGCATGCAAACGATTGTTGGACAGGCCATAAAAACAGGGTGCCTGGAACAGATAGAGTGCATCCTGTGGCGGCATCTTGGTCTCCCCATAATATATATAGCGTAACAGCGAGTGGAAAGCCTCCAGCGAGGGTGAAATTTCTCCAATTTGTATCTGATGAATTAATAAATTAACAGAATGATAGACAATTGATAACAATCGATGGCATTTACATTGACGGTATTATCCGGTGGCATGAACGAGCGAAACATGCCCTGAAAATAGGTACAACGTGCTGATAACACAGACTTATGGGCCGGTATCACATGATCCTCCAGTATAAGGCTTATGTCACAAAAGTCCTTGCCCGTTGTCTCCAAGAACAAGGCCATATCCAGCTCCAACGTGGTTCCTAAATACATGCATGGATATGGATTTGTCAATATATATTCGCAAAGGTATATCTGTATTGGCGTTAGCCGGCCTTGTCCGTGCCGAGTACTTTACTTCCGTCGCGCTGGATTATCCAAATATCAGGAATCTATTTTTTGTTTTATGCGGAGCTCAATGAGCTTAAGTCCAAGCAGACGGAAAATAGCATTCAGCCATTGACCTTTTATTTGCCAAACGAAGAGCCAATTAACTTTCACGTTTTCTTAATAAGCAAGAATAACATTATAGCTATTATGAACGCCTTCTATGGTACGGCTTTGCAGATACGCTGACAGAACAGCGAGGCTTGTGATTGCTGAGTTTGGCGAAGATTTGTTGAAAAACGAAAAACTTTTCCCTGGAAAAACGCAGTTTATCAACAGTTCTTCCCGTGGAAGAGTCCATGTGGATAGCCTGGTCAAGATATCTTGAAAACCAACGAGTTTTTCATATAAGAACTAAAAATTTGACTTATTCCTACGAAATATTTGGACACATGAACTGCCTGCCATACACAGGAATAGCTTGCATTGACTCGGATACATGTTCTTTAAATAGGTTAAGGCTTTAAAAGGGTTGAAAACAGAAGAAACGGTATGCGACAATATTCCTTGGTTGTGTGTGCAGTTAATATAATATTTTAAATAATAATAATAAATGTATATATTGGTCATATACTTACCAATATTTGACTCAAAGCTGATGTCCAAGACCAATTTGCTGGGATGCAAACGCTTGCGTATAATCTCGACCAGCAATGGCTTGTCTAGATCACTGAACTCACTGGACATGACCACTTCTGTGAAGTTCTCCTCCTTGATAATGAATTGCATGCAGTGATCCTTAATGATTTTGATGCTGAGACGTAAATCAACGAAATTGAATTGAATGGAATTGAATTGAATTGAATTGAAGGCAGCCAGAAGCTCACTTGTTTTTGTCCGCATTGTAGAGCGCTTCGAGCACATTTATCTTGTTGATCTTATAGTCCAGATACTGTATGCAGCCGTGCGCCAGGCGCGGCATGGTGAACAGGCCAGCCAATTGATAGATGTCCGTGATGAGTATGATGATGTTCTTGCTGTAGGAGTCCTTCAAATCAATGCGATCCGTATAGATGTAGTTAAGTATGATCTCGAAAGCTTCGGGTGAGGCATGTGACAGTCGCACCTCTAGCATGGGCTCACGATCCGCACCGACGCCCGTATATAATACCAATGCATCCACCTGACCAACACCATAAACCTTCTCCATTTGCTGTTGACGCGCCTCGCGCGCCGACAATATCTTGTTGCGCAAATACTTGGAGCGTGCCGCCACAAAGGCAATGTGCGCCAGAATGCGTATCTCTTCAGCGCCCACCACAAACTGAATGTCACAGAATTGCTTCTCCTGAAAGAACTTGCCAAAGTCGTCGCGCAGCGTACACTTGGGATAGCTGGAGAACTGAAAGCGATACGTATCGCCACGTCGGACGCTGTTGTCGACGGTGCCGCCAAATATATACATTGCATCGCCAATTACGGCCGATGCATGGAACACACGACCGGATGGCACATCTGAGTTCTGTTCCGGATGTATTACAGACCACACCTGCGAGTCCAGATCGTAACAGTGCAAATCATTTGGCAGCGTGGAGTCTGCCGAACCACCAAACACATACAGGAAACGATCGTGATGCACCATGGTGTGACCATAGCGGCGTGATGGTGGCGCCGACGTGGCACCACGCAGCACCGGCTCATTAGAGATGCGACGCCAGGTGCGCGTCTTAAAGTGAAACTCAAACAGCGAATTTGTTATCTGCAAGCCACTCTGGCCAGAGAAGACATACATGGCATCGCGAGCAACGGCAACGGGAAAATTGCAACAAGTTGGCGGACGATCACCCTGCTGTTCCACCTCCTCCCATTGATGATTCTCACCGGTCAAATTAAGCGTCCACATATCATTGAGTCGTGCATTGCCATCGTAGCCGGCATAAATCCACATTTTGTTATCATAAACTGCAGCACCATGCGCCGAGCGTGGCACGGGTTGCCTGCCAAATTTAGAGAGAGAGAGAGAGAGAGAGAGAGAGTAGCAACTTTTAGTTGTGATTTCGGACTAACGATTGGCGATTCGTCTTACCTGCCCGAGAATTTCCATTCCACCCACATGGCGCTGAGAAATTTGTACTCAAACAAATCATTCTTATTGGTCAAATTTGAGTTGGAATGTATGTCGCCCGTATAGCCGCCAAAGATGAACATTGAGCTGCCCGCGACAACAGCTGAATGATGATAGCGCGGTGCTGGTGGTGTGCCCGTTGCGCATGCCCGTCCCCATGACTTGTCCTTGACCCCAAACCTTATCAAATCGTTGAGCATGTTCTTGCCATTATCACCGCCGAACACGAACATGGCATCCTTGTAGGCAACCACCGTATGCTTGCTACGCCTGTAAGAACAACAACAAAAACCACGATTAAACATGTTCCTGCATTGTGCAACTGGCTACACTTACTTGGCGCCCACAAACTCGGCACACTCCAGCATGCGTGTCCATTGATGCGTAGCCGTATAGGAGTTGAAGTCCACATTGAGCGCATTGCAGCTGTAGCTGCCCGGAGAGATGGCTTTACCATTGACGCTGCTGCAGCTGCCATTGCTGCTGCCATCGTATGCCAGACTGCAGCCAGCGAATGGTACCACAGCGGATGCCGTGCTGCTACTGCTGCTGCTTCCAGCGCCGTTGCCGTTGCCGCGTGTGCTTCGCATTGAGCTCGATGTGGACATCTTCAGATTGTTGCGTATATGCTGTGCGTCCAAGCAGCCAGCCGTTGATGCACTTTTGCGCGCCTTAATCCGCTTGCCCGATTTTGATTCTCGCAATTGGAACGCCTCAGCCCCAGAGGCATATGCCAACTGCTGCTGCTGCTGCTGCTGTGAGCTGTTTGCTACGCATGCGGGACAAAACACGGAGGCTGGTGTGCTACCACCGCTAGTACTCCCACTCCCACTGCCACTGCGACTCGCACTTCCACTTCCGACAAGGCCACAGACAGCACTTAGGCCACTGGATATTGAGCTGGAGCCAAGGCCGTAACTGGCTCGGCTTAGTGCTCCAGCGCTGGTGCTGCTACCACTGCCACTCCCGCCACTACTGCCGTTGGCCACGCCAACGCCTCCGCTTGGTATATCTTCCCCAGAACCATTCGTGTCCGCGCCAAGTATGGACTTTAGCATTAAAGCATTACAGTTGTAGAATCTCTTTCGTTGGCTTATCTTGATGGAAATTACGCTGCGGGCCAATGCCTTGCTCAACTCTGACGCTATTTTCGAGATCACTTTTCACAACCCCTGCAGGTCAAGAACTAGCGATGGGCAAGCAAAGAATTTCCATGTATCGATATTTAAAACGAGTTAATCGATAGCTTATATCGCCAAAATATGCAAGAAGCATCCCAGGTATGGTGTGATACAAGAGATTGCGCAAACGATTGTTTTCATATATTGTGACGTCACCACTCTCCGATTTTTCATCTAAGCAATGCTAATGTGGGTCTAAATATTTTGAATGCGTATCATCTATATGGGGTTAAATGATAAATGCAATTGCCGCATTTACCATTCTGTTCGACTTGAACTTCGTTGGTAATCATGACGTCATACCTACCAAATGAAATAAGAATTTAAAAACCGAGACGTTATCTTGTACTAGCCATAATTTTTGACACCATGCACGCATATGAGCAACCCTGCTTGGCAGCCAAAACCGCGGCAAAGACCACAAATAAATTATAAATAAAGCGAAATAATTTTAATAACAAACTGTTAACTAAAGCAAATTTATAGCCCTGCAACAGCCGTGTGGTTGATTGCTGCGCTCACCAAATGGCAAGCAGCTCACGGACCACAATACTGCCGCAATCGAAAGAGGCGCTGCTGAAGTCCTACAATGCGCGCCTCAAAGACGATGTGCGCAGCATGTTGGAAAACTTTGAAGGTAATATCATACACATTTATGCTACATATATATGTATATAAGAGCTAGGAGCTGGAAATGGCGCGAACGCTGAAACTGGAGCCGCCAATGGGGCTAGAAGAATGATTTGAAACGACGCTCGGTACGGACACGCTGACGACGCTGTCGTATCATGCGATAGAGCAGTTCCATGCCCTCGAGAACGCCGTGTCCGTTGGCGGCGCTGACGCCGTGCACCTTCCAGCGCTGTTGTAGCTCATCCAAGCGCAATCGCAAGGCTAGATCTGCCGGTGCAATGGCATGCGGCAGATCCTGCTTGTTGGCAAAAACCAGTACGACACTGTCCTTTAGTTCGTTCACGCGCAGCACCGAATGCAGCTCGGTCATGGCCTCGGGAAAACGTTCAACATCAGCGGCATCCACCACAAATATGACGCCAGCTGCATTATTATAGTAATATCGCCACATGGAACGCACACGCTTCTGTCCGCCAATATCCCAAACGGTCAGACGGAGGCGCTTGTATTCCAATATTTCCACATTGAATCCAATGGTCGGTATGTTGGTTAGAGTGGCGCCCAGCTTAAGTTGATACAGAGTTGTGGTCTTGCCGGCTGCGTCCAGTCCAATCATCAACACACGCACATCCTCCTTGGCAGCAAACCGATCGAAGAAAAATGAAAATGATGTGCCCATTCTGTATGCGGCTGCTAATTTTGTTGTATTTTTAAATTGAGAACTGAGCAAATATTTTTGCATGTAACTGTATGTAAATGACAAGATCCACACGCGTTCTGGCTCCAACTGTAGCTCTGTCCGGCTGCCACAAGGCAACCATAGCCTCTCTTTAAGCCCAAAGGCATTTGTTTATGCCACCCGATACGAGCAGAGTGTGTGTTCTGTGTGTGCTCTCTCTCTCTCTCTTTTGCACTCCGCTCTCAAACAATAACTGACTCCGTTGTTTATGCTTTTGTTTACAGAAATTCTGAAGCTGGCGCGGCGCGAAAGTCACAGTCAAATTTCAAAGACAACACAGTGCGAGCAGGATGCACTAGAGATGCAAGTGAGAGCCGCCAACATGGGTAAGCGGACCACTAAATACATATATAGACCACTGATATCAGTTAGCTTTCTGTGATGGCGAACATTAAATACCCTGCCAAACATACCATGACAGTTGTACGATATACTATTCTCTATTGATATGACTCGCTCCTATGACAGCTTTATATGATATATTAGTTAGATCTTTTATTAACGTTTTGGGCAAAGGATTTTAAGCGCGACAAACAACAAATACACAAGGATATCGATATCAACGGATAGTTCCATGGCAGCTGAATTATATAGTAATACAGTGTTGAGATAGTTTTATTTCGAATTATTTTGGATATTTTTGAAAGCAAGGAAATTACAGGATAAATCGAAGCCCAAAGCAAATATTTCTTCATCTTTACTAACAACGAATTTGTATTTAAATATGTCCATGAGGACTGATAGTATATATATCGATGACAACTACTCCTACTTCAACAAAGCGTATTTGGGGCTGCATCCACGCCCATTAAAAAATACTCTCGAGGAAAGTATATTGACAGCCCTTTCTCTGTGTTGCAGTGCGAGCTGGTGAATCGCTGATGAAGCTAGTTGCAGATCTCAAGCAATATCTAATACTCAATGACTTTCATTCGGTGAATGAGGCAATCACAAACAACTCACAGCTGTTTCGCGCTACGCAAATTGAGTGCGACAAAAAGCTGATGAAGCTGCGCGACGAGATGGCCATGGACCTGTACGATCTGGAGGAGGAGTACTACACTAGCATATTTAAATAGCTCTTAATACGAATCTAATTAGCTACACATATTTATATATGCATATGTATATGTGTATACCTTGTGGTATATGTATGTAGAGAGTATGAAGGAATGAAAATGCATGCATGATTAATGAAAATCTTAAAACTTCTATTTAGGATTAACACTGCTAATGCTGGGGCGTTCCTTTGAGTTCCTTTGATTATCTTGATCACCATGCGACAGAGAGGACAACGATGCCGATGTATTGTCCGCTGTGCAGAGCTCATCGTTGACGTTATCCACAATGTCGCCAGTATAGAAGAGTATCGCCTTGGGCACAATTTGGGTGCGCAGCAAATAGCCCACCTCAAAGTCGGCGCCAAGTACCATTTTTGTCTTCTCATCGGCCAATGATAGATCCATCGCCTGCGGCGGTGAGAAGAATCGAAAGAAGGACTCACGTGGCATCACCTTTGATATATTGCGTGCACCTTTCCGGGGACGTTTCTGTTTGACCGTCTGTAATGTCAGATTAGAGCCATCCCGCCAGTGAATGTGACAGCCCTCGCAACGTACAATTTCTGGACCCTCGAACATAAATGGATAGTCCTTGTCCGCCTCGTGACGCAATATATATTTTTTTGTTAGCTGCAGAGAGGATGTGTGCAGATACCCATTGGGACGAAACTGAAAATGAACTGTATAACTATCTGGCTCGTAACTAATGCGCACATCGAGCAGGCACTCGAGCAATGGCTCATCGTGCTCCTGCACCAGATCTGAGATGAGGGCCACATTGCGAAAGACCGTTAACCAGAAACTAGGCACGCCCACCGCATTGGATGGCAATTGATGCAGCTGTTCGGTCAGTTGCTTAAATTCCTCTGTGGTCTTAATCTCCTCGAGCAATTCATCGGGCTCCTCGCGCCAATAGCGCTCCATTACCGGCGGCTCCACATCACCGGCGACAATATCGCGCCGGACATCAAAGAGCGTACAACTCTGCAAATAGAAACGCTTCTCAAGATCGTAGACCTCGCGAAAGAATTGCTCCGATATTTTAATCTGCTGCAATTGATTGTGCTTCAGCGCCAACACACGATTGCGCACCGTCTTTGGCAAATTATCAACCATGTGCTGTAGAAAGGCTCTGCGACTGTTCGACGGCATCTCTGCCGGACTCAACTTAAAGCTGTCGGAGATGGCACCGGGACTCCGACTGCGACTGCGACTACGACTACGACTACGACTACGACTCCTTATACGATTGCAATTAGATATTGAGGCAGTTGGCGTATTCATCGCATCCTTCACATTTACAATGGTCGCCGTTGAGCTGACTTCCGAGCTGGTGCCAATGTTGAACATCTTAAAACCTATGAATTTTGATATTGAATTTTGAACGTAAGCCTGACAAAATTCTTTAATATTTCTTTTTACTTCTATATATTTTGAAAGCAAAATGAAAACTGTTTCTATAAACAACTGTTTCGAAATTCAAGTCGTAATGCAAATCATAATCATGCCAAGCCAATTAAAGTGCAGGCAATTATATATAATCAAGACGAATCAGTTGTTGATACTGATCCTAATGGGATCGCTCTAAGCGTTACCCACTTCGCGATATAATCATAATACGCTCTACAAGGGTGTTAATTGTATGCCCTAGGGTGTACAACGCAACCAAGATAGAGCTTTCGGGAATTCTACGAATAAGCACTTCAAGCGATATGCTCGCCAATCGAAATACTGCGATGATCACAGTTCTGTCATTGCTTTTGTATTCTTTCTGCCAGTTGAAATAACTACTATAATAACAAAAACCAAGCCCTAAATTTATACTTAGGGACTTTGAACTTTGTAATTATCATCCCGTGAAATGTCCAGAAGCGTACCTTAAGAATGTTATCCAATTTAATGCTAACATAGTCTGTTGGGTAATCGTGGTCGTTAGCCGATATTTGTCGTAGGTCAGTCAATCAGTCAAACAGCATGAATAGTGATTACCTTGCCCCGTCCCAGCCGCATAACCAATTATTTACAAAGGTCTTGATTGCTCTTGAGTTTTCCCTTATCGCAGGAAGACGGTTCTACACAGCTGGACTAGATCGTTACTAATCCCAGGCATAAGACCGCTACGATAACACAAATCATTGTCTTTTGCCTTCATAAATTAAGGGGTATATAAAATACGTAACCGCCTTCCTTGTTTCATTTATTGATAGAAAATCCCAAATATTTTCTTATCTTATCCCGGATTGCTTACGGCTGTGGCCCGGTAAGCTGCATTCTACGCTAACGTGCTCAAGTTGATTTATTTTTAAATATTTAAAGTGCTTGTTGGTGGTCCACATTCCAAATATCTTCGGCACACCCAATTTTTAATATATATCAAGCTTTGCCCGACTTTGTCTATTTCCATGCCGAAATAGTTGCTCAGGCTTTCAACTTAGAATAGATCCGTCTTGCGGTTGCAGGCAGGACATATAGTATATCAGAATCGGCCAGGTTCGACCTGGTTATGTCATTAAAACGATCCTTCGAAAATTCAGTTCTCCTTTCTATCGATATCTTGACCAAGCCTGGAATTTAAGTACTTCCCACATGTGAACAGTCTTATATATAAAGCTCTACAGAAGTTATCGGTCCAAACTGATCAATTACCTTTGGTGTTCAATAACTATATAATTTTATTTACTTATTTCTGTTAAAGAGTAACATTATTTATCACATAGGTATGCATCAAGTTGTATATATATATATATATATCCAATTTAGGATGTCCTAGAATATGAAATCCTCATCGCAGACCAGCTCCATGTTGCTCAGACTGCGCTCGAAGCACTTAATACGCTGATACCACTGCGGATCCTGGGCGGTGACCGACTCGGGTCGGCCCATGTTGTGCCTGTAGAGATATTCGGCATGTCCCTGGCCGCTAATCCCATTAACGGTGCAGGCCACAAACTGATTGTACACCTTGGACTCCCAGTCGCCGCCCACATAGCGTACAGCGCTGTGTTCCACACGTATTTGGATCAGATAGGCGCGCTCCGCGGTATGCACTATGAAATTCTGATGCTGGGGCGGCGTGCCCTTCTCCCCGTAGGAGTACAGCTCAAAATTGCTGGCGGTGATCGGCTGATAGACACCTTGCGGCGTGCACACATAGCCCACTTTGAGCGAGGATAGAAAGAACGAGGGCTGGCTAAGATTGCCAACGACCATGCTGCTGCCATCGTCCAGCAGTAGGGCAAAGTAGACATAGCGATTGATGGAGCTCAGGCAGCGCTCGGTGCCAAAGCTATGATCCCGAAATCCGCGCAGTTCCAGCTGCAGCCGGCTCTGGCCGAGCACAATGCTGCCGGAAAGCTGGCCATTCTGCTCATAGTGGGTACGCTTCTCCACAATGTGACCGACGCTCTTGAGCATGCCATAGAAGCTATCGTTCCAGGCCTCGCGCGCTATAGAGTCGGCAATCAACGATGAGCTAAGATCGCGATTGTAGTTGAAATGCTCCGCCGTGCTTGTGAATTTCATATCCAGCTGCACTTCCACCAGCTGCTCATCATTCGTCGCCGGTTCGTTGATCATGGAGCGTCGCAGCTGGCCCACATATTCGAGGCGCCAGACGCGCATCGATTCCTCCGGATAGATATGGAAGCCAGCACCACGAAATTCGGTGCTCTCCTCGTTGCCATCGCTGGTGAAGTGCACCATGTCCGGCAGCTTGGGCAGCGAGTACAAATGACCATCGGGCAGCCATAGATACAGGGCCGCCTTCAGCACGCCGCGTCTGCGTCGCTCCAGCGACACCATCAGCTTCTGGCCAGCTGCATTGGCAGCCATAAAGCTAACCACATCATAGCTTTTCGGATCATTGGTCAGCGGCTGCGGGCGATCCAGCGTGGCCAGATGCGCCGCCGAGCTGAGCTGCTCCTCGTTGCGTTGGTAGATGCGATAGCGCAGCTGGCGCAGCACAAGCAACGCAATGCCATACTTGATCCTGTAAAAGATGCCCTTGCATGGATATTTGCCAAAGATGAGCGCCGATTTGCGGCTGAGCAACAGCAGCGATAGGCCCAACAGCACCAACAACAAGCCAAGCAGGGGCAGCACCACCATTAAGCCAAGGCTAAGCAGCGCAGCCATTAAGCCAAGGCCAAGACAGATTATCAAGAGCATGTTGCTCGCACTCCAGTGGTGTTTACGTGACTGAGCTGTTCCAGGCAACGGACGGCCAATGCATTGAAAAATTGTCGCCGATAAGCAGTCACTTCCACGTCTCCCTGCAGCCTTCGAACGCAAACAAGCCACTTGGTCAACGCTCTTATCAATATGGGTCTTATCAGTCGGCCACATTCACGCAGCCTTTGCCAGCAGAAACGTTGGCCATTGAAACCGGTCGATTGCTCAATTAATGTTGCATTTGCTTTTGGCCATAAATCAGTTGACAATTTGTTTGTTTCATTTATGAGTCGTATCGTAAACCCAAACCGTCAGTTGATGATAAAAATTAAATTCGTTTCCCGGTTCCCATTTAATACCTGTGCATAGCATTTATCTTTTGTCAGCGCAGCCAGCTATGCTATTCATGTATACACACATTGTTTTTGTATAACAATCAGCTTTTGTCATGCGCAGCAGCATATCAGAGAGCTTGCGCGGTTTATATCACAATATCCATGCTTATGCTCGTCCACAAAACGAAATGAGCATATTCGTTCTGTTCAATGTCCATCATGCCTGGCCCCCTGTCTGCCCCTCTGTCTGGCTGAGCGCGTTTCTACGACGCAATTAATGTTAGAGACCTAAAATTTGGCAATATATATTCGTGTATACTCGTCTCAGATAATGTTCAGATTATATGGTGCCGTCCAATAGAAAGTTTCAGCGTTACTGTCACCAAATTTAGAACGCAAGCTAGTGTTATGGTGGCCTAATCATCGATCAGAACATATGTAAACTCAACGAACTTTAAGGAAATTCAAACTTTATGCATAATAATAATTCGATTGCATTCGAATCATTTTAAGTTTAAGTTCAAATTAGTTGTTATATGACTACTACTCCTTGAAGTATACACAGGAATCTATGCATGATTGCGTTTTCCAGCACTGGCAATATTTATTATTAACCGTTAAGAGTGTTGCCAACAGCAAAACCAAATGCGATTTGCGGCTGCGCCAAAAATTTTGCAGTTTTTCGAGCTGCTGTTGCCTGCGCTCGTCTCTCTTCGACTGGCAAAACAACAAAAGCGAAATCAATAAAAACATAAAATTAGTACGCAAAGAGCATGCAACAACAGCAACAGCAGCAACAACAACAACAACAACAACAATTGGCACAACAGCGTTTGGCGTGAAGCACAATTAAGCAGCAGGAAACGCGAAGCTCAACAGCAAAAGTGTCCCGTTGTGTCCTTGCTTCCCGTTATAGATTCGCAACATTTACAGTTACACACACAAAAAAAAAAAAAAAAACAAAAAAAAATAAAAATAGAAACCAGAGAGCGCAAAGCAAACAAGAAAAACAACAACAAAACAAGTCTCAAAGTAAGTTAGAAGAGCATCAGAACAAAATTAAAATGTACAAAACAATTAGGCACGGCGAGAACAGTTTGCAATATACAATTTTGCCGCAAAACGACGATTTTCGGATTGAGGGCAAACTGACAAACGCCAGCTGCAGCTTGGCAGCAAACGCTACCGCATCCGTGTCGAATACGTCCGTTACGTCCAGCACGGCCGGGCCGGGCGGCAAGCGCAGCGCGTCGACATCGCCGCGCAGACGTCGCACATTCTTTGCATATCTGGGCCTGATCTTTGTCTGTACGGTTATCATTGGCGCCGTGCTAATACCGTTTCTGGTTTCCGCCGAGTGCTTGCCCAGCCCAGCCGAATGGTTCCTCAAAACGAAGGCGGCGTTCACGCACAGTGGCGAGCGACAGTTGCCGCATATTGCAGACGGAAAAGCAGCAACAGCTGCGGCTCCAGCACCAGCTCCGCCAGTGGCGGCCATTTTGGGCCAGAATGTTGGCAAAACTGTGCAGATTGTCAAGCACGATGGCATTGAGCAGTTTGTCTTAAAGCTGGACAAAACTGCGACAACAACAACAACAACAACAATCGCAACAACAACAACAACAACACCTGGCATGCAGACAACTGAACAACAGCTTTTGGCTAGCACCGTACGATCAGCCTTGCCGGCAGCAACATATTCAACACTGGCAACAGTTGCCACCACCAACAACGCCACCACCGCCGCCACCGCCGCCGCCGTCCCACCGCTTAGCAATCGCCTGGCCGCAACCATAACCACGCGCATTATACAAGTACCGCTGCTCAAATCGGCAGCCAAGAAGCCCATCATGCCGCCCGTGCTGGCCAAGACCCAGAGCACACAGCTGCAACAGCAGCAGCAACAGCAACAACAATTGCCTGGAAACGAGGCTGTGGAGCAGAACAGAAGCAACAGCGCTTGGATGAACACACGCTGGGCGTACATAGATCCATCCACCTACGTCCAGTGGTCGGTAAGTATGGAGCCTGTGGTTTGTGCCTCTTGCCTCGGTCTGACTCCCACTCACACTTCGTTCGCAGGGCTACAAGGCTGAGGATAGCGTGCTGTTGCCCGCATTGCTTGGATTTGCACTTATTGGCATGATTTTAATTATAACGGTCTGCCTGGTGGCACGCAACAAGCGCACCATTGTGTCCTCGGTGCGCAAGCGGAATCGTAACGTGAGTACAAATGCATTTAATTACCATTTTGCATGACTGCCTTGTAATTTTACACAATTGACCAATATTTGTATTTCTAACCCATATACTAAGAAACCGGGTCGTATATCGCCTTTCCTGATCTCATCTTTGTTAGGGAGAGCTCTAGTTTACCACCTGAGTTCAAATACCTGTCTACCTTTTCAAATAATATCAGCTTAATAGATTAAAACCAACTTAAAAAAGGTCAAAGTTTAATTCACGAGCCTGGTTTGTTAAAATATATATTTGTTGCATTTCCAGGTTTGACTTTACTTACTTACTTAAACTTAAACTTTAGATCTTAAATAGTTCAAATTCCATCTAAAACCATAAGTTCGCTACAAAATTATGAAATTACGTTAAAATCAGACATGATCTAAGATAAATAATTAAAAAGAAGCTCGGTTTGGTCACGTTGTGGACAATCATAAGCATCTGACTGATTATTATTATCATTAGTATTAACGTTAGCCTTTCCACAACTAATATATTATATAATTATCTTAAAAGAGGTCCTACTGCAGTGTTAACTAATAATAATTAACTCATTATTGGCGTTAAGTGCATAGTTACAGTTTAAGTTTTAATTTACCTTTTAATTGATCAATAACCTAAGTGCGCGTTTCTTGAATTTAAAATATATTTGAATTTCAACCGTTATATTCGAGTAGTGCAATGAACGCGTATTAATGTGAATGGCAAAAATGACAGAGAGCGGTAACTCTGTTAAGCATTCGGTTCTCTGCGCATGACGTCAGCATGCAAGCGTGAATAGGTTGTGCTAAAATGTGTACTTTAAGTTACATAGATGGCGTATCTAGCATAAGCCTTGCCGTATATCCGAGTATGTGACATCACGCGTGTAACGACGCCTTGGGCGAACTTTCTTTTTCGTGCCTCTTGGCAGAGTTGCAAATGTTGCGCTGATGACGCCTATTGTGTCTATCGATAAGCCAAACATCCAACGAATTCCACGTCACTGTCGGCTGGCACACGAAGCAAACAAATATCAAAAACGGACATCGTGGCCAAACATCGTGACATCGACGATTGGGTGCCCCAACATAATATTGTGGCGCTCTGGGCGTGTGGAAGTGAGAGCGCATATCATTAGCCGGCAATACCTAAGCGTACGTACGCTGTGTGTGCGCAAGCGAGCAGGCAATAAACAACAACGTGAACAAGTGGTAGTGAGCAGAAACAACAACAACAAGACGACAGATACACTATTACCCGTTGGAGCCGAGAGTCGTTTGCGTGGCAGTTTTTTTTGTTTTTTTGTTTCTGTGTTGCTGTTGTTGTTGCTACCGCTGGCTGTATGTTTTGTTGTACTGCTGCGGCTGGTGGCAGCGCCGTTGTTGTTGCTGCTTGGCTCTGTTTGCCAGTAGGCCGCCTTGGCATTCACACACAGACACACACACACACACACAGCGTTTTCGGTGAAACGTAGCCACACATTCATTCAGTTAGTTAGTCAGTCAGTCAGTTAGTCAGTCACTCACTTACAGGTGAGCAGCAGCAGCAGCAGCAGCAGCTAAACTAAAAGCCAGAGGCAGGCAGGCAGCAGAGGCGGCTGGACCACAGGCGCACTGGAATAAAAAAAAAAGAAAAAAAAAGTAAAACTTTAATTAAAAACTAAGAGTGCTTAACAAGAATAACAAAAGGAGAAGAAGAAGGAAAATCACAAGAAATACACAACTGGAAGACGCCTACGTCAGCAAATTGCAGCACAAATTCCAATCCTGTAAGCAAACAAAAATAACAACAACAAACTCGCTTGTCTAGTGAAAAGCAAGAAAGAAATTTGCTTGCGTGTGGCGCTAGCAGCGCTGCCTCTCTCTCTTGTATGTATGTGTGTGCCAACAAGGCAAATTTGTATTGTGTGTTTTGTTACTGTGCTTGTGTGTGTGTGTGCGTGTGTGCGTGTGTGTGCGCGCTGCTGTTGCATGGGCTGCACAGGCCAATTGGCATTTGCATGCACATGGCCATAATTCCGCTGGCGATGCGATGTCAGCTGCTGCTGACGTTGCAACAGCCACGCGCACACACCCGCACCGATAGCGTGTGTGCGAGTGAGAGAGAGAGAGAGAGACAGAGAGCGTGATTGCATTCACCAAACACTAATTCAACTTGCAACATTGCAGCAACTAGCCAGAAGAAACAACAACCAGAACAACAACAACAACAAGAAGAATAACTATGGCCATCAAACCGGGACTCGGCCGCAAGACGAGCAACAAAAATCCACCGATATTGAGCCACGAGTTTGTCATACAAAACCATGCGGACATCATCTCCTGTGTGGCAATGGTATTTGTTGTTGGACTGATGAACGAATCGACGGCATCGTTTGCCAGCGCCTTCATATCGCTGCATCATAATGTTAGTGGCGAGGAGGCTAGCCGGGAGCAGCCGTATGGCAAGCCATACACATATTTGGCCGGCATTAAGGACTATTGTGCGATATTCTTTTATACGCTCACCTGCATCATAATGCACGCCATCATACAGGAGTTTGTGCTGGACAAGATTAGCAAGAAGCTGCACTTATCGAAATTCAAGCTGGCACGCTTCAATGAATCCGGCCAATTGGTTGCCTTCTATCTGCTCTCATTCGTTTGGGGCACACATGTGGCGCTGCGCGAAGGCTATCTGGGCCAAGTGGCCCAACTGTGGGAGGGCTATCCGGCGCATCCAATGAGTTTCCTGCATAAATTCTATTTTATCATCCAGTTGGCATACTATCTGCACATGCTGCCCGAACTCTATTTCCAGAAGGTGCGCGCCAAGGAGGAGCAACAGCCCAAGATAATACATTCCATAAGCGGATTCACGATCATCGTATTGGCCTATACGCTTAGCTTCCAGCGCTTGGCGCTTGTCCTGCTCACGCTGCACTACTTTAGCGAGCTGCTCGCCCACGTATTCCAGCTGATTGGCGTCTTTGATCGCGAGGAGCGTCTGGCACGCGCCAATATTGTGAACAATGTATGCTTTGTCCTGGTGCGCTTTGCCACCTCGGTGATCGGTGTGCTGACGCTCTACTATGGCATTGGCCGATCTGGCGGCAGCTATAAGGCGCGTGCGGTAATCGCCATGATTGCCCTGATCGCTCTGCAGGGCTATCTGGTCTACTCGTTTATTACCGAACAGCTGCGCGCCAAGCGGGAGGCGAAACGCGAGGCTAAGCTGCTGGCGGCGCAGACCAAGAAGGCGAAGGCGCCCAACAAGGATAAGCTGAAGCGCAAGAAGGAGAGCGATCTGCCCGAGGCCGATCAGGCCTCGCCCAGTCCCGTCAAGCAGAAGCTCAAGTGAATCAGCTAAGCAAGGCTGCGGCTCCAGCAAACAACAAAATCTTCCGCACACTTCCAGACGCTCAAGCAACAAACAACAACAACAACAACAACAACAACAAACAACAACAAGAAAACGAACACGAACAGAGCAGGCTAACAGCGAAATCCAGCATTTGCTACACTAAACAACACAACACGTCAAATATTTTTATACTGTCGCGCTGCATTTAGAATATTCTCTCAGAGCGGAAGCTATTTGTAAACCTAAATGTTTTGTTTCAATTTAAGTTTTTCTTTTTAATTTTTTTTTTTTTTTAAACATTATTATTACAAATTACAAATATTTTTTATTTGAAATAAACAAATTTTTTATTTTTATACATGACTGCGAAAAAAATCAAAATTATATGCACAAATGTGTTTTTGCTCTCTCTCTCTCTCTCTCTCTCTGTGTGTGTGTGTGTGTGTAAATGTGAACTAAAAAAGCAATGTAACATATATGTGTGCGTATGTATGTGCGCATTGCTTATATGTATGTGTGTATATGCATATGTTGTGTGTGTGTGTGTGTACTTTTAATGTTAGTTTATCATTTTGATCGTGTGGTTTTATACGTCCTAATGAATGTAACAAAAACAAATTGCTAAATATATTTTGTATAAGAAAAAATAACAAATATTTAACTTCTGTTTGTTTTTTATCCAGGCCTGGGGCTAGGGGTTGACAATTACATGAGTTAAATTTCTCGATACAATGGAACTCGGTTCCTATCAAATAAAAAAATTGGAATATTTATCCAAGAACTTAAGTTAAATGTCTCGAGACAATGGAACTCGGTTCCTATCAAATAAAAAAATTGGAATATTTATCCAAGAACTTGAGTTAAGTTTCTCGAAACAATGGAACTCGGTTTCTATCAAATAAAATACTAGAATATTTACCCAAGAACTTGAGTTAAATTTCTCGAGACAATGGAACCCGGTTTCTATCAAATAAAATACTAGAATATTTACCCTAGAACGCTTCTCTCTCCTCTCTCATGCAGGATATTGAAGAGCAAGGCGCCGAAGATAATGCCACACTGCTAACAACAACAAATCTGTCCGACGATGATTAATTTAACTGTATATTAAAAAAAGAAAAGCATCAAGTTAAAATACACATTTTCATTCGTACGTGTGCCCCTTTACTTTGGTCGCTTATTGATGGCTTTTTGTTTTGTTTCGTATTTTCATTTAACATTTGAATCTAAATATTTTTATGATATATATATATATATATATATATACATACAAGAACATACAGGCATATTAAGATAACAAATTTTTGATCAAAGCAAAAATTGTAATTATTAATGAGAAAAAAGAAAACAAATGAAAATGAAAGCTTGATACCAACACAAAACTAAAGTTATATAAAGCGTATTTTAATCAAATGTACCTTCTGCAAATATACAAATATGTGCGCAATTTATGCAGCTGAAATTCTTAAAAAACATATAGAAAATCCTTAAAATCTCCATGCTATCCATTTATATATGTCCGATGATGATATTCAAACTGTTTCAAATGCGCGCACATAGTTGTCGATTTGTATTTGGGCATATTTAGTATTTTAAGTATCACAAAAAAAAAATTAAAAAAAAAAAAAACTTAAAAAAAAAAATGCTGTCCAAGCTAAGCTATCCGTAACAAACGCAGCAAACGCATATTGAAATGCCAAGTTGACAAAATTTATTGACACTCAAGCAATTTTCAATGTTATGTTTCCAAAGTAAACAAAAAACTCCGCAAAAAAAAAAAAAAACCTAGAAGACTGTTTCTTGAAAACACATATTAAGGATTCTTTAAATAAGCTGTTAACATATATCATATTATTATTATAATTTTTTTTTTTCGCACAATTTTTGAAACAATTTTTTCCTTTTCACGTATGTCTGTGTGTGTGCGTGTGTGTGTGCCTGTTTACATAAACTATTTGCATACACTTATTAACTTATACGAATATACATGATTTTTAGCACAAATATTAAACGATTTTTAAGCTTGAAATGCATTTAAGATGTCAAATTTTGAGTATTTAAAGAAAACTTATCAAAAATCGATGGCACGCACAAGCGTCTGCAGTGCTGGGCATTTTCCAAAGGGTAAGAGGGGGTGGCTGGGTGGGGGTGTGGTGTCGAGGAAAATGCAATACACGTTATTCAGTAATCATTTTAAGTCGCAGTCTATATAAATCTTGAGCACAATATTTGTTGCAGCAAATGTTTTTGAAACATCTGTATTTAGTTAACGTCTCGGTTCGGAACAGAAATTAGATGTGGGCAGAATTAGAAATGGATTAGCTTCTAGGTCATAGTTCGATTGATAAGAAAAGTAATACTATGTACACTGTATACACTATATATATATTTATGAATATGTATGTATAACTGTATAACTTCAATGTCGATCTATATAACTGTGTATAACTATGTAAAAATCATTGAGAGCTGTAATTTGAGATGATCTGTATTTTTGTAAGCATAATATTTAACAAAAACCCAAAACAAAACAACAACAACAACAACAAAAAGGAAACCCCCCCTATGTGCCATAAGGCGGGCTGGGCGTGGCATGGCGCACTCACAATTGATTTGCTCATCATACTTATGTGCATTATGCATATACATATACATATATACATATATATATATATTTGTGTGGTACATATAAAGAGTATTTGCTATAATATAGGACAAATCGATGACGGCTTGCATTTACATATACACAAGCATTATCCAATAAATCAAATCAAAGATTCCCAAATGGATAATATATCCGTCATATATCATTGTAATTGTTACAAATAATTTGCAAAGCTAAACACTTAAGTCCATATATATTCCAGAGAACTACGCAAACATTATATACATACACACACAATTATAAATATACACACATGCATATACAAAACAAAATATATTAAAAAAAAATAAAAAAAAAAAAAAGAAACACAAACACTATATTGAATGTTTTTGCTTGTTAAAGTGAATAAAATAATAAAGAACAAACTAACTGCATAAATTATAAGGATTTCATTACGATTTTCACAGTGTATAGCTATCAATTTTTTTTTTGTTTATCTTTTAGCTTAAAACTAGATTTACTGACGAGCTTAATCTATCGCCTAAGATTTCTGTTCCTGCTGCGACCGCTGCTGTTTGTCGCGTTTGTTTTGCTGCGCCGTCAAATGATCTTGAACGAAACTCTGAAAATTTTGCTCCTCTGTTGTATTCTTGGCATCGGCCTCTGACTCCTCTGTATCTGCATCCATTTGTACCGGCACCAGGCTGGGCGCCATGAGAAATACGCTGTTGTCCGCATTGCTTGTTGGTTCCTGCAAATAGGTATATAAAAGTAATTAGGTAGGTTCTTTTCATATATTTTTTATAACTAACAGTCAGATTTAGGCCCATGGGCACCGCTGTGCCTGCCTCATCGACGACTGTTGCTGGGAATGAAATGGCCTGTTGGTCGGCCAGGCGCTGTAGACGCATCTTCTCATACACCGGCTTGTAATCGCGCTCGTACTCGTTGACACAGTCGAGAATGTGCTTTATCAAGGTGGCAAAGCCAATGCCCGTTTTGGCTGAGACACCGCATGTGATTAGATTCTCGTAAAATGTGTCCAATGTAAGCGACATAGTGCGCGTCAGATTGTTGACATAGCTGTGCTCCTGTTCCAGTGCATCTTGGAACACTTCGAAGTCGGTCATCCATTCCTGCACAAAGCTGCAGTCCTTCAGGTCAATCTGTTTCAACGAAAATAATATGAGCCCTTAAAGAATCTGTTTTACTTATATCTATTGCACTCACCTTGTTGAGCGCTATCAGAAAGGGCAGCCGCGTCTTGTACAATATGGAACAGGCGTACAGCATATTGGACATGAATGTGGTGGGGCAACTGGAGCGCACAACATCCATAACATAGACAACAATTGTGGGAAACATGGTGGCCAGACCCTCAGTGATAATGCTGCCCGATGCTGACCAAGTGAACACCTCTATTTGACCGGGTGTATCGATGATGCACCATTTGTGGCCACGTTCGCCGGCGCGACGCACCAGCTCCGCAAATTTGGGCATCTTGGTGGTGAACATATTCAGCGCAGTCACAATGCCGCCATTGGGGCCCAGCTGATATTGTTTCATCACCTCTCTGTAGTTCACCGTGTCGCGTATATCAATATGCGCCGCATACGGAACCTCCCGGCATGCGGGATCAAGGTTGACCACATACGGATTAAACTGCGCCTGGGCGTGCTGGATGAGACTGCGTGTAAACGTTGTCTTGCCGGAACCGGCCATGCCAAGCACAATAATGCAGACGGGCGAGTCCCGTATGCCTTCGCTGAGTGTCAGCGCCTCAAGATTGATGTCATCAATACCAGGATTAGCATTGCCACGACTGGTGCTGCTATTGCTGCAGCTACTGGACGGTTTTGTAGTCATTCTTAATGCAGCTTGCGGCAAAACAAAGTTGCACGTTTAAGAATTACTAAACATTCACACGGCGGCGTAGTTTTGCAACGGCTGGCAGCACTGCCAAGTATCATTTGCGTCGATGTGGTAGCTCAGAGCAACCAATCGACAATAGATGGCGGACCATTCCGTGGACATGCACATGCGCACTTAAAATATAAGTATTAGTAATAGATGGAGGTAAATTATGCACATGCGCACAAACAGATATGACCTTTTCTAAAATATCTGGCATTTGAAATTCAAGTAATGACAACAGATGGCGGCACACAAACCAAGTCTATTTTAAAAACAAAACTCAGCCTTAAAAGTCTCAACGCCAATAATATAATATGTTTTATAACAACGGCTTTACTGCACAAATTAGTTGCAGTGTCAACGAATAATAGATGGCGGCACATTGCTTGACAAGCGCATGCTCTTCTTAAATGTCTGGCACTTTAAACCTTAATATAGACTATAGATGGCGGCTGTTTTAAAGAAAAGTCAGCTCGCGCCAGATAATTAAAATTAATTTATTTAGATAAACGATATTAATTGTAACATCAGCTGTTACCACAGAGATTATCGTATTGCTTTGCCATTCACACAAAAGCCTCTCCATTGTTTCAACTATGTGGCAACCTCCATTTGCATTTTGGCGCGGTTATAGAAGCACGTTTCGCAATTAAGCAGCAAAAACTAAATTCAATTTTCACGTGCTTGCTAGAACTCAGTCTCCATAACTACAAACGGCACAATCGTAAGTCCCAGCACAAGCTGCAGCATTCGCTGAAGGCATTGTGCAACCATCCGCTGTCACTGCACAGCGATCCCGAGCATTTCGATGGGGAGCTGCGGCGGCCACGGGTGCTGGCAAGCAAAGGAGCGCTACCAATGGCTGCGATTGTAACACAGTGTGAGGAGCAGGTTCAACAGGTGATTAAAGTGATGCAAAAGCAACAAAAGCAACAAGAGCAACAGCTCATTATATGCACATGACCAAGTCACTGACAAGACGCAGCTGGAGGTTAAGTCCGACCATAGCTGCCGGTTAAGAGCGCGAGGTGGTTTGTGCAGCGGTTGTTTCAGCTGCATTCTCTCTTCATCTTGGAAAAAGTCAAAACTAGACCGAGGCACGTCTTCTGCTGGCCGGTCTGTGCTGTGGTCCGCTACTTGGCCAAAAGGTAAGCCAGTGCATCCATAAGCATTACTTTAGCAGTAGCATTCCCACCTCTGTCATGTAACATTTGCAACGATGTGGTCATCGCAATAGATGGAGGCACACAACCTAGTCAATTTTAAAGTGTGTACGCTGCACAAGATAGTTGGTGTGCAGTGTGACCAGCTGTCAATAGATGGCATGCGCATGCGTGCAATGCTGCTCAATCATTTTCAAAGAATTGTTAACAGATGGCAGCACACAAACCTAGTCAGGTTTAACAGAAGTCAGCACGCATTTTTAAAATATGCATGCAAAGAATTAATATAACATCAGCTGTTGAAGCACAAATTATCTAGTTGCCTTTGCCATTCACACTAAGACGTAAATTTTTTTTCAACTAGGTGGCATCCTCAGTTTGCATTTTGGCGGGGATATGGAAGCACGCTTAGAAATTAAGCTATTGGAACCAAATCCACTCTTTACGCGCTGGCTAGAACGTTGGCTCCATGAGGCCGAGCGCCGCAATCGCAAGTCCCAGCACAAGCTGCGGCAGGCGCTGGAGGCATTGCGCAACTATCCGCTGCCACTCTACAGCGGCCGCGAGTGCGCCGTTCTGCGTGGATTTGGCTCAACGCTCTGTCAGCTCATCGATGATGAGCTGCGGCAATACCAGGTGCTGGCAAGCAAAGGAACGCTGCCAATGGCTGCGACTGTAACACAGTACCAGGAGCAGGTTCAACAAGTGGTTAAAGTGGTGCAAAAGAAACAGCAAAAACAGCAGCAGCAGCTTCTGAAGCAACCCAAGAAATTGACCAAAAAAGCGCTGCAGGAGCTGGCAGCAGCTGAGGAACGGGAGCGCATCGTCCAGATGTGCGCGGGCAGCTATCGCATTGTGCTGCTTGTCGACACGCAAGAGACAAGCGGCAAGAATAAGCGCATATTGGATCAGACGCGCAGCTATCTGCAGACACTGAACGTGGAGCACGAAGTGCGCCGCCTAACCGTCGGCGACTTTCTGTGGATAGCACGCGATGCCGCCGGCAATGAGCTGGTGCTGCCCTACATCGTTGAGCGCAAGCGCATGGACGATTTGGCAAGCAGCATACGCGATGGCCGATTTCACGAGCAGAAGCATCGCTTGGCCCAGTGTGGTCTGCCGCACATTATCTATCTGATCGAAGACTATGGCGACAATGAGCAGCTCGGTCTGCCGCTGGACTCCTTGCTGCAGGCGCTGACCAACGCGCGCATTCAGTCCGCCAACATTCAAGTTGTACGCTCTGACAATCACTATCGCTCCATGTGCTATCTGAGAGGCGTGAGTAGCGCCTTGGAGCAGCTCTATGTGCACGCGGCCAAGTCGCTGCACAGCGTCGACAAGACGCAGCTGGAGGCACAGTCTCAGCACAGCTCTCGGAGCAGCAGCAGTCATGTGGGCTTGCTCAAGTTTCGAGCCCTCTATGAGGACTCTGCACGCAATGCGCAGCTGACGGTGCGCGAGGTGTTTGTGCAGCAGCTGCTCCAGCTGCACTCTCTCTCCATCGATCGTGCCTTAGCCATTGTGGAGCGATATGCAACGCCGCGCCAGCTGCTGGATGCCTACGGGAAGTGCCAAAGCGAGGCCGAGGCACGTCTACTGCTGGCCGGTCTGTGCTGTGGTCCGCTGCAGCGTCCACTGGGCGAAAAGGTGAGCCAGTGTATCCATCAGTTTTATATGAGCGATTTTTAGGCATTAGGTTTAGTAATTGTATTTAGTAGGTATATTAGTTAATTGGACATATCTAAAGTTATATACACATATTTATACATTAAGATTCAGGAGTTGAACTAGCTTTTAAGGGAGAACAAAAATTACGAGATGCCATAAACGAACTAACCGATCGGTCGATCGGTGGATCGGTGGATCGATCGATCCATTCAGTTTAGATATTGCGAAAATGCCGTATAGCCAAATCCACGGGCAAATCGAAATCAAACTTGGACAGCGCATCAATAGAGCGCAGCGAGTCGCGGAATCCCGTGCACGCCACATAGCTATTGGACGTATAGTATGTATCAATAAGCTCGTTGCAGCTGAGTATCAGATTAAGCCACTCCACCAGAAGATGTGCGCTGCGAACAAGAAACATAGATTATGAACTAATTTCAATAGAAGTGCATAAGTTAACTGCTTAAGCAAGGGGTTGGGTTCTGGGCGGGAGTGTCCGTCCGCATGTTATCCTGCACATGATTTCAAGTTTTGCCTTAGCAACTAGATTTTTTGGTTTATTTAAGCTAACAGGGTTAGATATTGATACTTCTCGATCTCCACTAAATATCTGAAACATACCTGATCTAGCTACCAAATCCATATATATACATATACATATATATATATATTGCCCGCACTACCATATAAATATATGTATATATATATATCGATTACCCAGAAATTGGGTTGTTATCGATTATTACACCTACACTTTATCTGCATTCCAAATTTATCTACATTCAAATTAGGTATCTATTTAATTGATTATGTTAAAAACATATTAATTCTAAGTTTTAAGCAACCCAGCGCTTATGTGCTGCGATATATAAGCCTCGAAGGCGTACGCTATCGATCGATATTTATCGATTTGGAATAATTTTGTTATCATGTGGTATGCGGTATATGGACAGACTCGCATGACTACAATCTAATCGGGTATATAAGTTTCATGGAGTGGGATGAATGCATTTGCACAACTACAATATACCCAGTTTGCAATGTCTAGAGGGTATTTAAGCATAGGATTGGGCACTCACTTAAGTCCGGCACAGATTAATGCCTTAAAATGGGCGTTGTAGCTGCGCTTGTAGGGCCGATGCATGGTCAGGATCATGCCAATGGCGCTCAGCAGGCTCTGCTTGGCCGTAACCACCTGTGCATCCACAATATCCAATTGAAAGCTTTGGGATAGCTTCCGTGCCGGCGTATTGTTGTACTCCTCGCCATGCTTCAGATTATAGTACTCGAGTATCAGCTCCCAGGCGTGCATGGCACGACCAATGCCAAGAAATTGCATCTCTGGCGCCGCACCCGCCGCCACACGCTGTGCGCCCGGGTGCAGGCAACGCATAAAGGGCACCATCAGGCTGGTAGCCGCCGATTCGGCTGGTATGCGTAGTCCGTGCTGGATGAGCTGCTGCAGTGTTCGCGCAAAATTCTTGCGCACCACACTGGTCAGTTCGCGTCCGATAGTGGCTATGGAATCGCCGCGCATATGCACAATGCGTCGGCCCATAGACTTGTCCTTGTCCCAGTCGTATCGTTCGTATATATCCTCATCCGAGTCAGATGAGGCGGCAGCCGCTGCGCTTGCGGCATACGGCGTCAGCTCGTGGCCAGCGGCGGCAGCATTGGCAACTGCACGCCTGCAGCGTGGCGGCAATGTGGTTAATGCACCATTTTGTGCATTAAACGAGCCGCTTGCGTTGTTGGCATTGGTCGCCGCCAGCTGCTGTTGCTGGCGCAGTGCGCGTTTGATATTGGCCAACTTTTGGCGATCGCAGCTTAGTGTGGCGGCCAATGCGGCTACCTCCTGGATGTCCACCTCCAGCTGTGCGCGCAGATCCCTAGAAGAAAACAAATATGTATTAGAAATATCAACACTTTAATTTTTCGTGTCAGTTAAATTTGATTTTAACATTTTATCGATCTGTGCTGCCAGCATGTCGCTCAGCGATATTGCCAGCCTTTGCAACATGGCGTTGCCACAATGATCGAACGATAAATTTTAGCATATTATTAATCGACTAGCTGTCTGTCCATCGATTTGGTATTGTTGGTGACGTTGCCACCGTGGCATGCAAACGTAACGCATTTTCAAATGTTCTCGCAACTGTTCCAATTCCCATTATAAGTATATGTATGACAATATAATTGCCCATTATTGGATACTCACCCCCAGTGGTTGCCCTTGTGCGTTTTCTTCAGCGAGTTTTGCTGAAAGTCCGCTTGACGCTTGGCGAAATGGGTTGTGGCAAACATTTGCATCAGCAGCGATGCCTTGTCAAGCAGTCCGTGCGCCTTGCTGTGCAGGCTTTCGCGTCGTGGTTCATGCTCCGCGGAGGATGTGCCTGCTGCTGCATTCATGTTGGCTGCCGCTGCTGTTGCCGACGATGTGGTTGCCATTACGGGCAGCTGGCCGGGTGTCTGACGGGCTGTCTGCTTGGCCGCATAGCTATTGTAGGCACCACTAAGTAGCTTTAGTTTGTCGCTGGCGCTAGTGGTGCCGCTGCCGCCTCCGCCAGCGCCAGCGGTATCGCACTGCAGAAAGGCAATAAAACGCTCCAGATCGGTGATTTGCGTTTTGAGCTGTGCCACCAGCTGTTCCTTCATTTTGAGCGGGCCCACAAACTCGCCAATGGCATTGTCCACCTGATGGCGCAGCTGTTCGGTGCTAAGTGCGGGCAACTGATGCTGTTCCACCTGCAAATTGAGCTTGGTGCGCAGCTCGTCCAGTATGAACTTTTGCTTCTCGAGCAGCACATGCTGCGGCAATACGCCCGGCGTGCCTGAATCATACGCCAATTGCTCCAGCTCCGTTAGCTGCGACTTCAGCTGCTCGATCAGCTGGCCATCGGGTGGTGCCGTCGTTGCCTGCATTTCATCAGTGCCATGGTCGTTATTGGGCTGCGCCACCTCCGGTATGCCCTGAAAGGCGAAATCCTCTAGGTCACGCAACAATTGATCTCGCTCATCTGTGGGCGCCTCCACAATTTGTCGCACGCGCAGCTGGACGTGCGCAAACTGTGAGGTCAATGCCAACAGTGAGCTGGTCAGCAGCTCCTGCTCCTCCTCAATGCTGCGCAAACGTGCCAATTCGCTGGCATTATCCGCACCAGCTGTGCCCACTGTCAGCAGCGGCGGCGGCGGCGGCGGCTTGTCCAGTGTCAGGCATCCAAGCAACTGCGGCTCATCTAGCTCGGCACAGTCGCCGCCGCTCGTCATCAGCTCTGAGCTGGCGCTGTTCGCATCATCATAGTTGGCGCCCAATGGTGACCAGCGTTCGCTCAATGGCTGCGCCTCATCCTCGGCATCCGCCTCCGGATCTGTTTCTGGATATGCTTGACTATCAACGTTTCCCTCGTTCACATTGACAGCGATAATTGTTGATGTTGTTGTTGTTGTTGTTGTTGATGATGTTGTTGTCGTTGTTTTTGTTGGTTGCACATTGTCACAGCTGCTGGTGCTGCTCGCTGGCTGCTGACCTTCGGCCAGCGTGTCATTCATTTCCATATGTGTGCCTGGCCAGCTCACTTGCCACACTTTCAGCACGCAACTGCAACGTTCGCCTTAAGATTCAATTGCGAAAAATCAATCGGTCGCTTCTTCAATTCCAACAGCTGTGCAATCCTCACGCTAATATGTGGGCGGGTGTGGGTGGTTCTCGAGTGCTCAGTTATGGCCACAATATGAGGCTGTTGGATATTGCAGTCACGATGCGCACGCTGCGACTGCCTTTGACGCACTGACAGTTGCCAACATTTTCCATGGCAGCGCTTTTATTAATGGGGTTGCTTTCAGCTTTAAGCTGAACACTTTTAGGGGTTGCAAGGTGCATGTCATGCCAAAAGCTCGCCACATATCGCTACCTTCGGCTACCAAGCTTTTGGAACACATCTACCATCCGCTGGGCTAGTCAGTTAAAAATAGACGCAAACTTTTAGTGCTAACTGAAACTTACCCTGTGAAAAGTTTGACAATTACTAGAATCAGAACTTGTAGATTTTCATAGCTCATCCAGAGCTGGCTATGTGTACTCTTCTTGCTCAAGATATCAGTGCTGCTCCAACAGTGCTTCTTTGTACTGGACTTTCAGCATCAGCAAAGCTGTTGAAACTAAGGAAAGTTTGTAAGGAAATTGTTGAAAAA
This sequence comes from Drosophila virilis, assembly GCF_030788295.1. NCBI lineage: Eukaryota > Metazoa > Arthropoda > Insecta > Diptera > Drosophilidae > Drosophila > Drosophila virilis. Next base: position 15,684,034 of record NC_091543.1, read on the forward strand.
TCAAACACTTCATTTCGAGCATTGTGATGAAAATTAATGAATTGCCACAAATTTGAAAGAACAAACATTAAATTATAAAAAAAATAATATGCTTTCAATCAATTACAACATTTTAAAAAATAAACTTAAAATTATACAACAATATTTGTGTTGTGGTAAAAAATTAACTACATAAATCAAATTTCGTTTAACCACTAAAAATATTTAAAAAAATTATTAAACTAAACTAATAAACAAATAAAAAAAATGTTATAATATAACATTTTGAGTTGAAAGTTTGTGAAAAGAAACATTTCGCTATATGATAAATTAAATAATGAACTTTGAATCCATTAACTAAAGTAAAGTATTTTCGAATTTCTAACAGCAAATAACCAAATATCGTTTTAAACAAATTTAAATTCAATATCGTAAATTCGAATATCAAACATTTTGAAAAAAAAAAAAAACAAATATAACTTAATTTCGTACATCATAATGGAAGAGCAGCCCGACAGAGAATTAACCAAAAATCTTTTAATAATTATAAGTATATAACATTTAAAGATAAATGAAAAATTTATAAAAAATGCTAATTTGCACTATTAACATCTGAAGAAAAGCTTCTCAGTTAAATGCTTGCCATTAATTTAGCTCTGGTTAAACACACTCTCTGTTATGCACGAGTATATATGTTAAGATTCATTTCAAGCGTTTAACAGCTGAGGCGTTAAAATTCGCAACAAGTTTAATCTTTGAAAGAGTGGAAGTGCTTCACACCAAAGTCAGCTGCTAGAACAGGCAGGTTCTTAAATTAGCTATGCAGGAAAGCAACTCTTTTTAATGCTTATTATTGGGCTTAGATCACTTGAGCCAAGTGTCTCACCGCTCAACAGTTATAGCTATTTACCTGTATCATTTTTTCTACCAAAAAAGGAACCATATATTGCTTGAGCTCCCTGAGCTCACTTGAATATGGTGCCCCGTACAGGTTGTTTCGCACCGAAAATTTGTCGAACAATGCTATTTCGAGCATTCAGAAGCACTGTTGGAGCAGCTCTAATATCTTTAAAAAAGGCAAATTGAATTTCTTTTCTTACTCTGTTCTGTAATTTAGACACGTCAAGTGAACATTTTTCTAAAAGTTTTGGATGTTGTGTCAACAATTTAAAAGATTGCTTTGCGTTTTAGCATTTTGCATAGAATTTCTCCAGCGTTAGCCTACTTTTAAAGAAGTTCGAGTGATTTTGCCGGGAAATAATTTCCTGACTTTGGAAGAAACTTAAAATTGTAATATTCCTAGTATTGGTACAATAAATTTGGTACTCATTGAAGATGTTTTTCGGACTTTTCGGAAGAACTGAGTCTTTTTAGTCTGCGGATATCCCTACTGTTTTTCAAAGAGAATATGGTCGATGGCTTTTCTTTTGCTTACTTAGAAGCTGCTGCATCTCTTTCATCTTATTTTCAAATATCTTTTTAAATAATCACTCCACTGGGTGCAAATGGGGCTTAAAGATAGTAGGTGTGAATTTAAGCATTCTCATGGGCGGAAAATGGGTGGAAAAGTAAATAGATGGAAAAAACGTTGTCTAAGCTGTGAAGCAACCGCTTTTTTTTTAAATATTGAGCAAATAAGTTCAAATATATTTATGAAAAAAAGCAACCGATTTTATGTTATAACTTTATTTGTGCCGATGCATAAGCTAAAAGCTTTCAAGCTTGGTTCAGTGCACGGCTAAAGCTTGACGCGAGCTTTTCAAACTCTTCAATTCACCATAGCTTGGCGTAAGTGTATCCCAAAGTTGTCCCAAAGTCAAATTCCCGACATTGTTTACCCATTTCGTTAGGGGAACAATGACCGACCCATTTCGAGTTTCTCCTTCAGTGAAGAGACCCAAAAAAAAAAAAAAAACCCAATATTTGTGAGTGGCTGATAGGTGCTGGCTTAAGATTAGGAAAGCCCATACGCATGTACGCATGTGGTCTGTGATAACCAGTGTCAGCTGTATCTGGAGGCATTACATATATGATGGACATGCTCTGGTCGGCGGTTAAGTTAACTGAATTGCTTGTGTGCGGCTGCTCGTGATAAGCTGATAAGCTCGAGGCGTGTCCGAGTGTAGGGCAAACCATGACGGTCACTTTGGGGTCGTCTGGTCTGGAGACACGACGATGCACAGTTTGAAGCCACACGTTTTAAATTTCAAATAACATTCGCATTTTGCATGTATTTCCGCTTAAAAATAGAAAAGGCAAACAAAAAAAAAAAAAACAAAAAATTATAATAATAATAATGAAAGTGTGACCTCGAGGCAACTGGGAATACTTGGTGTCACTTAACGTGGCGTAAAATTATGCTTGCCACCATCGACGGGCAGCAGGGCGCCGGTGGTGAAGCTGGCCTTCGAGCTGGCCAGAAACGCAACGGCCTCGGCCACTTCAAAGACATCGCCGACGCGGCCCAATGGATGGGAATTGACGGCACGTTCGTGCACCTTTTTGTATTCCTCATCCACAATGCCAATGCGACTGTGTATATTGGTGACCACAAAACCGGGATTCACCGAATTCACACGCACACCCTGCGGCGCCAGCTCCAATGAGACAATTTTTGTAAATTGATCCAGTGCCGCCTTCGATATGCCATAGGTCAGTGCGCCAGCGAAGTGACAGATGCCGGCACAGCTGCTCACATTGACGACATTGCCCTTTGTCTTGAGCAGATGCGGCACTGTCGCCTTGGTTAGCAGCACAATGGCGCGCAGATTCGTATTGAGCACCGTGTCGAATTCGTTAATGTCCAGATCGATGAGCGAACCTGTGCTCAGGATGCCGGCATTATTGACCAGGACATCGATGCGTCCGAATTGCTTCAGTGTCTGCTGTATAATCACATCCGTATCCTTGGTAACATCAGCGACGACAGTCAGTGCCTGGATGGCCTTGTTCTGCTTCTGCAGTAAGGCGCGCGTTGCCTCCAAATTGGTCACGTTGCGTCCAACCAGCGACAGATGCGCTCCCTCACGGGCCATCACCTGTGCAATGGCCACACCAATGCCACTGCTGGCGCCCGTCACAATCACAACCTTGTCGCTGAGGCTCATCTTCTCGACTGTGCTCGTCGTGCGCTGCCCTCCACCCATTTATGGCTCAACCACTGCTTGGCTCAGCAGAGCTCTGCCATTCCTCATGCTCGCTGATAAGATTACACTGACGACGGCGAACGTGACGCAAATCGCTGCATTTTGTGCTCGAGTGCAACCTGTTGCAGTAATGCGTTCCCTGGGCTCAGCTGATGCTCACGGATTGACAGTTCTATTGGTGAACTGGTTCAACCTGCCCCCCTCCCCTTCTATCTTTAAATTACCCCTGATATTTTTAGCAAGTCAAGCGTCAAGTTTTTAATTAAAAGTTTTTTGCGGCTTCTCTGAATTCAAACATTTGTGAAATCACGATTCAAGCTGACGCCGTACCCGTCGCCAGCCAGAAGCTCATCCCGTTCCATGCAGCTGGAATCCTTAGTTTGGAGCTCGCCGCCAGACAGGGGCCTTCTAAATGCCTGCGGCCAGCTGCCAGCTCACATTAACTTAAAGCGTTTCCGTTGTCAGATAATTAACATTTCCATTTAGCTAGCGCTGGACTGGCGAGCTGGCGGGCTGACGTCCACGAATCGGCTCATATATCACCCAAACCAGCCAAGGGAGTGTGCTCAAGATATATGAGCGGGAAGAGAAAGAGAGAGAGAGAGAGAGAGACAGACAGACAGAAAAGGAGAGAGAGAGTGAGACAGCTGATGACGATAACAATAGTTGCAAATTATCGTAGCACTTATTATGTGGAATGTAGAGCAAGCGGTTGGAATCTGTTGGATTTACTAAAAATATTCCATTCGTTAACTAGCCAACTACTTATCTTTTAAGCATCTCATAAATTTTCTGCAAAAGTTACGGAGTCATTAAGGCCACCGAGCAATGGGAATCGCAGGCTCAAATCCTACTCTACTATAACAAAAGTGTATTTTCTTTGACTGACTGATTGCTTGATTGTTAATCAATTACCTAATGTGTTATATTCCATCATCGACTTCAAATCCATTTTCCAACGTTTTCATACTCAAAACTTTAGAAAAAATGATTAAAGACATTTTTCAAAGATTTTTAAATTTTGTCTATATGCGCACAAACTGTATTAAAACACATTTTTTTTTATTCTGCTCGAAGGTCTACATGAAAATTTCTTGTATTTAATATTAACGGAAAATTTAGCTACCTGATGGCAAATTGTAGGGGAAAGTAGGGGAAAAGCTGCTTAGAATTTACAGATAAAAGCTTGGCCTGTGCAGACCAAATTTCATCAACCTGTTTGATAACTTCTTTTTTGAATATAGCTCCTCTATGCGATTCTCATAAACTAAATATTTACAGATTTTGATGCGTTGATTTAAAGCAAAATAATATGTTAGGTTGGCAATCAGAGAAACTGTATTTTTGTTTCTATGTGTAAATATATGTCTACATGCATGCATATATGTTTGTAATATGCATATCTACATGCATGATATATGTAATATGCACATCTACATGCATGTATGCATGTTTCTAAATATGTGTGCATGTATGTATGTATTATATGAATGTATGTATGTATGAATGTATGTATGTATGAATGTATGAGTGTATGTATGTATGTTTGTATGTATTTATGTATGTATGTATGTATGGAAGTATGTATGCATGTATGCATGTTTGTGTGTTGGCATGTATGTCTGGATGTGTATACACATGCGTATGATGTATGTAAGTTTTCCTTTACCATACACAAACCTGTCCACTGCGCTGCCAGTAAAAATTATTATTTATACTTTACTACTTTGCGATTCTCTCGACTTTATGTAAGACTTACAGTTGTTCATGTATTGATTCTAAGTGTTACAATAAGCAGTTGTGCTGCCAATTTAAAAAACTTTATCTTTATCTCACGAATGAATTCTGTGCGAGACCGATTCGTAGCCTTGTTTGTTATTTGCTCAGATTAATGCCCTTTCATTCGTTGTATAAATTACAAATGTGCATTAATTTCTATTCAAAAAGGCACTTAAGCTAGAGAAGGATCTAAGAGATACGAGTCCAAAATATTTTCACAAAAGCTGATTAAAGTTCTTTGCTAGTCGCAGTTATCAACTCAATTACACGGCTATCGTCGTTTTTTGCCATTCCTTGAACAGCGTTGGAAAACTTTCTTTTTCCTGTTTGTTTTCCTTTCACCAGTCTCCTGGCTTGTCGCCTGTTAACACTAATGTATGCGTAGCAGAACAGGAATTAATAAGTGACTGCAATTAAGGAGTGTCAGGCACAAAGTTTATGGAAATTGACAAGCAGTTGCAAGATTCATTTTGTAATAAATTAAGTTTTAATAACAGCAGGGCCAAAAAAAAAAAAAAGAAAAAATTAGGGGAACAACTCAGGAATACAACTAAAAACTAACTATATATATAGATCAATCTGTTACCAAATTGATTGGGGGAAATTGTGTTAATGAATATGGATATCGAGTTACTTCAGTACGGCTTTGTTTTTCACTGGCAGAAATGAGGCCAAGAGGCAGGCACCTAAAAGGCAGAAACATGTGTGAGAATTAATGGAATTGATACAGGCTAACAACTTACAGAACATAAAGGCGCTGACCATAAGAAATGGCGGCAGGCAGCCCATCGACATCAATGCCGGAAAAAAGATGTTGCCCGCCAAGGAGCCCATGCGACCCACCATCATGCTCAGCGATACGATCATTGTGCTGTCGGAAGACAAATTTCAAAGTTAGAAAAGGTGGGGAAAACAAGAGGAAGAGATGGAATGAGAGGGAACGAGAAAGAGAGAGAGAGAGAGAGGAAGTGAATGAGAAAGATCAAGAGAGCACGAAAATAGGAGAGAGATCGAATGAGGAAGAGAGAGAGAAACTAAGAAGCAAGGAAAGAACCAAAGAGAGAGAAAGAGAGTTAGCGAGAGAGAATGATAGAGTATGAGACAGAAAGAAACTGAATGAGAGAGAGAATAAGAGAGAGAATGAAAGCTAGATAGAGGCAAATGAGTAAAATAGAATGAGGGGGATAGGGCATTTGAGAGAATGAGAGGAAGAATGGAAAACCATGAAAGAGAATTAGAAAGAATATGAAAAAGAGAATAAGAGTGGGAGAATGAAAGAGATAGAATGATAATGAGAGAGACTTTATTTTATTGAGAGAGAGAGAGAGAGAGAGAAATAGAATGAGAGATAGGGACAGAATGAGATAGAAATTAAAGTGAGAATGAAAAAACTTAAGAGTAAGAGAATGAACGGATATAACGGATATAAATTGAGATCGATAAATTGAGATAATGATAGAGTGAGTCAAAGAGCATAAGAGAGAAAGGGAGAATGAGCGACAGCGCGAGATTGCGAGAATCGCGGTCTTACACCTACCGCAATGAGGTGGGAAACATGCTGAGGGAGGCGCTTATAAGTGATGTGCCCGAAATGCTGCCCATACTGACAAACACAGAGGCAAGCGCCACGGTGGTCACAGATGAACTTGACCAGTACATGCCCAGGGCACAGGAGCCGGCGGCAAAAAGACACATGGCTACAAATAAATGAAGAATAAATTTCTAGGGAAACATTAAGATGATTTTCTACGCACACATGATCCGCTTGAAGCCAACCAGATTGACCAGGACACCGGCCAGGGTATAGGAAACCAAGCCAGCGGCGGCCACAATTAAATTGTTGGTATAACTGGCGGCACTTACACTGACCGTGCAGACGGCCAATGGATCATCATCAAGGGCAGCTGCCGCCAGTTGTCGCTGTGTGCGATTCACGCTGTACTCAACTATGTTGCAGATGCTTGTGCCATCGGACTCCGGCTGCTGGCTGCTGGCCAGCTGCTCGTACTCGTTGATGGAGGCAAAGAGCTGTGGGAGCCACAAGCGCATCGTGTTCTGCCTGCCAATTGGTTGGGATTAGCTAAGTTTATGTGAAATTGGCTGACGCTTACCCCAGAAGAACGCAAAAATTCAGCAGATACACCCAAAGTGAGAGACCCAAATAGGGCTTGACAAAGAGTGGTCGCAGCTGCAGTAGACCCGAGTGCAGCGAACTTCTTGGCCGATTGGCCAGTTCCACGTCCGCATCGGCGGCCACTTCCTTGGGCTGCGATTTATCTATAACGTCTAGCTTCGGCTCTGATTTAGCGGGCACTTCATTGGCAAGTTGTTTTATCTGCGAAACAGTTCTTAAGTTTTTTTTACTTGAGGTTGTCCATTCCATTCACTCACGGGAAACGCGTCGCGCGGCTGACGTGTGTTCAATGCATAGATGAACTTGAAGGCTTCCAGTGCCTCCTTGTTACGTCCACGTGACATCAGAAACTTGGGACTTTCGGGAAAGAAGGGGAACAGGGCACAGCTCAAGATGCTGGGCAATGCACTGACAGCCACAAATACCTGCCAAGCATGCACTGCATGCGCAAAATTGAAGTTCTTGTTAAATATTTAATCATGTTTGACATAGCGAGTTTTTCATTGAGAAAACAAAACAATTGTAACTTGAACCAATTTTCTTATCATTTAGTATAGGAGATAATTTAACATGAGGGCTGCTGTCCTGCTGCAATAGGGTTGACACCCAATAAAAGTGTTGCCACCTAGTTTATCACACTGAGAACAATAATCATGACTGACACATATAAATTTAACATGACAATAAGTGGATTTATTTCTAGAATATGAACCAACAATTCGTTGACAAGAGGATGACAATATCCTAGATATATTTGATCTCTACCTAAAATTGGCATTTACCAAATATGCTTAGGTAAATTCAATGATTGGGGCTGAGAATATGTAAGGCTAAGATTACTTGAAACGCTTTAAGTAAACTATTTCGAATAGAGTTCGTTGGTTTAATCGACTGCTTTTGAAATGGTTTGGTTTAAGGCTCGGCTCTGAGTAAAAATATATGAGAGTTCGGGGCTCGAAAGGGATTGATTTAAACCCGATAAACATATATTGAAGGCTATTGTAGCCAGTGTTGTCAACTGTCGTTTATTTAAAAAAAAAAGCTGTATAAATTTGTAATGAGTTTTTATTATGCTATTGTTTTATGGGATTTGTAAAGTGCGTAAACAAACCACTTGCTAACCCAAACAAACAAGCAGCTGTAGCTGTATCAGCTGTTCGGGTTATGTGCGTTCAGTTATCTCAGATAAAAGCGACTGCTTTCAGCAGCATTATCAGATTGTATATAAATACTGTATGCAATTAGCTTAGCTGACAAAACAAGGTGAAATGCCCTTAACGAATATTCGTCAAGGGCAGGCAGCTCAGCAGCTGGTGGGGTAAATGTACTTACATGACAGGCCCAAAATTTGAATATCCCAGGATTGGGGCAATATGCCCATGGCCAGGCCAGGCAGACTGAGCGTTGCTATCGAAAACATAATGCCAACTGCCATCATAATCCGTTGACGATATTGTCGTCCATGCAGCTCCGTTAAATAGGTCATCAGCACCGCAAAGGGTCCGCTCATACTATGAGGATGTACATCAAAGTACATCGTGTTTGGGGCGTATTTAGTTAATTGCCACTTACATGAAGCCGCCCAAATATTTGAAGATCATTAGCTGCACCACATTCTGGCTGATGGCACCGCCCAGCACGCAAATCGTATCCGCCAAATAGCCATAAACGAGAAGCTTTTTGCGACCCTTCGTATCGGCCACATAGCCCCAAAAGATGGCCGATGATATCATGCCCGCATATGTGATCGCATTCAGTACACCCTTATCGATGAGACTCAAATGCAGATCACACTCGGCACTGGGCAGTATATACGACATGGTAGATGTCTCATAAACTGTGCCCATGGCAGCCGGCACGGCCACCAGGAGCAGCAATATATTGAACATGCCAAAGCCAGCCGCATCGATAGCTGTCTCAAAGTCTGCTGGTTGATCTGTAGCTTTTGTGGGGGGTGTGTCTGCGGATGATTTAACACTTTCCTGCTCTGCCTCTAGCTTGGTCATTTTGTTTGCTGTTGTTATTGTTGCTGTTGTTGTTATTGTTGTTGCCACTGGCAGGCCTCCAAGCTGTCCTCCAGTTTGGCTTATACCGTGTGCTCTCGCAGTCGTTGGCCTACTAAACGTCTACGTCGCAGTTACGCCGTATCTTGTAGATGCGTTCATTTTAAATCTGTCCAAGTGAGAAAGTTTACATAGCGCCTACTTTTGTTTATCCAGTGCTTGTGGCCTCAACGCCCAACAGCTCTCCGCTTCAGCGACCATCTTGATAGACGGATAAGCTAAGCAAAGTTAAGATCACGCCTGTTCGCACGACTGGGTCTGGTCCGATCACGGCACTGATTGTACGGCCATCATAAATCCGATGACGACATGGTTGCTTTGGCGCCACATTTTGATTGATGGGAGTGTCCACAGTTGTCGACGCACCTGGCAACCCAACGAAAAGCTGACGAATTCTCTGAGCAAATAAACGCTAAGCGGACTAATTTGCCATGATTACATGCCGGTTCCCAGGGCAATTAAAACCATTTGGGATTAGTCATGGACATGGCATTACTGAATGGAGCGGCACCTGTGTGTGGCGTGTGCCTCATGTTTGTTTCGATTACCTGCTTTACAGTGGGGCAAATGCGCCAAATACTGGGCATGAAGAGGGAGAAGGGATAAGTTAGAAGGGATAAGCAACTAAAATATGCTTTCAAATTGGGCCTCTCATGCAAGCTGTCTCCAGTGAGAAGCGCTGACAGAAGTTAATGCAAAAAAAATCAAAAGTTGCTCATATGAGAAGTTAAAAATTAAAAAAAAAACAAAAAAAAAAAAAACAGTAGCTCTCGAAACGTGTCCAGAGCGAAATATGATGAGTGTGAGAGAAAAAAAAAAAAATGCTAAACATTTTCGCAAAAGCTTTCTTATGCAACTGCTTGACATGTGTCCAAAGAGAGAAGAGTTGAGGCAAGCGCAAAAAGTGCTGCAAATGTTTTCCATGTGAGAGGCGAGGCGAGAAACGCATAAAATCAAAATAGAAAGAACGAAAAATGGAATTCCTGTCGTCAGAATTTGCTTTCTTTTGTGCTTTTGAGTTGATTATATTTCTGCAGGTGTCTAGAAATTTGATTTGATTGCGACACTTTTCACCTTCCAACTTCACAGGGAGTCCGTTAGCTGTCAAAGAGTCGCGAATAATTTAATAAAAATCAGACAGAGTTCTATTAAAGGCTGCCGTTCCTTTCAAATGGGCTTAAAGACAGACACAGGCACACAATTCCCAATTCTGTGCGTGCATATTTGTCACAGGATTGTTGTTATCTAGTGGGCTAGTAATTATAATAATTTCAAGCGCTTTTATTCCTAATCTGCCCAAAAGTGGCTGGGATTAGTGATGGAGCCGCATAATTCGCCTGCTGCCGCATGCGCCACAGCTTTGTGCTTGCCGCACTGTGGCACCCTGGCAACCGAGGGGCAATTACATTTTTGCCATTCAATAAGGCTTAAAATTGTATCATTCTATGGGTTAGTTTGAATATAAAATGGCTTTCAATATTCTAGCTTGAATACCGATGTGTTGCAATCAAAATTCCAAACATTCGACAAAATGTTGTTGCATATGCGTTCGAATTTTATTTATTTTGTTGACAAACCACCAATTAAATACATATTATAAAAAACAGAAGTGCTTTAATCGGGTTTAAGCGAGTAGCAAATACCTAGCTTTAAATTGTCGTTACATACATGATTTCGTAGTACAAAGCCATCAGACTCATTGCCTGAGCTTTAGTATAACATAAAGGGTATATGTATGACAATCAAATGCGTACATTTACTTACAATTGAGCCCAAAAAGTATTTTTGGTTGGTTGGGAAAGTGTTGAAGTTCTCAATGGGCGATATATTTGAAAGTGCTTCTCTTTATTCTCGACATATGCCCTATTTAGTCAATCTCCATGGCTACAGGGTATATTAAAAGTCCGTACTCGAATAACAAATAGAAAAAAACAACATTTATTTAGTTAATTGATAGCTAACGACGGTTATATTTGCTTAATGTACTGAGCTGGTAGTTGTTATATATATATATAAATAGTTATTATTATTATTTTTTTTTTTTCTCATTTAAAATGCGTCTTAACTAGTTTCGGTTGTCGCTGTTGCTGGTTGGGCTGTTGTTTGGCCTGGCCATAAGCCAGCCATAAAATATATGACGTAGCTAAATGTTAACTGAAATTTTTCCACGCTTCAAATTTGTAAAATTTCATCAGCATCAGCAAAAATCTAGCGCCTTCCGTTATCAAAGTCAAACAGAACAGGAATGCTTAGCCAACTCTGGCGTGCCGAAGATTAAATACTCTTACGATATTGAATTTCTTGAAAAACTAAATTCTTTTTCCATATAAAATCTTAATATATGAGGTGATTTGAGTGCGATGTTGTTAACATTCGGACTCGGACATATGCGACAAAAAAATCGAGCTATTTCAAAGTTTCCTGACAAAGTTGCCCGACTGTCATATCTTTATAGACTAAGTTCCTGTCACGGATCAGGAATGTATATTCCTTATGAAGACGTTCTCTACAACGCGTTACACATTTCATGAAAATTGTATAATAGCCTTTAGAAGGGTATAACGAGCAACTGCAGAGGCAAAGACAGTGGCTAAAAGCAGAATATATATGTATGCATACATATATAGTAGTTATATAGGGATACATAGACAGTCGCTGCGTTGTTTCTTGGAAACTTTTGGCAAGCCGAAAAGTGTCAAGTTGTGGGCGCAGAAGTGGGGTGAGGGCTAAGCGCTAAAAGGCGTGGAATGCGCGAGCACTTCTGAAGGCGTTGGCCAGTTAACGGCTTTGGCATTTTGGACAGCATCGCAACTTGGCAACAAATTGGACTTTTGTTTGTGTTTGCTAAAAGGCTTAATTTGTTGTGCCACGGGCCCCAGGCAGCGCAAACATTATGAAAGAGGCTAAAACCCAAACCCAACCACTCGAGACTGCACGCACCTAAGCCAAGCATGGAAGCTGGCTTGTGCCATCTTATGATGCAAACCAGGCAAAAGTGCTTCAAATAACTTGTCGCCACCACGGCTAGCTAAATATGCTTGAGGTATATGCGTGGGTGCTTGTGTGTGTGTATAGCAAAGTATGTGCTGCTCGCCTAAATCAAGCTTAAACAATTTCAACTATTTGAATTGCCGAGCAGGCACTCTAATGTGCCACAAACGCACACACACGCACACACGCATACACACAATGACAGTGGGCTGGGTGATAGGGTGGGCTGGTGACTAGCACTTGCCACTCGGCTAACGATGTGCCAAAGTAAATGTCAAACTAATGCCAACAACCAAAGTGCCACCACAATGCGGCCACCAAATGGAGCTGGAACGGAAGTCAATGTAGGACACAATCAGGTGCAGGTTGGAGCAAATGACGGGACTGCAGACGGAGTTGGCCGGCCAGCTGCTAGTCAGCCGTCAACGGCCAGCAATGGCCCCTCATTGACGTTTAAGGTTGATTTATGCAATGCACTGTGCCGTGGGCAGCGTATTGATGACTCGCAACGACACGGCACACGGAAGCCGTCAAGTTAAACGCCATTTATTGCACTTAACTGCCCAGTGGGCGAGGGCAAAAAAAAAAAAAAAAAAAAAAAAACCCACGACAGAAACAGACGTCTGTCACATACATTTGAGCGCGAGCTGCCGCTGTTGATTATTAGTTAAAGAGTTCTAGTCAAGGGCTGGCTGTTGCATTGGCAGCTCAACGCACTAAAACGTGATCAAGCTATAAATTGGCATTAAATTGTGGCCCGCATGCATCTCAGTTATTCAGTCGATCAATCAGTCAGTCAGCCAGCCAGTCAGGCAGTCAATCAAGGCAGTCCATCAAGCCATTTATTATGCCGCTTAATGCATCAGTGTGGCGGCAGCTGATGCTACGTGATGCTGAATTATGTGTTGCAATAATATATTGACTCGAAATTCAATTAATTACACATTAGCATCGATAATAATTGCTATCGATAACAATGGACAGCAGCAGCAAAGCATCATGTGTAAGCTGAATATTTGTTGTTATTTAAATATTGTTCAAATCTCTAGAAATCTTGAGCCTGCTGCATTAGCACAAATGTGAAATAAGAGTAATGCGTTAGGGTATTATATAAATATATTTGCGAAATTTATGAATCGAGCAGAGCTTACAAAAATGTCATCAATTTCAGCGTTAATTTAAAGCAATTTCTCAATATGTGACCGCTCGCTGAGCTTCAATACGGACGCTCAATCTTGAAGGACAAATAGTTGGCCATTGCCACATGTCCTTACGTTGGCTGGCAGCTGAGATGAACGATGGCATTTGGTAAATTCGAAAATGCGCACAATTTGAAAGTAAGTGCTGTACAACGATTTCAGTAAATGCATTTAAATAACTTAAAATTCTTGAATTTAATTTATCGATTCGCCCCGTCGACTCGTCACAAAAATGAAATCAACATTTTAACATGGTGCAAAGAATTTTTGCATTTTGTTAAGAATTACGAAACACAATTTCGTTGACAGGGATTTGAGCAAACCCGGTTTACAATTTAACTTCTGGTCAACTAACATGAACTTTGACCGGAGCACCAGTAAACTGGCCTTATAGTTGAGTAATTACACTGCCTTAAAGTTTGACAAATGAGTTGCTCCTCCACCTAAACTTTCAGTCACTCTGGGTATGTGCATGTATGTGCGTATACCCTGGATTCATTAAAAATGGGTATGATAGGTTGCATGTAACAGGCAGCAAGAGGCATGCCCTCCCATTAGGTATATGCGTGTGCGAGATGAGTCGATCTAGCCGTGTCCGCCCGACTGTCTGTCTTTCTGTTCGTCTGCCCGCTCGTCTGTGCGTCCGTTCACCAAACTGTCCTGTCTGTTAAATCGAGTCGCTCTCAAAATTTATGACATGCTTTACGCAGACTGCGTTTATCACATCTCTTTTCGATGTCTTCATGCATTTTAAATATTGATTTTGAGAGTTGTTTTTTTTTTAAAGGCATATCTCTAACACTATAGGAGCTAGGTTTGTGTTTTCCTCTAAAGTATTCACTGCTTAAGAGTATATCAATTGTTGTTGTTTTCCCCATTCTCCAAAAAAGCCCATTCTTAATATATAAAGTTAAAAAAAGATTCGAATGTTTGTTAACGTTAGCTCGGCTCTGACTAGAGGGTACCTTATTATCGAGTACCCCCTAACTGCTCAACTCGTACTTGCTGTATATGTAGGTATTATCCTTGGGAGTGGCAGCCCAGCTCGTTCAGTCCATTGCCACCTTGGACTTTCGTTTAATTTTCACAGTGTGTACGCTGTCATCGCTGTTGCTTTTGTTATTGCCGCTCTGCTCGTAACTTTCCGCTTAAAGAAGCTTAGGAAATTTGCGCGCGCTTGGGATGCGAAAGCGTTTCGGACTCCCACACACACACACACACATATATATATATATATATATATATATATATATGTACACATACGTACTTCAAACGACCAAGGGGCAGATCCAGACGCATACCCAGACCCGGACCCAGATACCGCTCCATTGTAACTCTTCCGGCTAGTGCTTGTTTTTTCTCAACAACTAACGGGGTAATAGCGGGTAATGCCCGCTTTAAGTTGAATACTTGGGAGAGGCTATGCTTCGCTGTGTTGCACGCAGTTCCGGGCCTGGAACGCAATTTGCACGCATAAACAACACCAACAACGCGTCCAGAGAGCCAATTGTGAGCGGTTGGGTGCGGGTGATGTGCGATGAGGTGGGGTTAGGATAGGAGCTGGGTTGAAGCGTTGCCTGCAGGCTCAACCGCAGAGCTAAGCCATGGCACATGCTAAATCCTTTGTGCCTCTAATTTGTTATTGTATTTGCGTGCCAGAGCTTTCTCCATGTGTGTGTGTGCGTGTGTGTGTGTCTGTGTGTCTCTGTGTGTGTGCAGCACACTCAAATTTGAATGCTGTTGTTGTCGTACGGCCAACCACACGCGACAGCCAACGAACGCTGCGCTGGTCACCCATCCAAAACAAGAAACTGTGCAATTTTTTAAGGGGCAGCAAAACACAAAATGCAACAACAACAACAACAATAAAAACAACAACAACGCAAACAATAACAAACAACAAACAGAAACAAAAACAAAAACCACGCAAACTGCCAACAACAAAACAGTAATGGCTAACACACACACACACACACACACACGCACGCACGCGCTCGCGCACATACACACCACACGCAACATTTACATTTACACATGTAAGCACAAATGCATGCACAGACATACACACACACACACGCACGCATGCATTTAAATGGTTTTACGTGTATGTGTGCGTGTGTGTGTGTAGAGGACAGTTCTGGGCAGGCGACAAGCGACGGCAGCTCCCTTTTGGCGATTCAAATAAGAAAAAGCAAAAATAAAACGAAAAAGAAAAAGGCAAAAAAAAAAGATACCAACAAGATGTACAAAGGCTGCTGCAATCATGAATTTTACTTTAAGCCGAGACACACACTCATGATAATTACAAGCAGCTCTGTCCCCTGATACATATATATGTATATGCATATATGCATGTATGTATGTGTATGTGTATAAATCGTAACAATGCATCAATTCAGCTCCAAGGCAGATGTCATTTGCAGCGTTACCTTTTCCGTTTTTTGTACTTAATATGCTTGTTTTGTGCATATTCTCTTTGGTAATGTTTTAATTATAAAGAAAAAAAATGAATAAATATTTATGTTCATGGATAAATTTCCCATGCAGCATACGACCTGTTTTTATTTAACTATATTATTATTTTTTATGATTTTTTGTATGTAATAAATTACAATATTTGTATTATTATTATAAACAGTGCTGCAAGCCAAAAATGGCTTTATTTGAACTTCCTCCAAAGTTGGCTTCTGTCGAATATGTTTAGATAAATCCAAGTTATTAAAACTTTGAGGCTGAGTCTCTATCGAAAATTTGCTCTCTTTAAAGTCAACTCATTTTAGAATAAAGTCATGTAAAAGCTTCGAATCGGATAGCAATAAATACATTAGAGTGCCAAGCTCCAGTAAGATTGATTGTAAACAGCTAATCGCGTCATCTTCCTAGTCAAACGACTGTTATCAAAATGATATTAAAATCAAATCAACACATGCTTTTAGCTTATTTTCTACTTAGCTAGTGACGTGCTTATCTATAATAAAAATTAAATTAAATGTGGGAGTACCCGTATTGTGTCAGCGCAATATTACAAAAAAAGTGTGTTGTGCTCCTCTCAAACCTATTACCGTTCAGTGTTGAGTAACTTGCAAATGTCTAAATAATCATTTCATAGAATATTATCTGTAATGATATCTAAGACAAATTTAGCTCGTATTGTCAGTGCCATTTTGTTTTACTTTTTCTTCCAAATTTTGTACTAGTGCTGTGTAACTCACGAATGAGTTAAAAATCTTGCTTTTCTTTTAAATTTTATTTAATTTAAACATTCAATTGAATGAAGAAATTGACCTTTCTCAAATTAAACTGGATATTTATCTAAAATGTAAAACAGTTTAGTGTTGTGTAACACGCAAATGAGTAAATAGCCATATTATATGTGTACATTATTAAGAATTCAAATTAAAATTGGACTGCGATTTTTTTTTTATAAATCTTTTACAATTTAGTGTTGAGTAAGTTACTCACAAATGAATTGGATTTATTTTTGTCGCCTGTCCGTTGTTGTTGGCTGGCTGTTGTCCTAGCCACTCCTTTTGCTGGATGCATGTTTATCAGCTCATCTCTAATGGAACGTTATGTTTTGGCGTTGGCTTTGACGTCGGCGTTGCTCTGCTTGGCTAACTTTTGCGATGCGACGGCAGCCACAGCCACAGAAGCAGCCACAGTCGTTAACCGCCCACGCACATTTGCAGCGCTCAGCTTCATTAGATGCGCAAATGAACAGCAGCTTTTACACAAACACACACACACACACATACGAACATACAGACATACACACACACACACACACACACACGGACACAGATAGACACATGCATGCAGTGGCGGGGATGGCTAAAAAGCTGTGTGTGTGAACTTTAACAGCTGGCAGCAGTTGGGCTAACGGCTGCTCTGCTGCAGCGTTACCAACAATGTTGCTGATACCTCCCACACATCCGATGTCTCCACATCCAGCCCCGGGCGCCCGCTGCAGTCCTTCCATTTGGGCTGACAGCATTTGGTGTTTGGTGGTTTCAACGTTTTGTTTTTGTTGCAATTGCAGATGCAGCTGCACAGAGTCCGGCTGGGTTCCGTAGGAACAGGGCACAGCTCAGCGATGCTTAGCCAGTTACCACAACAAGCAGCTGGCCACGGCATGGGGTATGCGGCATGAGGCACGGACCTTGGCTAAATCGTGTGGCATGGTGTGGGCGTCAGCAGCCAAAGCTCATAGGCTTAAAAACAACTTTGCGCCATTTCGCCATTGGGCAATAAGGCTGCCGTTTTATGGTATTTTCTAGCCGGCTTACTTCCCATCAATTTTTAGCTTTTAATCTTAAAAACAAGTGCATCGAAGTTAACACTCGGCTGATTAGTTTGCCGTTGCAGTTTCTAATTGGTTTGTGCAACAGCTAGAGCCCATCGGCCAAATACCTGCTCTATACTTCATCAGGTATGCTTAGCGAACATACTTTTGTATATTCCTGCATCCTTAACGTTTAATGTGTGAAGATAGTTTAAGACGCTACTTCTTGCGTTTATATATGGCTTAGCTCCGAAACCAAAGGCTTCTTTTGTTTATACGCTTAGAAATGTGGAACCGTTTGTGCAAATCCAAATGTAAGATAGAAGGAAACTTCTCCGATTCCATAAAGTATATACTATATTTTTCACACTTCTGCTTAATATGAATCGATGTAAGTAGTTCTCCTTTTTTGCCTTCCAAAAGTAAGATAGGACGAAGCATCTCTGATTCCATAAAGTATATACTATTTTTGACTGTTGTGCTTAAGATGAATCCATCTAGTTCACCTTATGTCTTTCTCGTTTCTCATTTGGAGAACAAGCTTATCGTTTTCTTCCATATCTTTAGCCCTTCGTAAATCGATAGAAATCGATTTTGAGGTATTGCTTTTTAAGCATATCTCGAAAACTATAAGTGCTATGAATATTTCATTTTTTAGTTACGCTTGCCAAAATTTAAAAATCTCATTATGTGTACACTTCTGAATGCCATATTATGGCCTGCCTTCTTGTAGAAATTAGCTGGAATGTTTGTAAGGATTAAGGGTATCTTCTAGTCAGGCATTTCCCACTTGTTCTTTATGGTGGTCATACCCTTGCTAAGGGTAGACAAAATATAGCACAAACGTTTTCAATGTCAGTGTTGACGTCATCAAACGCAATTGTAATTTATTTTTTTTTCTTTTGTTACCTTCCGAGTGATGAATTGTTCTGCGTATTGATAAAAATATTCGCAATTTATTTCAATCAAAATTTAAATGTTCTAACATATTGTCGAATTTAGGATCTTAAACCGACATGTGAAATGTTGGGATTTGGGTTTTCTTGTGCATGTGCCAAACGCTGGCAAACGGCAAACGCCATGTGGCATCTAGCATGTGGCATTAGCCCTCACAGTGGCAGTCTGGCCATTCAAAAATTCAATGCGGATACGTTTTGTTAGCATTCTTTAAAATCTGTTGTCGAATTTTTCGCTTTTTGACCATTTGGCTAAAGCAATAAAATATTTGATTTGTTATGGTAATTGCATTTGCTACGATGCCATTTTTGCCAAATTGTTTTTTTTTTTTTTTATTTTGTCTTTGGGGTTTCACGCTCGTATGTATGTATATATGCATGCGCGTATATTTGGAATTCGCGCGCAATGCACAATGCAATCAATGTGCACAAACGTACATGGGTGCAGGGAACTGTAGCGGCATGTCCGGTCGCTGCAATGGGCAATGGGTTTCAATAAAATTACAATCCATCTGAAAAACGTAGCTTAAACATTTGCGCAGCGCATTGCAAAATGCTGTATGTTTGTTTTTGTTCAAAATGATCCATCAGAATTTTACATTTTATGCGGAATAATTTCATGAAAACGCAACCGAAACTACAAAAAAAAAAACTCTATGCCAAAAGTTTCTTTACCTAGTTTTTATTAGGTGTGTTCATGGGGCAACATCATTTTAAATACTCTAAACCCATTGAAAATGGGCAGGTTGGGTACTATGAAAATTTTGGAGGTTGCTTCGAAAGATGTTTAATTTGAAATATGTAAATATTTTCGTATTCCTAACGCAGAACGAACTTGCCATTTGTTTTGCAGTATTTTCGCTTATTTCCACTTTAACAATAAATATTGATTTTTTAGCATCACTCGATAATTATAGGGATTATTTACACCAAATGTGTTGAGTAGATTTTCGAATAGTTTATATAGATTGGAAATATTTTGTTTGTTTATTCTCTCTCATTAGGTAAAATGCCCTAAATTGCAAATATCTTATTCTTTAAGGTAGACCCTTGCGCTAAGTTTTATAAGCATTCCTATTTATAAATCTGGAATGTATTTTCCAAAGTGTGGCTCAAACATAAACAGAAGAACGACGGGCTTGTGTGTGTGTGCGTATAACGACCGCTTATCGCTTGCCTCAGGGTATCTCCTAGTCGGGCACTTTCTACTTGTTTACTTTTTTTAGTGGGTCACAATATTCGATACGAATGTACACAAAGTCACGCGCGTGGCCAGCCCAAGGTGAATATTATTATACCAAAATACTAAAATAAGGATTTAAGGAGGCATTAACTCGGTAAGCTTTAAAAGGCAGCATATAATCTTGTTACTACAAAATACTGAGCACATATATCGGTAAAAATGTGATGAAAATGTTGAAAGGTCTTTTGTTTTTCTTCTTCTTCTTCCTTTTTTTTTTTTGGTTTAGCTTAGAATTGTGATTTTTTTAAGGGTCACGCACGAAACTAAATTTTTTTTCCTTTGATTAACATTGTGTTGAGGTAATGTTGTAAAAAAATAAACGACACGTGCTCACAGCTAGCTCCAACTGTGCTGTGTTTGAGTGTGTGTGTGTGTGCTTGTGTGTGTTTGTGTGTGCGTTTGTGTATGTGCGTGTTTGTGTCAGTGTGAGCAGCAATTGCATATGTTCCGTGCTGGTCAAGTTCAACATTCAATTAGAATACATTACAGGCTCGGTGACATGGGAACCCAGGCCCAGGCCCGGTACAAGGCTCAGACCCGCAACCAAGTCCGTAAATAGAAACCCCAACATGGTAACTGAAACTAAAACTGGTGTGTCCTGCCCTTGGCACATGACCTGCTGGTCGGGTGCTGCTAAAAGATTGGCCAGTAAACCTGCTGCAGTCAGTCCGTTGTTCGACCCTGTCCGACCCGCTATCTGTGCGTTTTGGGAAAGTTTTTCTCTGCTCTGCCAAATGCCCGAATAGTTTTATATTCATATGCATATTTGGTCAGCACCATATGAACGAGTGAGCAATCGCCGGATGTGGAATATGGTCAACAACAAATGTAGGCGGTCGGACGTGCAACGTGCTCGGCAATATGCAGAGGATACACTTGTTTAAAGAGCCGGCAATGCCATCCACCTATCACCTAGTTACTTGGCTTTCCATTTTTGCTTTTAGCCAGGCACTTTGCCCCAATTTTCCGGTTTCGTTTGCCGCTTGTGAAGCTTATGTACATTTTTATGGCCTATGTGGATATTGTAGTGGAGTCTGTGTATGTGTGTTTATGTGTGTGTGTGGGGTCTGAAGGGTTTTTATGACTTTGTTATGAAGTTTGTTAGGTGTAAATTTGATGTGGCGAACGGCTGTTACTCCTCCATAGCCCAGTATCAGTACCCTCGGCCTTTTTCGGCACGCTTCTGTCGAGTAGATGATGATGATGATGTCCAGTGGCCGCCCCTCCCCCCGGCTGTCAGCCAAGAGTATAGGCAAGCACGTTGCTTGCCTGGCAACATAATTTATGGCCTGACCATGACATGTTATGAAATGGAAAACGCTGCCAACGGTTGCCTGCGCAATTGAATACAAATTCGCTTGCAACTAATTAAACAGATGGCCAGAGACTGCAAGCGGCAGCATGCAGTGAGAGTGAGAGGGAGAGAGAAACAGAGCGTGTGGCGTGGGGCATGTGGCAGCAAACTCTAGTTCGCATTATATGATTTGATTTGGTTACAAACTAAGCTTCGACTCAGTTTGCAATTGCAGTTGCCGTGCATGCCGCTCAAGTTGGTAACCCCCAAAGGCACGTGGCACGCAACGCGAGTGCCACAAAGCATTGCATACATTTTGGGGCGAGTCTTGTGTTGCCTGCAATTAATGCCCTGCGTATAGTCTGTTGACGACTATTCACCGAGCCGGCAACACACTCACATCCATATTCACGTCGAACGTCCATTCCAGCTTAGACTCGGCCTTATGTACACATACATATATGTATATGCATATGCACACAGTGCCTCAATGGCAAAAACTGACAGCAATCAACTTCGTATAGCCCGCAACGTCAACTTCCAAGTTCAATTTTCAGCCCGCAACGCATGAACCAGAGATTTGGCAATGGACAATTCCGTGAAAAGGATATACATATACTTTATATTTATAACCCAGGTGTGGATTCACTTGTTTAACGAACTGTTACTTGTTTTATTTATTTTTTTTTTAATTCCTTTGCAGTTTTGATAAATTTGCATAAATTAAATATTTATTAATATGGAATACATTAGTATGAAACATTTACGAAAGCTTTCAGTAAAACAAAGATTCGCGAACTTCACCAGGGTTCAGATATTCCCTCAAATTTTCAAAAACATATATCAACTATTATGATTTTTATTATTAATTTCTCAAGCTGTTGAACAGCTGTTATTTTTTTCAAAACTAGCGTGCTTTCAAGGTTACGCCACAATAAGCCGCTTTCAATGCCAATTCGTATCAGTCACAGTCGAAATGTGGAAAATGATACCAATGCCACAATCCACAATTTTTATTGATTTCTGATGATTTCCATAAAGCCTTGTAAAGCATCCAGCGGGCCAGCTGTGTCTGTCAATGTAAAGCGGTCAATTAAAGAGGTTTTGATACCCATTGGGAATGCATAGACAAGGGTATAAACGGTGTGTGCAAATGCATGTAACACTCAGAAGGCCCAGCAAAACGAGCTGAGTCAATCTAACCCTGTCTGCCTCGAATATTTAAAGAGCTAAACAATTTATATATATATATATATATATTTAAGTATATCACACTGTGCAGGTTTCTGTGAGTTTTTGTGTGCATGTGTATGTATAGCAGGAAGCTAGAACTCTGGTTAAGATAACTTGGCGCAAGGCTTAGGGTATCTCGCCAGACACTCCCAACTGGAGAACTGTAAGGAGTTGTGACTTAAAATATGTCACTAAAGCAAACGTTTACTAAGAGATACCCTGTAAGGTTATAGAGCTCTAACTTGTGCTGAAATTTAAATGTATTTATAAAAACGCGGTCTCATTGTTAAATTTAAAGAAATGTTTTGCTGCTGGTGCGCGACCTTTATACCATCGAGTAAGCTCTTTATAGAGAACGCACTCTACCTGCCTCTTTTTTAACAGCTCTTCCTCACTCTTTCTCTCTCTCTATCTCTATATTTTTTGCCTTTGCCCGCTTTTCTCTTCGTAATTCCTTGTCAGTCATCTATTTTTTTAAAAATATTTTTGAGTTTCAGGTCCTTTAATACTCTTCCTCTTAATCTGCTTATCCTCACTCCCTCTCCATCTCTCTGCCTCTCTATCCCTCTCTCTCTCTCCCTCTCTTTCTCTCTTTCTCTCTCTTACTCTCTCTGTCTATCGATTGGGTAATCTACTATCTGCTTTTAGCATACATTATTTTTTGTCAAAATTTTCTTTTTTTTTTTTTCATTTGAAAGCCATTTTAGTGTTATAGGGTATTAAAACTCGGTGTTGCCGTGAGTGTTAAGCTCGTAAGCTGCACTATACACAGAAATAGTATGTGCTGTAAATGCGCATCTATGTGTACACATGTTGGCCACAAGCGTCGCGACATAACGTTCAATTTTTAAGCTGTTTGTAAACGTTTCGACTTTTGTGCCCCATAAGAGCGCGTGTGGCTTATCATTTGTTGTTGTTGGCAGCGTGTTGCATGCATCGCTTTTATGGCCGCTTTGCCGTGTGTCTCCAATAATAATGACAAATCGGTTCACACAGCTCCAGCGGCATGCCGGTGTCCGGGTGCTATGTAGTTGGCTGTAGCTTTCATGTCACGTTCCGGCACGGAATGGACTCCATAAAGTCAAAGGCCCAGCCACAAACGTGAATCCCGGCGAGGCTATAAAATCAACAGATTTATTGG
Organism: Drosophila virilis; assembly: GCF_030788295.1. Lineage (NCBI taxonomy): Eukaryota > Metazoa > Arthropoda > Insecta > Diptera > Drosophilidae > Drosophila > Drosophila virilis. The sequence continues at coordinate 15,707,474 of NC_091543.1, forward strand.
GTCTTATCATATGCTATATATGTGCATATATATATTTCTTTATTTATATATATATATATATATATATGTTCTTATATTTATTTATATATAAGGAAATTAGGCTTATATAGTTAGCTATTGTATGTATAGAAATTGCCATGTGACAAACATTTGTTTAACTGAAAAGTGTCCATGGTTACGCCTTTGTCCGCTTCAGCATATGTTTTGGAAAACTAAGTGAAATTGCTTGATCTGTAAATATCCTGTAGATCAGTCACTTTACAATGTGGGCCCTAAAGGGTCGTAAGTGGGGCATTAAGCAGAAGATAAGACTCACATATGGCACCCTATAATTAAGTGTGAGAGCTTCCGCGGAAGGATTCAAGCTACGAGAGATATATATGTATATTGCTAACCAAATAGTTAAATTTTTGTTTGTATTGTGTGAATTGTGCAAAATTCACTTGACTGGAGACATTCTTAGAAGAGCCCACATACAACATACAAACACATACAAAATAACTTATATTCAATAACACATGACTATGGTAAATTAGCTTCTGCTTATCACTAAAGTCAAAGTTGACAGCCCCTTGCCCATTTGTTGCCGAATACAGGGTATTCTGAGACTCGTAACGTAAGCATGAGGCGCAACTATTCATGCATTTGTCGCAATGAGCAGATAACGTTTATGGCTGGCTGGACAAGCCGTGAGCGGCAAACAAAGCCGACACACACACGCATACACACACACACACACATGCACGCACACACAGCATGGAGTGGGTGTGCATGGCCGAGGCAGTCAGGCAGTCAAGCATTAGCATGTGTCTTGGGCCCTGACAATGTCAAAAACTGTTTATGCTCCAACGCCTTCACACTGTTTGCCATGTGCGTACACAATGGCCAAAAGCCGCACCCCCTGTTACCCTAGCCTACTGTCCGGGCCGCAACGCCCATGCCGAACCGATTGGCCTGGCTGTGTCGCTGTGTTATTTTCGCATCACTTTGTTTGGGTGTTGGCTTAAACACGATATTTATTGGCTCACCACATGGATGTTGCCGGGACCCGGTCGCACTTTTCACAGTTGACATCTCAATGACGCTTTTTTACGCTTGACAACAGCATCAGCAGCCACATTCTCAGTCCCAGTCCGCAGTCCGCAATTCACAGTGCCCCCTTCCGTTGTATCCAATTCGGCCCAGTCTCCTGCTACATGCTCTCACTAGACAGCACCAGTATTCGCACGATGGGAATACCAATTGACAAAAGCCACCGATTTCTTTTTTTTTTCTTTCTGTTTATATACATATACATACTCGAGCGTACACACGCATGTATGTGTATATGTATGTATGTAGCATACGAGTAGGTATTTGCAAATGGGTTCTGTGTCGCCATATTTGTATCTGACTCTGTTTTTTGGATGATGAATGCCATGCATGTAGATTGATGGCCAACACCCACCAGCTAGCACCACTAATGGCAGACCTAGCACCACTAGACCGGCTGCGACATATGTAGCAACATGCATACATACATATGTACATACTTACGTAACTACATATGTGCGTATGCCCAGGCAGCTGTCACATAGTATAGTGCAGTTTGTCATTCGCTTGATGCGCGGGCCAATCTGTATTGGCAGTCAGCTTAAATCAAGTTATCGATAAATGTGTCCAAAAAAAAAAAAATAATAAAAGAAAGCTGGAACAAATTCAATTATTAAGGCCATTGGATGCTGATCCACGATGATGGGATGTGCTTGCCTGAGCCTTGAATAATTGATGGGCTTATCATGATAATATATCGATAAGTCAATTTGATATGTCGATATCCGGCTCAAATACGGTTATTGGGAAATGTGTCAACAAATTGTTATCGATAGATGTGACTCAATTCTATTTCTGTGGTGTGCTTAGAAAAGAGATTTGCTAATCGTCGTCTTATACCGATAACTGAACTTTAATTAAATGTTTAAAAATGAAAGGGTTCTAGTATATGAATCAGTTAATCATGAAGGCGAACAATTGCAGTTAAATCTTTATAATTTTGGTATGATTGACTGATATATATCAAAAATATATAGGAGACCTATTTATTGGAATGCATTAAAAGCTATTATTTTAAATTTATGTAGACATATTAAGAGGAGTCTATTTTAAAAGCCAATCAATCATGACGGCGATAAATTGCAGTTTAATCTTTGAGCATTAGATGGGATCATATTATTCAATTGTGGTTAGCAGACTTGTGGTCTCTCCCATCGTAAGGAAACCCCTTATCCATACACGTACAAATATGTATACGCATATACCCCATTCCAGATGCCGTTCCCGTTCATCATTCCTCTTGAACTTTTGTCGCCTGCTTTTCACAGTATTTATGCGTTTTGCTCTTTAGTCATGGCTCGGAAAATATGGCGATAAACATGTCACTCGTTTGCCGTTACTTCTGACTTGTTCTGGCTGCTTGTTGTTGTTGTTGTTGTTCAGTCATGGGACTAGAAACAGAAACAGAATGGGGATTGGGGACTGGGTACTGGTAGCTGAAACTGGCAACAGGATCAGTAGAAATCAGACTGGAACAGGACCAAAACCTGGTAGCAGCCACAAGACCACAGCACGCACAACTTCGGTTGCGTTTCCACGACTGGAGGGGTAGTTATGTGATGGTGACAGGGGCTTGGTAAGAGGGGGGGGGAGAGGGGGCTGTGGACACAATATGGCGATGCTGATAATACATACTCGTAGTTACTAACATAATACATACTTGTCATACTTGCACTCGCATATCATTTGATTTACGTTTTGTGTCGCACTTGTGATATATGCGTTGGCACGCCCCCGCTCCTAAAGAGCCCCAAGCCCCTCATCATTCCTTTGCAGCTGCCCCTGTCGTGGACTAAATGGCAATGTATTCAAACATTTCAGTTTCGGGCTTGATGGCAGCCATAATTGAAAGCACAGCGCGCGCTCAGCAGGACCGGGAATCCAATAGACCCACACACACACACACACGCACACACACACAGAAACACACAAACAAAGCGACATGTGTAGCCAGCCATTTTGAGTTTAAGTGGCAATACGATTTGAATTCTTTATGTGGGCGATTGGGCGTGTGGGCGTGGCAGCGGGAGCAGTGTGGGTTAGCTGTTAGTTAGTGTGTCCTCGTGTTGAGAGCCTGGGCGCGCGCCATGTACAGCCCCAAGTTCTGCTTCTTTTTTTTTTTTTTTTATTTTTCTGGGGTCGAAGTTCGGGGGCTGACACGCCAGTCCTTTGGGTTGTATTGGATTTGCTTGTTGATTGGTTTGCATATATATATGTATATATATGTATTTTGTTATTTTTTTTATTTATTTATTTTATTTTTTGTTGGAAACGCGCTGATTATTCATGTCTTCGACCCGGCTCAGCCAGGAGCTGCTCCGCTTCGCTCCGCCCCACCCAACCCCCAATCTACGCACTTTTCAATGACACTCGTTTTGGCCAGCTGGCATTTAAGTGTAGTTTTTATTTTATTGCATATTTCGAGGAGCAGGCACATGAATGTTATGGCCATGGCTCTAATTTGTGTGTCAGGAACAGCAACAGCAGCAGTCGAGCAGCAAATTATGTAACTACATTTGAGCACAACAACACAATTCCCAGATACATATATATATCTACACTATTTGCACAAAAGTGTATGTGTTTATATGTATATGTGTGTATATCAGTTATGTGTACATTACGGCCAACAATGAATGACTCTAGTTGTGTGTGTGTGTGTGTGTGTGTGTGTGTATGTGTGTATTGCATGCACATTATATTACTTATACGCGCCTTTGCTGCTTAAACACAACAGCACAAAGCAGAAATACAAATAAAGAGTTACCTCAGGTTAACCGAAGATGAAACACACTTGCCGACAGTTGCCAATGTGCAATAAATTCTAGCAGAGAACTGCGGCTTATTAGTTTACTAAAATTAAGATATAATTATGTTTACTAAAATTAAGATATAACTAAGTGATAAGATTCCATCGACAACTTTGAAAGAGAAAACAGATGAAAAAATTTTTATTGAAACAACTAAAAAAAAACTCAAAACTGCAACACCAAAAAAAATATATTTTGGACTCAAGTTTCGTTCGGGACATCTTTTCACATATTTTTTTAGAGGTTAAGGTTTGAACCTAGATTCGCACTTTTTTTTTTGTAAGTTTCATTAAAATATCTGCATAAATTTAGTCGGTTGTGGCCCAGAAAGGTTTGTTACATCCAAATATTGGAATTAAGGACTCAAATTGAATACCAGTCTTGGATAACATAGAAACAGATGGATAGATAGACAAACGGATATGTTTCAAGCAAAGAAAAATATGATGAGGAGTAAGAAATAATCTCATATATATGTTCATCAAGTCCCAACGCATTTCGCGATTAAGGAATTGGACTGCCCGCTGATAGGGTATAAAGCAGACAAGAAATGAAACAGGAAAGAAGAAAAACCAACTGAGAGCTCTGTGAAACCCGCATATGTTTGAGTAGCACATCACAGCGTGAGTGAAGGGACGTTGTGTTGTGGTGTGGCGGGAGGTGTCAGAGTAGCGGGTAGATTGTGAGATTGAGCATTGCGGGAAAATTGGCCTGCTGGGGCAGTGGCAGGGGCAGCGCAACGCCAACAGCTTGCATAAATTTGTATATTGAGAGACTATGGAATGGAATAACTGCTTAGTTCCATTCACCACATTCGCTTTCACAAATCGCATTCGTCATTCCGCTTGCCTGATGTCTTTGTCAAATATGCGAGTAACTGTAGCTGTCGAAGGCGACTTCAATCTCAATGGGCTTTCCGGCCACGTGTAAGCTAGCGGCTGCGCCAGCGCCAGCGCCAGCCCAAACGCCCCAGTTTCAATACCAATGCCCAAAACTCAAACTCAAACCCAGTCCTAATCCCCAACTCAAGCCCCCAAACCCCCAAACCCCTACCCAATCCCAGTCGCAGCCTTTTTGTCGTTTCGAGCAATGATTTGTCGTCATGTGGCATGTGAAACGGGCGCCAAAAGTGGGCTGGGAAAACCAACGGTTAAATATGCGTAGGTATGCCACATACTCGACAGTAGCTGCCACCTGGCGAGGGCAGGTGATGGAGCGTCTACTTAAACAATTTTCTTTACTGCGCGCAAACCAGGCCAAATCACACGCCTGAGCGGCAATTTTAGTCGCTTGATTGAGTTTTTGCTCGAATTCTATATGACGGACTACCATATACATATAAAGATAAGTATATGTATACACATATATGCTTGCCAAGCATATTATAAAAATAATGCCATTTGGCATTTTGACTTGAATATGTTCACTGGGATGCCTTTATGTAAGGTTAAATGAAACAACATTAGTTATTTTATAACAAAATATTTCAAAGCGCTTATTTCTTAGTTTTTTTTTATTTTTTTTATTTAGGGGAATAGCCCTAACGAAAATGCCTTGCCACAAAAATGTTTACATTTTCGCAAAGTTGACAGTTCAGGCAGTGCAGTTGGCAAGAATTTAAGGTAACAATTTTTCCGTTTTTAAATTCAACAATTTGTCTAACTAATAAATCAAATAATTTGGAAAAAAAAAAAATAAAAAATAAAAAAAAATACGGTTTAATTATATTTTGCAAGAAACACTTTTGATATTTTATCCATGACAGTTTGACAGTCGGGTAAATGCAGTTTTATGCTTAAAAAGCGTATAAGAGTTTTGTGAGATAGTCACTTTAAATCGATAGCTCCCCACATTTTTTTTGATACTTCTCCCTGTTCGTTCCAAACTTGAAAAAATTGTGTTTTCAAAGCAAAAGCCTTGTACATTGTTTTATTATAGAACATATTATTAGAATCGAAAACTATTCTATAACTTATTTTGTTTGCTACAGCAGCTTAGTCTGTGTTCAGGGTATTTTCCAGTCGGTTTTCATATTAAAGGACTATGATTTACCATATTAAAATTGTTTTGCATTAAAGATTCAATCTTTGCATTTGCTCAAAGGCATTTCGATATTTATCTTTTACTCTGTGCATGTCAAGCTAGATGCCATCCACATGTGCATGTGCATGTGTCTGCATGCGTATGCGTATCTAATTGGTTAAAAGACTTACGGACCCATAAAGTGATACCATACGTGTGCTAATGATTACTCTGCAGCTTAGCTCGACCTTTTTGTTAGGTGAACTGAATAGCGTGTGTATCGTGTAGTATTTGCTCTGCGTGCAAAAATTTGTCGGGCACCATTGCCGACACTGGGAAAACAATGCGTGCAACTGCTGCTGCTGCTGTTGCTATTGCTGCTGCTCTAATGTCAGTATTCACATAACGCATACGCCACGTTGTATATGCTGCATGGAGCCCGCACAAATGTAATACAAACGTTGCCAGCTGCCGCATCATTATGGTTAGACAAACTGAAGGGCAAGTGGAACAGCATACTAAGATGCTTCACAAATATTGTGATTTCATTTAGGGGTCTCTGCGCTTGGCTGGGACAACGCGGCGGATGCGCTACATTTTAAAGAGCCAGGCTATAAAATTAATGCACGCATGTAAAAAATATTTAAATTATATATATTCGTTTTTTTTTTTTTATAGGATAAGTCGAGCGAATATATTTCATATTCACTTAACATGCCTAAGTACACAAAGTAAAAAAGGCGAATTTAAATCGATTGCGAATTAAATCCATTGAAATAATTTTTCATAGTTTTCAGGCCGTGAAATCCAAACAAAATGAAGCCTTCAACAACAGAGCGCGGCACGCACACAAATCAAAACTAACAAGCAGCGAGGGCTGCGGCAGAAAAATGCATAGCTAAAGCAAATACGAAAGCTCTAGTCGATAATGCTCGACCAAAAGATACCCTATAAACAATACGTTACATTTGAATATAATCAGCTATATTTACGGTAAGTACAGCCTTTTACTACTTTACTAAAAACACTTGTATGCTATATGATTTTATTTAAATGTACATGCATAAATCATGATGCATGGATATTCCTTGATGAATGTTGGCAAGTGCGCAAGTGTGCTCGCTTGCTTTTCAAAAGATTCATTTCTGTCTAATATCAAAACATTAATTGGGAAACAATTTTAACTTCAATTGATTGATTGATCAAACCATCAACCATTTATATATATATAGAGCTAATGCAGGGCTTTTGTTAATTTTATCCGCAAGTGTGAAAAATTCACGGCAATGAATTCATGGTTATATGACACTAACATCCGATTGGCCTCCAGCTCCTTTTCATAGATCTTTATTCAAATTTGTTTGGAATGTGTTTCACTCCTGTTAAAACTTATTTTCAAGGATATTTGTAACAACTCCGCCTCGTCCTTGTGTTTGTTGGGCAGAAAATTTGGATGCAAATTTGTCATTAATAAAACAGATTAAAAAATGTGTAATTAAAATCATAAAATACAACAAAGCAACAGAAAATAATTTTCAATTATAATTATTTTCAAAGTAAAATTTAAAAGCCAGCTAAGCAGCTATTTAGATAGGCAAAAAAAAATTAATAAATGTGTAGAAAAACTTCTAATTGATCTCCCTATAGGGTCAAGGCTGTCGGCTCCTTTCTTCTGGCCAAGCCCTCTTTTGACACATTTAATTGTGCGCATGGTGTGTGAATAAATGCAATTATAACTAGAAAGAGGTTCTAGTCTGGAGCTAGACTAAGGGATACCCTGAACGCTCTTATTCCTACACCAAATGCAGATAATAAAGATAAATTAAAAAAAATGGTTCGACTCGGCTTTTGATGCTGATCAACAATATATGTACTTTATGGGGTCGGAGATGCTTTCTTTTTCCTGTTACATACATTGCACAAATATATAAAACCCTTTTTACCCATTTTTCAATGGGTTCAGGGTATAAAAAGCGGATAAAAAAACATATCAATAATACCAATTTATTTGCATAAAAAAAATAGTTTATTTCTCATAATTTAAATGCCAGTTGACCGTCAATCGATGTGCATTGTCTGCTGTATTATTATTATTGTACACTCTTGTTGTGCGAGTATGAATGTACTCGTGTGTGTCTGTATGTGAATGCGTATTAAATGTAAATGAAAATTCTCAATTGGCCATCCATGCTAAAACAATTACGCGCTTAAATGGCAGAAAATTTCTAAATAAATAAATTGCTTGCATTGGCACGAGCATTGCATAAATAAATAAGTACGCAGCTCGCGGTAAATCGTGGTGAGCGGGGGGTAGCAGCTTCTCTGATCCAAACAAGGCTAAAGCCGCATTCAATGCCAGACCAGAAGTGTTTGCCGCCAAATCGATTGGCGCCCATTCACGAGGCGCACACGCGCCCCTTTGACAGAACACCGTTCGAGTCGGAAAGGGCAGATTTTTTTTTCCAGTGCTGTAAAACTAATTTTGTGCATCATAAAGTTTTATGACAAATATTACGGTACTTTTTGACACTGTGTCAAACGCACATTCACACAGATACGCACTCACACTCTTTTACACACTCACACACACGCATACACAAGCGCATGCACATACAGTTATCAAAATTGCTGTTAAAGCGTATTTTTTGTTCGCTACCTACCCCACCCATCTACCCACCTCTCAGACGACCCTAACCAGCTATCTATCTGACTGCATGCTCGTCTTTTTGTGGCCTTATTTAAAGCGAGTGTATGTGTGTGGGAGTGCACGTGTGTGTGAGTTTGTGTATGCTTTAATAAAATAGCATTAAGCAGAGCTGACAAACCGAAATTGAAATGCGAGCCAAACAAAACCAATACGTAAAGAGAAAAAAAAATTCCAAACGAATGGCATATAAAAATAATGGCCGGAAAATGAAAATATATATTAATATTTGCTCACGCCCACTGGCAAAGTGCCAAAACCGGCTCATTAAATTTAATGCTACAATTGGTAACGCCAAATGGAGTACGCAGGAAGTGCATTCGAAATCGTATTCGCATTAATCCACACATTTTACAATATTCAATTAAGCAGCAATAACACTGGCTGAAAGTGTCAGAGGGAAAGAAGAGAGAGAGAGAGAGAGAGAGAGAGAGATATATAAAGGGAGAGGAAAAGCGGGAGCAGCGAATTAAATACATTTCGATGAGGTTTCCGTTCTAAATGAGCTTATTAATTTTTTTATTTCAAAAGCTTAAGCTTTCACGCCGTTAACTTCTGTATGGTAAAACTTGGGAAAAAAATCAAATATCATTTTTTTGGCCTACTCAACACTAGTTTTTTATAGAATTTGTTTAATATATTTGCAGCACTAACTTTTAAATAAGTTTATTAGTTTTATTTGAAGAAACTTAAGATGGCACGAAGCGATGTTCAGTGTTGTGAAACATGCAAGAACATAAAATTTTATGTTTTAATTACAGCACAACACTCACGCACCATTAAAAACTTTTATTCAATACCAATTTTTAAATGGGCTTTTTTATTCTTAATTCAGCTTGAAAAGGTTTAAGCTTTCAAACAGTTCAGTGTGGTAAAGTTTGCAAAAATATCAAATGTCATTTTTTACCTTTGCACAATATCGTTTATTGATAAAAACAACATTTTACGATTATGACCAAAAAAACGACTTTGTTAATTAACTGTTGAGGTATTTCCAAAGAAAACAGTTGATTGAAATATCATATGGAATGCTTTTTGATATTGTTAATCATAAATTGTCGCTAAAAGGTGCCTTGTTGCATTTTTCCGTTAATAACAATAGAGTTGCAGCCGCCCGGCAGTTCTTTGATGATGTTTCTGTAAATTAAATTATGCTGCATACCACAGTTATTAAAATGAAAAATTAAATTATACTTCTGAAGTTAATCAAATTTGAAAAAAATTCCAAAAATTGCAAATATGCGATGCTCGATGAACAAAATAATAAACATGGCACAAATGAAAAAAATTAAATAAAAAAAAAAGTTGTATATAAAATAAAACAATCACAATTAACAAAGTAAATAAAGAGAAAAATTGCTGATAACCGCAAAATGTTGTGGCTTGCTGATGTTGTTGTATATTTTATTTTCTGTTTCTTTTGTTCCGAGAATATTTTTTCCGGCTTATTACGCAAACACACAATATGCGTCTGCCCGAGCTTAAGGCAGGGGGCTCGCGTGATGGGCGGGTCAATTTGACTGTTCAAGTATCAATGTCTATGGGAATTTAAATGAAGCTACTTGAAGCTAGCTGCCCCCATACCCTCGGAGACCTCGTGTCTCAACTCATGCAATTTCCTGTTGCCTTAGCCCAAGTCTGAATGTCACATTTGCATCAGAACGCACAAACTTTACATTACATTTTATTCAATTTGCTGTTTTTCTTTTCAATTTATATTCATCTGCCTTTTTTTCTTGCATCTGCTTTCTGGAGCCTTGCTCTTTCAATACTTTATGGCCGTGGCGAGGGCGAGCCGGGTGTTGGGAAATTTGATGGGGACACTCGCACAGTGTTGTGCAGCGCATCTGGAGATTCGAGCTGGCTGAATGTGGCCCTTAATGAATAGCGCAAATAATTGCGAATATATGAGAGTGTCATATTTCACTTGAATAACATCAACTTTTTTTTTTATAGCCCGATATAATGTATATAATTTTGTTGTATTTTTTTTTTCACAATATCTGCATGGCATGTATACAGCAGCTGTGCGTACGCATGTGTGCATGGTTGTGTGCGTGTGTGTGTGTGTGTGTGCTTCTTGTATGTGTAAATGTAATGAGCGGATGAGCAAAAAGTTTATGGGCAGCAGGAAGCGACAGCCGCGCCGACACTCAGAAGCAGCAGCCAGCAACGGCCAACAGGGAGGGGTAGCCAGGGAGGGCGTGGCACACAGAGACTGAGAGGGAGCAAGAGTGGGAGAGATAGGCGTCGGAAGAGCTGCCGGACAGTCAAACTGGCAGCTATGTGGCAGGGTAAGCAGAACTTGGGTTGGGCGCCGACCAATGTGGTCGGTCAGTTGGTCAGTTCGTGGATGTTGCGACGCTGCAATTCATGTCCGCTAATTAAATTGTAATTATATATGTAAATGTGTGTGTGTGTGTGTGTGTGTGTGTGCATTTGAATGAGTGTGTTTATGTGTGTGTGTATGTTTTTGTGTGTGCAGCATTATATGTATGTCTGCCTTGTCGACGGCAGCGGCACGCGGTTACAAGCAATGTTCTTAATTTAATGAAAGATTTCGATTATAAATGGGATTACATTTACAGGGTCCTTAACTAAGTGTGCTCGTATGTGTGTGCTTGTGTGTGTGTGTGTGTTTGTGCTGGTGTGTATGTGTATTTGAGTAATTTTTATTTTGCGCTGGCGCCTCTAAAATCCAATTTCAACTAGAACTTTGTACCATGAAATATTTCTTGATACGTGCCGAAATTTATGGAAAATTATGTTCAAATGAACTCTTGCGCTGCATAAGAATTTGCTGGAATTATTGGGCTGACGGATTTTGGGTCAAATTAAAGCTGTTCCTGTACATGAACTTTGGTTTACAACATTTTATTTTAACTATAGCACAGTATCTAGTGCCTTTCATATCTTGCATGGCCGCATCGCCTCGGAGTATACATGTACGATAGAAACAAACATTTTTATTGTTAGAATCATGATAAAGCAAAGCCAGATATCAATGCTGCTTTATTTGATTTTGTATATTAACCTACTAGGTGCCTAGCTTAAGGCCCGACGTTCTTTTTGGCAATGTAAAATATTGGCAGAAATATTATAGAAACACCCAGCTAGAAAAGAATTCAAGCTGTGTTGCAGATACATATATTACTGAAGGAAAGTTTAAGGCAACTGTAAGGTCGATAGAAAATAAGTTTTAAATCCAGCAAAAGTCCATAACTGAATGTGTTTATTAAAGTTAACAAGAGTTCAGAGTAGCTCGTGCTGTGGGAGGCAACAAACTTGATGTATAGAAACTTAAAGTGACTGCACGTGTATAGAATAAGTTTGGCTCAAATATATTTTGTGTAACACGATACTTTATACAATTAAGGCAAAATATCAAGTTAAAGAAAATAAATAAAAACGAGAATGTGGCACGCCGAAGATTTAATACTCTTGAAGACATATGCTTCACTGTGAAGCTAGTAAATGCTGAGTTTAGTGAAAATATCTTGAAAAACAGAATATAATGTCATACAAAACTCATTTTTTGACCGATTCTTCCTATAGATCTATATAGCTTAGCTGTTTAATCTGAATAAGATTTGGCTCGTATATAAAAAGCATAGTTAAACTTATACATTTCGAGCTTGGTTAATGTATTTTGATGAGCTAAAAAGTATTTCATACAAGAAGCTACTTTTCGTCCGATCTTTCCCAAGGCGGTCATTTGATATATTGGTCCGATTCGCCCAGTTTCGACATATGTACTTTATTAACCTCGCTTTACAATTGAGAAACAATTTTGTATAGAAACAGACAGATGGACAGACGAACGGAGAGGAAGTCAACAAGAAAAAGAACATTTATCTTTGGAGCGCAGTAGATTAAATACCCTTACCTGGCGTTTGCTCCTATAGGAGTCATACAGTTAAAATGAAGTGTGTTTCAATGGCACGTATATGAGGTGTCTGTACAAAATGTTGCAAAGGGCAATTTTGCAATGACATATATTGGATCGATCAAGAATATATACGCGTTACATATTTCGCAATCAAATTATAGTACCCTCAACGAGTGTATCAGAAGCGATTTCGTGGGGCTAAGGCGCGTGGCTGCATTTAAGAGGCCACTCGAATGAGCTGTGAAGTGTCCTCTGCTCTCAGAGAGTGGGCAAGCTGAGCATCCTGCTGAGGTCTGCCTAGTCTGTACCAGTGTCCCGGTGTCCCAGTGTCCCAGTGTCCGGTGAGTGCTGGCAATGCATTGTTAATAACCGTCCAGACCGAATGCCAGTTGGTCGGCGTTGGCGTGAGAATTTTGTTCAAATTTAATTAAACTGCCTGGGCTGTGGAGCCAAAAATGTTGTGGTGCGCTGCTTAGACTTGCCGAGCACCACTTATAATTTAATGACGCTTAATAATTGATGCTGGCAGGCCGACAAAAGCGCCTTATTGAAAGCGCGCCCCGAAAAGTAGGCAATAAAAACTTTTATGACAACAGAATGGGCCACTTGACTGGATGCGCCACCATGTCGAGATGGCCTCAATTTTTGGAGCGGGTTAACGCAGTTAACTAACTTTAATGACCTGACCGACCAAAATTTGCTTCAACTGTGCCTGGCCTCAACTGTCAGTCCTTTGGGCTCTTTATAATATAGTTTCATTCGGTAGCTTATACAAAAGTCGTGTACTTTTTCTTCAATTTAGTATTTAAATTTTTTATTTCTTGTTCATGAAAAATTCTGTTATAGTTAATTGCATGTTTTGAGCAATCGTTTTGGACCATAATTACCTTGATTCGTATATAGAAAATCTTATAAAAACGCCATACGACCAAATTTCAAGAATAGTCAATTATGCCGCTAGCTAAACGGTTTCTAGCCAAGCTGGCCCGTTTTTATCGACGCCTAAAGCAGCGCCCCATTGCCAAAAAACTGAGCGTTAGCAAAAAATGTGTTAAGAAATGCCATAAGAGCTGTGGCACCATTCCGGATGAAATAGAGCTCAATGATCTCCATAATAATACGTTGGTGTATGACATGCAGGATGCAAATCCTGCCCTAGTATCGTCTGCCAAAAAGGCAATCATTGTCAAGACAAAGGCTGAAATAGTTCCAGAGCCAAGATCCCAAGCGGCAGCACATACAATTATCAAGGAACGTATGGCGGCTGGCAATGAGGCCAGCGCTGATGTCGGCACCCAGGCCGATGGTGGGCCAATATTGGAGAATGGCATCTCGAAGAGGGCATTCTGTCGCCAGCTAGATAGCTTGCTTCAACGCAGCCTGGGCGCCGATTGCAGTCGTGCACGTGTTTGGACCCGACCCGACTCTACTTTCTGTTAAAGCCAACAAAATTTCAAATAACTCCATATATAATATGCCCCATGTGGCTAATAAAAGGTAAACCCTACTACAAACCAACATGCACATGACCTTGTCAATTTTGCAGCGCCTGCTGCCAGTCGAAAGGCAACAGTTAAGGGCCATACACAGTCGCAACAGCCCTGCCCAACCATCAACAAATTGGCGGCAGCTCATTAAATAAACATAAACCGCCTGTAATTATGACAGGGTCTTGCGTCTATATTAACGTGTGTACGGGTAAGTGCAAGCCAAAGCACACAAAACGCCACCGACCGTAAACAGAAAGGCCGTACAGCAGCCAGTCAGCCTGCCAGTCAGTCAGTCAGTCAGTCAGTCAACCAGCCAGCCTTTCAGTCAGTCAGTCAGTCAGTCTGTTACTCGCTCTGTCACGTGCTTGGGTTGGGTGCGAGTACGTCAATTTATGAACAAGCGCTGCCTAAGAGCATGCAACATTTTACATTCGCTGAGGTCGCGCTCGCATGCCACAGAGGGCCAAATTGGCGCATTGTGCAGCAAAAAGTCAGATGCTGCAGCTAAATTTGGCTAAAACCTACTTAAAACTAATTGGAAAAGTGTGGCATTCAACTATTTTTTTTCATGTGCCGCATTACAAGGCTTAAGTCGGAAATAACCGACTCCGAAACTGTACAAAACCTTGCAGAAAGGTATTTATAAGTTTAACTATGCTGTTTAGATATAAACCAAATCCTTTTCAGATTGCACTGATGATATCCCTTTGGTTATATATATATTTTAAATATTTTTTCTTTCTGAAACCGTTTTTGCACAATTTCTGAGTTATTGACTTAGCGTATAGTTAGAGTGAGTGCAAAAGTAATCAATCCATTTTCTTATTAATAAGTTCTCTTGATAATTCAACAAAACCAAAGCCTAATGCGCGGCTTTGGTTTAAGCCGTGAACCGATTCGACGAATAAGTTTGTTAGGCTTGCAGCCGTGAATTTAACATAAACTGCTAAAAACTTTGTGTATTTTATGGTGTTTTAATAAATCTCAAGTTTCACAGAAAACCTAACTTAATTATTTATTAGAAGTTCCTTGAACTTTTATAGTTGGTGTTTGAAAATTAAACTTGTTCGTTTTTGTTTCTTTGTTGCAACAAAATAAAGAAAAATGATTAAAAATTCATCCAATGTTATGTTTTGTAATTGAAATGCCAACATTGGCCAGCAAATTGTAAAGAGAACAGTTGCTAGGATTTAATATTTATATTTGATGTTAATAGCTTTAAGCTTTAAGGAAAACAAATGCCGCAGCCATGTCTTTTGCGACAAATTAAATATTTCATTGATTTTTATAATAAATAGGAAACGTGCTAAGTTAATTAAACTCTGTGCAAAGGGAACATCTACGCTTCATGTGGAGGTCAGTTTGCATTCGAGCACATTTATTTTTTTTCATTTTCATTGTTCATTTTATTCACACTTTCGCTTTGAGAATTTATTTGCATTGTGGCCAATAAAATGTGGGCCGAAAATCAATTTTCGATTGCTTTAATGTGCTTATCGACTGAAAACACATGTGATTTTGCCCAGTGAAATTCTCTTCTTCTTAAATCAATGCTGTGCTCATAAACCAATTTTTATGATCTTATTTAAATAGCATAAATACTACCAAGTGACGTTGGCTTTTATATCCCTGCAGTTGGTTTTATAATTTCCCGAAGATATCTCGACATATATCTCAATCACATAGAGTATAAATATTATTTTACTAGCGGGTATAGCCCGACCTTGCACTTGGCAAGTAGGTTATAAAATCAAAAGCTTTGGATATGATTTTAAAATTCTCATACAAAAGTTTTCCACCCTTTTACCGCTGTTGTGGGTGAAATTTCCCGAATTGCTTAAAAAATTCATAGAATCGGATGCATTGATTCTCCAAAAAATGTGAAACACGTCCCACGAAAATCTTCTTTGAACAATAATTTTGTTAAAATACCCTAACCAATTCTCATATGAGGAAAACTTATGATAGCTCCATGGAAGGAAGCGATGTAAAAGTTAGTTTTTTCTTATTTCCACATATTTTACCCAATTTCTAATTTCTTGTCCTATATATCTGCAATACATTAGCAAATCGGATAAGCATTTACCAACTTATTCAGTTTTGGACCAAATTCAAAGGATCTTAAATGTTCTCCATCTGATGCAATGTGGGTGCGCTTTGAGAAACTCGAATATTTGGATATATTGGCCTAAATGCTAAATTTCATCTCAATATCTTCTACAGTTTGATTGACGCAGTTGGAAAGTCACTTCATTTGAGTTGCAGTTTGAGCAGCACTTAACTTTTAATCAAGAGCTTGTGCAAAGAGTTTAAGCTGCATTCAGTTTGGCCAATGCAGGCATTTTCTAGCTAAATGCAGCCTTTTTCATCGCTGGTAACTATGTTTGGCACAAATTGTAAGAAATAGGTCTTTTAGCATCGCATGTAACCTCCCCTTTAAAAGCTTAATTTGTACCAAAAATGATTTACTTTTTCCATGGTGCATCTTTTTATGTCTGTATGTGTGAGTGTGTGTGTGTGCGTGTGTGGAGGTATGTTTGTGGCTGTTTATATTATTCAATTTGGCGCATTGCTTTTGTTTTCTTTTTTATTTATAATTAATTGCATTGCTTACGCCTGCGTGAGCCTGAGCTGCGGGTTACGTTGACGAGTTGCGGATCCGGGACCCATTTCGTGATGTGATTATTGGATCAAATGCTGAGCCCACACTCTCGCGCACACACACACACACGCCCACACACACACACGCCCACGCCCGCAGACACGCGTACATACACTAGCACACTTGCAGGCATAAACAAGGTTATTTCGATCAAAGTGACATTTAATTAAATCACAAAAATGCAGAGCGCATTAAGGCGCGCCGTTGTTGTTGCCGACGATATTGCTGTCGAGGATGTGCAACAGTTGGCTCAGCCAGACATTTACCCAGCATGTATTCATGTATGTGTGCTCGTGAGTGTGTGTGTGTGTGTGTGTGTGTGTGTGTGTGTATGTGTGCAAATAGTTTGAGGCTCGTGCGTGCGGCTTATGCAATGGCTGGCATCATTGATTAAATGTCGTTTAAATGTGCAAGCAAATCAAGAGAAACAAACAATGCATAAGAAGCGGAGTCACGACTGCAAGTGGCATGTGAAAATCCTACACCTAATGCTGATGTCCACGATGTCGATGGCGACGGCGATGTTTATGTTGATGATAATGATGATGATGGTGACAGCGATGTGTGGTTGCATCCGTTGTTCTGGCCGTGGCGCTGGCAGTGCCCGCATGTGGCCACAGGCCCCCGAATGAGCGCTGCGGGTGCAATGGAACGTGACGTAAGCTGTGCACAGGAAGCAGCGGGCACTGGTAAAACAACAGCAACAACAATAGCAAAGCCATGGGCTGAGAAGCAATTTGAGCGCATTGAATGTGATGCGATTGATAGAATTGCTGTGCACACACGTATAGATATACCCACAGCTGGTGGCATTGGTTAAACAACAGACTGACTGGCTGGGCAAACAAAGGAACTCACAGCACAATGCGAGCGGGAAAAAATAACTGGAACCAAATAATAGAAAAATTGCATTGTCATAGCTTAAAGCGATACAGTTGTTTAGTCTATAGAAACTAAAGTTATCGATAACATATCGATATTTAGAGAAAAGGGCCAAAAATACAGCTGGTTGCATGAATGCTTAGCTTTTTTCAATGTAAGTTTTAGTTATCAATGCATACTTTTGGTTAATCGATACTATATCGATACTTCAGCTGTACTTTGTTATAGGTTTATATCTCTCAGGCGTAAGCCCAGCGAAAACATAAATCCATGCTTATCGTAAAAGTTTCTGGGTGTCTTAGTTGTTTAAGCAAGCTTTTAGTTTTTCGTTTGCTCACAATACCTGCATAAATACCACTCTTGTAAACTTTTAATCGTTAATATATCGATTCTTATTAATAACTGTCTATATTACTGTTCCCTGATTTCGTGAATGCAAACTTTTAACTAATCGATTCTTAACAGTAACTAACAAAACGCTGATCATTCATGAAGGCAATCTTTGAGTTAATCGAGAAACTGTATAACTATCAACTGTCTATTGTGTTGACTGAATTCATTAATACCGATTTATTAAAACTCTCCCGTTATCGATAATCTATTGATAATTAACGATAACTGTAAAAATTGCCGTTAATTTTGTACTTGAGTGCATAATTTATTAATTTAGCTCAGCGATTATCAATCGATTCGAGGCCGAAATGGGCAAAATAACTTTTAATTCAGTGTTACACATATATTTTATTTATGTACGCAAACTTTCAGTTGTGAATGCTTAGCGATAACTGTTTAGCTTTGTATTTTAGATATAATTGTCTTTTTTTTGTCCAAAGAAGCGCACAACTCCATAACTCTAACGCCAAGCGCCGCGTACAAGCAGTTGAAATTAGTAAAGCATACATCGTTAGCTTTGATAACAACATAATTGCCAAAGCGATAAGCAATTTCGATAATTGCAAGCGATTAGCTGAGCGCTGCGTATAACAGAGTTGAGTATGCCCCACAGGGGCACACAAAATGAGGCAGCAACGGCTGCTGCTGCTGCCGTCGCCATCGCACCTCTCGAGCGTATGGATGTCAATTAACCGATAAACGCCTTAAGGCGCTGGCTCTGACACGTGCCGCTTGCTGCTTGCTGCTTGCCGCTTGTCGCTGCCCAAAACAGTTACGCGCTGCGTGCAACAAAGTTTCAGCAATTTGTTGAATATTTTGAACCACGGTGCTCGAAACTGGTGACCAGCTGCGAGCGCTAACCAACTCGCACACATACACAGCCACTCACAAACACACACACACACACACACACACAGCAACCGCATATGTACACACACACACACACACGTACACACACATACACACACACCCACCAAATATTGGCAAATGTTCAGGAGCGCAAATTTAATTAAAGTTGGGAAAACAGTATTGACTCGAACGGTAAATTATGCAGCATGCCACACGCAGACAAAGCAAGCCAGATGAAATGTAAGAAAGAGATGGCCAAACAGTTGAAAGGGCAAACAAATCCGAAGGTGTGTGTGGCATCCCATAGACAATCGCAATAGATGTAGATAGATTGCTGCCAGCCAGGAGTGCAATCAAAGGAAGCAAAAAAAAAACAAAAAAAAATAAAAAAAAAAAAAAAATGTTGCCCCAAAACCTAAAGGAACCCCAAACATCGAAACCGAATCCGAAACCAAATATTCCATGGGCATGCACAAGCCCCGATGCCGGCAACAGGCTCTTGCAGCGGGCAAACATTTGCTCGTCTTTTGGCTCCAGCTGCCAGTTTTGTTAGCAGCAGCAGCAGCAGCGCTTGCATTGGAAATCAGTTTTGTATGATGGCGCAGCGCTCTATTGAAATGCCAAATGAATCTCAGCAACAAAAGTGGCAACAGCAACAGCAACAACAACAACAACCACCACAAGAGCAGCCACAATAAATGCCACCAAAATACAACATGGAGCAAGGTTTTATGGCCAAAACGTTGCGAGATGCCAGACGTTTTGGCAGAAGGCATTGCCAGTTGCAAGCTGGGTATTTGGCGCCAGTCCGGCCCCTCACCCACAGCAGAACAGCATTCACATTTTACGACTCCACATTCTCTATTACTTTACCCCAACTGCCGCCCCCCCCCCCCCCCCCTCGCTTGCCCTGCCATGTTGCCTCACGGACGCCCACGTGCCTCGCCTGTGCAGCTAAATTGCATCGCAAGTTGATTTCGCTTTTTATTGCATTTACGTTTTGTTCGCTGATAAAAATGAATGACTGCATCACCACTCGATGTCAACCTGGTGGCAACTGCCGGCAGCCATTGCAACAGCGTATGTATGTATGTGTGTGAGCTGAAATCAATGCGCGTGGCAACGTGGCACACACGCACACACATAAGTGCTGTCAGGCGTGGGATGACTCTTGCTCATTTGCAACGTTTAGGGGCTAAAGTGGCAGGAAGCGCGTTGCCAGATGCTGCAGGATGCTACAGGATGCTACTGCTGCTGCCCGGGACTGGTAACTCTCGAAGTCAACAAGTTGACCGGCCCCCCACACCTGGCTATGCCCTAACTGCCTGTAAATCACATGCTTAGAGAATCACATTATGCTAATATTGTAGCATTTAGTGTATGCGTGCATGTACGTGTGTGTGTGTGTGTGTGTGTGTGTGTGCCCGAAAGGGTATTCGCATCGCTGGCTCAGCATGCAGCCAAAGTGTAGGATGCCCTGGCCAAAAAGGCAGCTTGTAATTACACGCACACACGCAAAGTTAGACAAGAGAACGCCAGTTGCGAAATGTATTTGATCAGAGCAAGTGCCGAAGAGAATAACTAAAATAAAGTGGGCAGCTCTGGGCGATGTTGCCAGGCCGAGATTATTGCATCGTTGCCAAACTGTTTTGCAGTGTTTTTCCCCCTGGTGAAATAACAATGTAATATTCACAATAACTTAATTTCGTATTAGGAAGAATTGCGTTCATTTGATTTTTGCCATTTTAATCTCTTTATCAATATGCATAAATTTTGTGCAAACAATTTACCAAAATTGCAAATGCTGCAACTGTTTTGGGTCGATGTTGTTGAAACCAAAATGCTTTCATATTTTCCGCTTGATGGAAATGGTGTTTATGACAGGGAAAGTGTGTGGACACAAGTTTTTTGAAATGCCCAGCCCCTTACATACAAAGGAATAAAAACAAAAGGTGTCTCTTTACACTTGGCAGAGTTTTGCAATTTTGTTGATTTTTTGTTTTGTTTTTGAATGAAAACTTTTCATAATTGTCGTCCGAATAAAGCAAAGAATATCTGATATTGGTTAGCTGTTATGATATTAACAAAAAGAAAAGAAAATGTATATTCAACAGAATGAATATCTAGAATTTTAAATCAAATGTAAATCCAAAAAAAACTATTCTATTCTCTTGTTCAAGACTACGACTAACTGTTCACTGTAATTTTGTATTACGTTTACGTTCAATATGATTATTTTTAAATCATTTGAATATTGACTTAAGCTCAAATCCAGAAATCTTCTCTAAAACAAACAATTCTCAAACGCCTTTCCACCTCCTGCCTGATATGCAAATACATATTTATAAGCTGCTTGTAATATTTGCACTGAGTTTTTGATGGCCAAACGTTTTGTTATCGATTGCTGTTATCAACGCACCTTATCGATTTATGCGCACTCATTTAGTTCGCCATTCAGCGAATGTCTGGCCATCAATTCGTGGCCGCAGACGCCGCCGCAGCCGCATTTGGCAGTCCGCCATTTGGCAATTCCCCTGTTGAACTTTTAAGAGAAAATTCCCAACGAAATCCAACACCCACTTAACGCCATACCCCCTGCCCCCTACACTCAACACGCATTCCCTTAGGCCCGACGCGAGGCACACGTGGCAGAGATTCAATGATAACGCGCTATGAAAATCTCATGGCATATAATCAGTGCCGCATTCAAGCAAATCTCCAGGTGGCCACGCCACCCCCAACGCCCCCTTGGGCACTGCGCTCCTGTGAGTGTTAAAGCGCCATCTAGGAGCGGCCGCTTGAACCACCATCAGCATCAGCACCACCCAACGCAAGTTACGCCCCAGCAAACGCATTACATATGCCAATTTATTCATTTTATTCATATTGTGCCATCATGTGCCGCCCGCTTGCCCCTACACGCCCCCGTTTCACCCACCAGCTGCCGGCTTGGTTTTTGGGCCGCGACTTCGTCAACATCTTCCGCTTCCATGTGCGAACTTTGGCCATTTGTTTTTCCCTTCACTTTGTTTGCCAGTTTGTGTGTCGTTTGTTTGCATCTCTCTCTCTCTCTCTCTCGCTCTTACCCTCTCTTCCCCCTTTTCTGACTCCTCGTTTTTCTGTCTTTCCGTCTGGTTCTCTGTTTGTTTGCTTATTTTGTTTGCCTTGTTTGTCTTGCGCTTGACGATGGGCGTCCCGCCAAAATGAAACAAAAGTATCTCGCCTCAACTCTAAGTAGCTGTCAATTTTGATGCACACACACACACACACACACACACACACACACAAACACACACACTGGCAGACACATACATAGGCCGCCCTTTGGCACGCCCCTAACCCCAGCCAGGTGTACACAACGTGTCGATCATAAGCCCAATGAGCGGCAACCGCGTTCCAGTTGCGTCCATTTCTGTCAGTATTTTTCAATTAAGGATGTTTTATGTTCTCCAAAAGGAAATTAGCATTTATTGTTGTTCCCCAAGCACACACACACACACACACACACACACTCACGCTCACACACGCACGTCCATACAAGCAAACTCGATTATTTTTGCAGGCACTCCTCGACTGCCTTCCGACAGCGTCGACGGCATTTTCAAGAAATGGCTGCAGGAACCGCCGGCAGCCGCGGTGGCAGCTTGCGGAAATGGCATTTTGCGATTGAAACTGCCGCATGACCACACACCCCACTTAACCTAGCACAGCACCCCTCGCCCCTCGCCCCTCACCCCACGCCACCAATCTCAGTCCACACAAGAGTCCCTTACTTGAGCAAAAAGTGCATATAAAATTGCAATAAAAAGACGCAGCAGAAATCAACGCAATGCACACTTTGAATTACAAATGTCGCATGTAATCCATTCGCCGCAATGAAAACTGGCAACTGTCGTCTGGCAACTCTGACAACAGCCGTCTGGCAACTGTGCGCAGTCAATATCAAGCGAGCTGGGCCAGTGCCACGCCCATCATTTGTAAAGCGCTGCGGTAGCGGGTGTGTGTGTGTGTATATATGTGTGTTTGTGTGTAAAATGTGCTAATTTGGAATGCGAACGCGAATGCGCTTCGAAAATGTTTGTCCAATTTGGTTGGGCAACATTTAAAACATGACTTGACAATCACGCACCGGTTGGCAGTGCTTGGCTTACGGCAGGGGCGTCAGCATGGGCGCCAGGCGTGGCCATTGACAGTGCGGGCCATGGAGGAGCACGGCTCGCTCGACGTGACTACTGTGCAAAAGTTTTTAGTCATCAACTAGATAGCGTTGAGCGTTGTTTAACAGCAGGACGACAACAGCCAGCTAAAATAGTAGCGAAATAGAATTGGTGTAGTTGGGGGGAGGGGCATGGCACACAGCGAGAAACAGAACGAGAGAGATGGCGGGCGTTAGAAAGAGAAAGAGTGAGCGGTTTAAGTGCACGGCCAACTGTAGATGTTCAATCTGCGCAATACATTTAACTCAGTTGTATATCTTAATTTGTAGATCGATGGGATTTATGTAAATACAGACCAGCGCTTGCTCAATCTGGGATGCTAATCTGTAAATTTCCAAATGCATTTAATTAACTGAGTACATGATTTTAAGCCCAAACTAAATTGACGATGGTTCGGTTCACGGTTCGACTACAAATTCTTTGTCTTAAGTCTTAATACGTAAGCCAGGTGTTGCAGTTACCCTTCACCCTGGTTCGAGTACAAAGCCCTGTCTTGGCATATTTTTTCATTTTTTACTTAAGCAATTTTATTTTCAATTTATAATTCAAACTTTGGGGCCCCCTTAAAAGTGTTTAATACTGAAAAAAAATATGTTTCCGTTTTGAACCTATGTTGGGCTGTCTTTTTGGACAGCTGGGGAAAGCCCGTCGATTTATGGATACATTTTTTTTAAATATATTACTACTACTTAGTATTAAACAGCACTGCATTTCTGTAACTGCTTCCTGTAAGATTGGTAAATGTATTTGCTACTTCAACGATCTGGCAACGCTTAATATGTATATGAACATATTAAGTCGGCTGTCGCTGAACACCTTAGCTACAATGAGGTTAGCTCTGAAGTTTGCGAATTTCTAAGAGCAGAACGAGAGTCAAAGGGACTCCTTCCACTAGATATTTCCATTAAGTAAACCACACATACATATACTAGAAAACAGAGCCTTTAAAGGCTGCTTCCAAGCATCAGATGAATTAGCAACTTTTATTTGTAGCTTTAATTTAAAATTGAACTTTTTTTGCCCTTGTTTTCAATTAGCTCAAGCTGTCACTTCCTTAGTTAAGTACATACGTGTGTCTGTTTTTCTCACAGTGTAGTTTGATATAATTCTGTAACTAAAGTTGGCTTCGCGCTGCGCAGCACGTTGATATAAATTGCAACTAGCTGCGGCCCAAACGGCCCACACGGCTGCCTGAGAGACAGACAATATAAAAAGAGAAAGAATGGCTGGGACTGACAGACAGACAGACGGACGGTCGGACGGACGGAATTTACGCTTTAAAGTTTTGCTGTTCAGATATTGTTGAGGCTATAATTTTAATTAAATCTGGATGCTATTGCACAACGTTAACAATTTTTAACATAGTTTTAGTGAAGGCCTTTCTGTACACTGTAGAAAACGTTAAAAGTGTGAAGTGTATGCCCTCCTTGTTGTTGTTGTTGTTGCTGTTGTTGTTGCTGTTGTTGCCTGGCGCGCTCTGTTGTGCCAACTCATCTTAAACTTTAATTAAATGTATTGTTTTTTACCCTGAACGCATGTGAGTGCTGCATGTGGGCTGTATGCGTGTCAATGTGAGTGTACGCGCGCGTGTGTGTCTATCTGTGTGTGTGCATTCCTTCTTACGCTTCATTTGCCCTGGCAGTAGGATAGCCCAAGCACCCCTCCCCCTTCAGGCATGTATATGTAGACATATACTGGCATGCCCCAACATTGCCCAGCATTCGCAGCCAGAGATCGCCGCAAAAGTTTGTACAACTTTTGCGTTTTGTTCCACATGCTTGGCGCACACTTCTGGCCGCATAGCTGGTTGCAAGAGACACTGTATGAGAGAGTGAGCGAGAGACAGAATGAGTGAGAGAGAGAGAGAGAGAGAGATGAGTGGAAGGCAGCGGGTAAGATAGAGTGAATATGATGTGTGCGTGGCATGCATGTGTGGCAGCGAGTTTTATAGCATTCAGCATGCGATTGTGTGAGTAGCATACAAAAGAGCCTCATCTTAGTCCCTTTCTCTCTCTCTGTCTATCTCTCTCTCTCTCTCCCTCTCCACGCTCTCTCTCTCTCTAGCGCACACTCAAAGATGCCGCACTACTGATTCGAAGTGCATTTTTAAGCCGTGCGTTCCACAACGCTGGCATTCACAAGACTTTTGCCAAAGTTTTCCACTTTTCTAATGAGCAAATTCTTTTCTCCAATGCAAGTCAGTTGAGGCTTTCGGCCTTTGTTCCACTTGTGTTCATTCATCACGGGATCGTTGTTCAGCGTTCATTGATTTTATTTCGAGATTGTTGCGTTAAGCACAATGGTTTTTTTTTTTTGCCAAGGCTGCGGGCTAAATTGTGCTTAACAAGGTCTGTAAAAGGCAGAAGCAGCCACCCCCGGGTAAATTGAAGTATTAATGATCAAATGGATGACCTGACTAATTGGAACCAAATTTTATAAGTAATGTATTTTAAAGTCTATCTCTCTCTCTCTTTCTCCCTCCCTCTCGTACTCGTGATTCCAATAAATAGAAAGTTAAATTAAATAATAAAATATAAATAATACAATAAATCTAATACATTATTGATAATCAAATATATATTTAATCATATGTCAGTGTACGCATGTGTATTGGCTACAGGGTATCTGTTGGTCGAGCTAGCTCACCTAGAACCCTATTACTTGCACTCGAAGTATATATATTATTCGATATACTTCGAATTGAACTAGAAACATAAGACTTGCAAGCATTTTAACATTTAATTTATTCAATTTACCCTTTTACCATTTCTTTCATCATCTTGAACACGTTAACTTTATGAGTTATTCCCCAAAGTTTGCTCTTCAGTCCATTACGTGCATAGGGTTTAGAGCTTTGCTTTTTATTTACGCACAACGCATCCGCTTTAGCTGGAACTCTAATGTCCAAAACGGCAATGAGATCCAGTGCTCTTGTTTAAATAAAAGCGGATTAAATTTTACAGTTTGCTGCATTGAAAATGTTCTTAAATATATCTATATTTTGTTGAAACTTTGTAATCTTTATCCATCTATGTAAGGTTTTCCAAACTTTAGGTTTTATTTATATTGAACTGACAGCCATTTGGGAAATTTTTTATATTTTCGTTGCTTTTGAGCTTATTTGTTGGGCTGAGCCTTGGAGTGCTTTGTTAGACTACACTAACGATAATAATCGTAATAAAAATTCAATTCTTAATTTGTTGCTCTTTCAAATGAAACTTTGCAAAGAGGCTTGCAACTTTGCTTCCAATTATCAGAAGTTCTTAATGAGCTATGTGCTTTTGCGTCTTATACACTTGTAGGGAGTTTTAAGTTGTGGCATAGAAATGGAGGCATACGAGCCTTTAAAGCGTATATATACGCTTAATCTGTGTCAACAGCTGGGCATGATATGCAATCTATAGACTCTTCTCAATTGCAGACAGCAAATATATTTGATTTGGCGTATTCGAAGCACTGTATGACCAATCGGTCATGAAAAACTTCTTTTATTGGTTCCAAAATCATGTGTACTTGGTTTTAACAGGAGCTCTTTCTGTTGTTTTACAAAATATTTCAACAAAACCTTGTAATTGCGATCCTTACTAAGCTCCTAACAAAGCTGCCGTAGAGGCCGTAGAGAATCGAATTACGTTACCATTTGGCTCATATAGCCATTGGGCTGACTATGCTTACAAGGGCATTTAATTTTCGGCTTAACGAATATTTCCGTTTCTTACTTGTTTTTCCATCAACTTTTTTTATGAGCTCGTCTGCCTATAAGTCTTAACAGATTTTTCCAGCAAACTAGCTTCAATTTTTTATGTTTTTACTCCTCAAGAGCTGCCAACACTGTCTGCACTATCCAACATTGCCTGCCATTGTGCTGGAGCAATGGGCAAGTCTATGGCAACTGCTGTTCCTGCCGCTGCTGGTGTCTTCCTCTTTTGCGTTTGCTTTTGACTCGGCTGCTGGTTTTGCTTCTGCACTTCATGGCCTTTTATTCGCCTTCATTTCAGGCTGTCTAGCAGCAATCCACTTGAAGCAAGCCACAATTTTTGCTCGCTCTCATTCTTGGCCGCAAGCAAGAACCACAGCCACAGCCATATTCCTCTCAGCCTCTGTCTCAGTCTCCGTCGCCATTTCAGTCTCAGTTTCAGTCGTGGCATCAACATCAGCCGCACCACAACAAATTGCAAAAACATTTTCATGCGACTTACTTACATTTCTTTGTGGTGCCTCTTCAAGCTGTCGTCTGTTCGTTGCCTTCTGGCTGCAGCCCTGCCCCAGCTCTTACTATCTGGCCCACACCGCCCCCCTTTGGTGCTTGCCCACTTAATGCCTATTTATTGCCCCGTTTAATCCATGCAGAGGCATTCAGGCCCAAACCGAACCGAACAACTTATGCAGCCCAAAAAATGATACCAAATTTTCAGCCAAGCATTTACCAAAATCTCTTGCCTGCCAATTAAATAGGACATCTACGCAATTACTTAATTGATATGGAATTAGCTCGAGCGCCTTACATTAAATTCAATTTCAAATCATATTTACATTAACAATTCAAATACCACTGCCAGTTGCAGAAGGCAGCCAGTTTTAAGACCAGTATCGGATGTTGCAGCTGCAATTACAGCAACAGAAACACCTGCTGGCATAGCTCACTGATTATAGTTATTACAAAACGTGGCATTAATAAATTTATTTAAACGTTTTACTACAATTATAATGCACTTCGAGCTGCTGTTGCTGCTGCTGCTTCTGCTGCTGATGCGGATGCACACAGACAATTTCATTAAAATGTTGCACAGAGCTTATGTTGCATTTGCTGCTGTTGCTGATTCTGCTGCGACGACAGGCAAAGCAAAACCAATATCAAATATTTAAGCACTTCAAATTGCTCGTTTGCACTTACGAAAATAACTACGCAAAATTGAAGAAGGCAAAGTCGAAGGCAAAGGCAAAGGCAAAGGCAAAGGCGATGAAGTTGCTGCTACTGCCGCCAGTTGCAGTGGCAGTGACAGTGGCAGATGCTGCTGCTACTGCTTAGATAGATGGCATAGATAGAGATAGATGGGCATGCATATACTACATACATGCCACACACTTTATATATCTTACATCTAACGTATATGCATGTATTAGATAAGAGTTGCAGCTGCATTTAACCTTTTGTATTTGGCTTCTGCTTTTGCTGCTGTTGGCATAATCAAAATTTAAAGTTTGCCATCATTACTTGCACTTCCTTAAGTTGCAAATGAAATTCCCACGAGTATCGAAACTGTCGCAGTCGCTGGCTCTAGCCAAACATATATATGTACATATATATATATATATATATATATATATATTTATGTATATAAATGTACATGGTATATACTATGTATAGCAGTTGTACTGAGCATGGTTTATTTAACAAGAACAACAGACAGACGAGCACACGCACACGCAGACTGCCTTTCAACGTGCCATTGGCGACGACGGCACGTAAATTGACCCACTTTTGGTCTTTGGCATGGGCCACAAGCGCCCAATGCAGTCGCTGCTGCTGCTACTAAAAAAAGAATCAAAGAAATCAAATGGAAGAGTTGCCGCTGAAGACCAGCTAAAAAAAGCACACGCACCCACACAGACACACACAAACCAACACACACAAACAAACACACACAGACAAGCATACAAAATCGCACACACAGCAGCAAATGACCAGTTTCGCAATTGGTTCTAAGTCGCGGCTCAGGCAGCGAATTGCACTCAAAAAAAAAAAGCGCTCAAATGTAGGCAACACTTTTTGCAGCGAAAGCTTACGCCGCCCGTTGAGTGCGTTTAAGCTCGCTCTCACGCTCTTTTGCTCTCAGAGCGTAAAGCTGACAGCTTGACTGACTGCGGCAAACAACTCAAATTGAGCCAGAGGCTTGGTGGGGGGAAACGTGCAACGGGTGGGGAAACCGCTTCGACTTGAGCTTCAGCTGTGGCGCGCCAACTTGATGTCGCCTTCGTTGCGTTGCGAATGTTTTGATACGGCTTGACTGCGATTGGGATTGGACTAGGAGACTAACGATGGGTTTACGTATATGTAGGTATAGGGATTGGTTGTCTAAACTTTGGCGTATGCTCTGCCAGCGAAGTGTTATCTGAATGTCATAAACTGTGTAAAGAATTGATCCATACGGATATAATCGGTAGAAAGTAGGGGGTCTTATATAAATAAACTTTTTATTATTTTATTATTATTTTATCATTATCATTATCATTATCATTATCATTATCATTATCATTATCATTATCATTATCATTATCATTATCATTATCATTATCATTATCATTATCATTATCATTATCATTATCATTATCATTATCATTATCATTATCATTATCATTATCATTATCATTATCATTATCATTATCATATCATTATCATTATCATTATCATTATCATTATCATTATCATTATCATTATCATTATCATTATCATTATCATTACCATTATCATTATCATTATCATTACCATTACCATTATCATTATCATTATCATTATTATTATCATTATCATTATCATTATCATTATCATTATCATTATCATTATCATTATCATTATCATTATCATTATCATACTCTCTTCCTAGTTCTCCATCTATCGTTATATCTGTACTGCTCTGTAATTATTTAATCAATCTAGAGAAAGTGCAGTTCAACTTGGAGAATTGCATTAGTAAGGGTATTCATTTTTCGACCCACGGCCAGTAACTTTTCTTCCCGCTTTCTCTTTTTTGGGGTAGGTAAGGGAACATTATAATGTGTGCAAGCGTATGCGTGTGCGTGTGTGTGTGTGGCGCGTGTTTGTGTTCCTAAGTTCGTTTGCCGTCGATGCTGCTGCTGCTGCTAACAGCTCGGCGTTAAAGTTTTGCGGTAATGGCGTTCAGGGACAGCGCGACGGCTGTCAGCCGCTGATGGACTGTCCTGGAGTCAACATCGTTGTCGTCTTGCTGGTGGGCGATAGTATCTAACCCCAACCCACCACCATCACCACTCTCACAGCTTGTCCATGAGTGCAGTCCAGCCAGTGCCGGGCCATTAGGCGAAGAGTGCGTATTACTTAGATGTAAACTTGCCACTCGATGGTTGGCTTTCACAATTTTCGCTGGTCGCGCAGTTTAGCTCCATCCACCCACCGCCAACACCGCCTGACAGCCGCGCCGGATTTGTGGATGTGGCACCGCCTACCACTCTACGCGTTGTACTTACAAGCCACGCGCATGTAATGCGACTAGAATAATTTTAATTGAAATTACAAGAAGGCAAAAAAAAGAGCCGCTAAATTATATTCAGTCGGTCGCTGTGAATTGGTGTCGGTTTTGGGGCTTGCATTTTTTATGCTTCCTCTTCATGTTGCTTGTTGTTTTATTTTTAGGTTTTTGTTTTTTATTATAACTTTTGTTCTGTTTTTTTTTTTTTATTTTTTTGGTATGGGCATGTACAACGAAATTATCATTTTAAATCATTTTGTGTGCGCACACAAAAGTATGCAAATAAAAGTCGTAATACATTTGTGTTTCGCGTTTGTTGTTGTTGTAGTTGTTGGTGTATGTTGTAGTTGTGGCTGTTGTTGTTGCACTTGCTTTGTTTTAATACCCTTGCAAAAAAGTTTTTAAATTTTGTCACCATATGTGTAACCTTTTGAAGCAGACATGATTTGAATTGAGAACTTTTTATTCGATTTATCCTTTTAATATGTGTTGATAACTTCAATTTAAGTTCATTTTCGAATTTCACCATTAAATTAAATTAAGTTTTATTTAATATTTAAATAAATGTTGCATTTGAAAGGGGGTGCTTAGTTATAATATAAAATTCGCACATATACTTTCACTTTCTCTGTTGCCTTCGTATTTCATTTTATTGCTCTATTCCTTGTGCCTATTAACAAATTGAACAAGCAAACTTAAATATTGGCAATTGTCGCTGATATTTGAATCGATGCCTGTTACACTGCAAAGAATTCAAGAAGCGGAAGAAGACAATATCTTGTCAAAGAAAATATTTTCTATAGAAAAGTATTGCGATTCTGATCAAACTTTCCAAAGTTAGGTATATTAAAAATCCAGCAAAGTCAGAGCTTAGTCTTATCTCTGCATATGTTAGGGTATTTGGGTGTCAATGTAGCGTGACAGCTTTTTCCACTTGTTGTTTTATCCGTGTAAGAGTCGGGTTTTGGTGGCAGTCTATGCCGTAGTTCCGCTGTGTGTTTTTATTTTTCAGTTTTCAGTTTCGGTTTTTTATTTTAATTTTGATTATAAAAATTGTACTATGCATTTGGCCTATAAAGAAGAGCGGAGTCGTAAAACCAGCGCTTAAAATGAAAATCGCATAGCAACCGTCAAGTGGAGCAACAATAATAAAATAAAATTAAAAAAATAAAATAAAAATAAGCAACACAGAACAGAAGATGAAACAAAAATGTAGAACAAAACAGAACAACGTGGACCATAGAAAAAAACTGTATTATAAAATGAAAAGCTAAAATACAAAATAGCAAAAACAAAAATATTTTTAATAAAGTCAAAAACAGCAGGAAGCCAAGCCAGCAGAACAAGTGAGGTACACAATGGGCCTACAATTTTACAAACAACAAGATAAATTAAATGAAATTTGATAAAAATAATATTTAATGTCATTCAAATTGAAACCATGAGCTGTTATTCAATCAATTATAAATCGAAAGAAAAAATTGATACCACAGTCATTCAAACAAAAAAAAAAAAAAATGACATGCATACGATATTTATCATTCGATTGGGAGGACAAAAAATGTTCAAGCTACTAAATAATATACTTTATGTGTTGGAAGGTTGTTGAATTACTGCGGAGTGAATTCTGGTATGTTAAATTGGTTATGATTTGTAGTAAGGCAGTGTTGTAAAGGAAAATAAGTCAAGACATCGCTACGATTATTCCAATACTTATCGATTGTTTTTCAGCTATAAATCTCAAGTGGTTCCAAAAGTAAAGATGTGTCGGAAATGTGCTTATATCAGCTAATGCCAGTACAGTTCAATTGCAGTTAAATAAGTTAGGACATATATTTAGGCATTAACAGTGTTGTAAAGCAATAAAAAAAAACAGTACATTTAACAACCAACGACCTCAACATCAGCAGGTATAATTCGCAAGTGGTTTTTACATTAATTTATAGCCTGCATAGTCTAGTTACATGTGGTTTTTGATATGTTGCCTAAGTTAAGGCTTGTGGAAAATATGCTTAGCTCGGCTAATTGCCAGCATTGTCTAGTGGAGGTTGAACTATTTAACTGGTTCAATAACTGTGAAAGCTAACTTAACAATTGGCAAACGTTGGCGCATTATATGTTTGCAGCAGGCTTGCTATTAGTGGATTTGTGTATACAATATAGCATTCAATCTGTCAATTCCCATAACACTCGAATCGGCCAGACTGGACTCGAACTCTCTCGCCCCCCCCCCCCCCCTCTCTTTCTCTCTCGGTCTCTCTCTCTCTCTCTCTCTTCAATGCCTCTGCTTTGACTTTCCGACTTGAACCCAAGCGGGTTGTACTTCTGGCCAGCCACTTGTGCACATATTTGTATATAACTAACTAACTTTACATATATGGGGCATATGTGTACGAGGCTGTGTCTGTGCGTGTGTGCGTGTGTGTGTGTGTGTGTGTATATAAAGTGCTCCGCACACATGGAAGCTAACGTTGACTCTTGTTGCCTTTGTTTCTTGTTGTGGCGCTCGCTGTTGTTGTTGTTGTTGTTGTTGATTGTTTACTTAAACTATTTGCTGACTATCATGTGTGTGTGTGTGTGTGTGTGTGTGTGTATGGGAGTGTGCTTATGTCTCTGTTCGTGTGCGTGTGTGTGTGTGTGTGAGTGTGCATTGTCAATCTTTACATTTTTTTGGCATTTGTTGTCTATTGTGCAAATTGATTGGTGCCATTGGCCAAGCTCAGAATCGACCCAGTGTCACAGTACCACAGCCAGCTCCAGTTACAGCTTCAGCTTCAGCTATAGCCAAGCCCATTGCCTTTGATAGTGCCACACTTAGGGGCACTTAGGTGAGTTAGCTTAATAAGACATAACTGCTGCAACAACGACAACAAGCAACAACAGCTTTTATCAAAAGTATTCACAGTTACCCGTCAACTGTTATACCCACTTAGCCGGCAACTCCGTCCACCCACAACCACATCCACACACCCATACCCTCACATGCCACACACACACAGCCCCTTCCCCCCTTGGAGCCTTGCTCTCCTTATGCCATGCACTTGCTGTAAAACTGCATCACTGCGCTCCTCAATGGGTGCTTGGCATTTATGGGGCTTTGGCTGTTGCAAAAGTTTTGTGCAACATTTCTGCAGCCAAGGCAGCTCGGCGCTTCTTCAGTGAGCATTCTGACCATTTCGACTGCGACTGCGACTGCTGGCCTGGTTGCAACTGTTGCCGGATTTAGCACGGTTCGCTTTATGGCCCGGCAGCTGCCCAGGCGCAGGTTGCAGGTTCCGGAAGCGGTCGTGGAAGCAGCACACGATTGCGCTGAACAAGGACAACAGCTGCGATAAAAAGGATCGAATCGGATGTGTTTAAGTTGAAGCGGATATCCAACCATCCACCCACCACCCAATCCCCAATTTACCCAATTTCCAGTTTCCCTTGCACTTGCATATATATTCTTTTTTTTTTTCATAATTAAAACAATTCTTTTAAATACGAATTAAATATATATACAACATTCATATACATATATATATTCATAGCACACGCATATATTTTTATATATATAGTCACGTATATGGGCTCAAGGACTTGTGTCCTTGTGCGTTGTTACAGACCCTAAGTACAAACGGAAGACGACGCCACATAAAATATACATATCAATGCTCAAGTATTTATTTAAGGCCTCTTTCGTATTCCGTTTTGGCCTGCATACATTAAAGAACAAATAATATGATATTTCGATTTTGGGTTCATACTTGGACACAGTTTCAAATAAAACAAAAAATACATTTTCTATGGTCTGTTTGTTATATGCTTTGTCCAGAGTGTGTGAGCATTTAGACCCAATGCTAGTAATTCGTAAATATTACATGCCATTTTTATATATATACATTTTTTTTTTTGTTTTATTTATTTATTTTGCATTGTCAAACAAACTTTGTTTGCTTTCGGGGCAAAGTTTCATTCCCAGGGCTCTGCGCAGCAAATTTAATTTGTCTAGCACTTAAATAACCCGCGATAAGCCTATTGGGACTATGTTTGAACTGGTCAAGAGTTTATATGCCCCATTATTGGATTACAGCTGTTGTCTTCTGGTTTACGTCTACTTGTGCACAACTTTAGCATACCCTTTCTTGTAGCTGAGGCTATTCAAGTGAAGCCTTTTTTTGTAAGCCTTGCGATCTGTTTACTGACCAATGCATATATATTTAACTAAAATGTAAAAGTAAAGTTCAAGCGTTGCCAGCTAATTTAAATACTCTATTTACAAAGGGAAAACGAGTATATTGGTCGAGAGAGAGGGAGGGAGAGAACGAGAAGGAGAGAGTGAACAAGAGGGAGTGAGTGAACGAGAGGGAGAGAATGCAAGTGAGAAAATGCGAGAGAGATAGCGAGAGAGAGAGAGATACAGGGAGAGCAAGAGAGAGTGAGAGAGATATTGGGAGAGAGATATGTTTAGTTTTCCATCCTATTTTTGTGTCCATGTAGCTGCTTGGCATTTTCCGGCAGCCCCACAATTCTCGCTAGTTCGTATTTTTATGGGAAATTCTTTTCACAAAATGTCAACTAAGCTGATTATAGTTTTATCAGGTTAACAAGTTAGCATACTTAATAGAATATGAGCAAAGTAATAAACACTATACTAAGCGCTACCCTGTAAACAGCTGAAAATGTTGAACCGGCTCGCAGCCGGAATGTAAATTGATATTTCTATAAAGTATAAACCGAACCTTTGAAAATCGAAAACCGAAATCACAAATCGAGCCCAAAGGCTAGCTAGACTAGCTGGTGAATCCAACCAGCGACAATTTCTACTGCCGAACCGAATTAACAGCTAAGACGCTTCAGAAATGTATTATAATAATTTGCACACAATTTACAAAGCACACGAAATGTAATTCGGATTTGGTAATATATGTTAAATATGAAATAGGAAACGAATTTTGCTTCAGCTGCAGGGCGAGTTCCGGAGGGCATTTCGATGATAATATTCAAAGTTTGATATGCTCGCTTTTGCCATGTCTCACTACTATTTGGTTGATCAATTATAATTAATATATGTAGTTGCCGAACAACTAGCATAAATATTGTATTTCAATTATGTTGCACAGCTATTCAATACACATTTGGAAGCAAGAGTTGCGTCTAATTAATGTTTGCCTCAGGCATTTTAATTGCTGTATTTAGTTTATAAAAATAATTCTTACTTTTTTTTGTGTATAGCATTTGTGTGCCTTGTGTGTGCAGGTGTGTCTGTGTGTGCCACACGTTTGAGGCGCCAACTGCTAAGGGCGATTGCTCTCAACCTGCCCTCGCTGCTCAGCCATTTAAATATATTAGCACATTGTGAGACGAGCGCTAACAACAAAGAGGAGGAATGCCAATGTGCCAGGTGGCTGGTGCCGGGTGGCAGGTGGCAGGTGGCTGGTGGCAGGCTGTGTGTGGCAGCTATTGACCCTATTACGGTTACACATTGTGGCATTTAAAGCTTAATCTATTTCCGAAATACCAGAGGCAACCAACGGCGAGCAGGAAAATCAAAAGGAAAAGTGCTTACCATTTGGGTCGCTATCTCTGATCTATGAGCATCTTGGGGGCCACGAACCTTTGGGCCATTTTTTTTTTTTTTTTTTTTGTTTAGGCCATTTTGTATTGCTATTTGAACTTTGCGCCAACTCGCATTATTATAACAGCCATATAATTATGTATTTTGTGCCTGGCCAGCAGCGCAATGCAATGCGACCAGCGGCTGGGTAGGGGCAGGCAGCGGACTGGGGTCAGGGTGTCGCAGTCTTTTAAGCTAAAATGCTTATACTTATTATTTACCGTAGTTTTTAAGTGTAACAGCCACACACGCACACACACACACACACACAACGCTGGCCTGTGCTGCGCCCAGCTGCCGCCCACTTGCTACGTGCTCTGTGCAATGGAATTTTTGCCGCTTTGCCGGGCTTTTGGACGCGTATCGAAACTTTAGCTGCAATGCTGTCGAGTGCTGGGCACACACAGGATACGGGTTACGGGAGTTTAAGGAAGCCTGGCCAAATGGCCAAATGGGCAAATGGGTGCGTAGACTGCCTGGCGCTTAATGCCGCTTGTGTATATGGCTTGGCTATTAAATTTTCAGTTCAATGATTAACGAAATTTATGTTTCGGCTTAAGTTCGCATGTGTGTGTGTGTGCCAGTGTGCCAGTGTGGTTGTGTGTGTGCGTCAGTGCGTGAGTGCGTGCCGCTGCCAAGGTGGAATTGCGAGTGCGGCAAACGCTAACGATGCCGCACGCAGCCTGAAGCGCATAAGCCAGCGCCGAGCTGAGCCGGGCCAAGCAACTGAAACCAGTTGCCTCCGGGCCGCAACGATTGCTTCTTCTCTCACTCGGAGCAGCAGCAACACGGCGAGCTGTGGCTGCCTGTCGCGCAAGACGTGTCGAGGCTCATTAAATATGTATGTCTTGTGCTGAGCAGCTGGCGGCTGCTTGGGTCTGGGTCTGGGCCTGGGCCTGGACGGCGTGTGGCATTCAATTAAGGCGCATTTTGTTGCTCTCTAATCTGTTTGAAATATTGACCAAGCGCAAAATGGTGTCAGGCAGGCGCCGAAAAGTAGGCAACGCCGGCTAAAAGGCTAAAGCCAGGCCGACATGCTCAGGCATGCAAAATAATGAAGTTGAAGCGCAATTAATTTGAAGTTGAGGCAACCAACAAACCAGGCCCGTACCCGTACCCGTGCCCGTTGCCGTTCCAAAACCCAAGTCAAGTCAACAGCAACTTAAATGTAAACGTTAACGTTAACGTTAACGTCAACGTCAACGTCGACGTCGACCTGCTGCCAGGCACAAGCCGCTCAATCTCGGCTGCAGCTGCTCCGTAGGCCACACAGCTACCCGCCCCTTTGGGCCCCCTCTGCCTTTGGCAGCTTCCAACTGGCCAGCACGGCTGGGCCATTCAGAGGACCATGATGTGATGCCTTTGGCCAGTCAACTGACTTACTTTACTTTGCTCAAATGGCAAAAAGAATTTTCTTGGCAGTCTTTTGTATACCCTGCACACTGTGTAAAGGGGGTATTTTGATTTTGTGCGCCAGTATGTAACAGGCAACAGGAAGCAACCGTCGAGTCTTTATCTTCTATTAACTTATATCGATATGTACCGATCTTTAGCATAGCTCTGAGATTTTTTGAGTCAGAGACTGTGGCTTTTCTGAGTCTCCCAAAAAGCCAAACGTCGCATTTTCGTGCATGTGTATATACGATGTGTTTATTGGACTAGCTCGAATGCTTGTGTGGGCACTGGAGGGCATCTTCTAGTCGGGCACACCCCACCAAAGCACTTTTACTGGTATTCCTCTTCTTATACTGCCTATTGTTGTTTTTGTTGCTGCTGCATTGTGTGCAAAAAGCTAGGCAAAACGGAGCCGGGGACTTTATATTGAGCTGAAACCAGCTCGGGCTCACTTGGTCTATATGGAGCTTCATATAAAAACACACACATTTATATATATATATATATTTATATACAGATATAGATATGAATGTGTGTGTGTGTGTGTGTGTGTGCGTGTTTGGCCATATAAAAAGCCGTTTTTCTATGTCAGCTGCATTTTTGTGCTACGCCTCAGCTACATTTTTGTGTGTGCTATAGAAGTGAGTGTATGTTGTGTGTGTGTGTGTGTGTGTATGTGTGTGTGGGGGGCTTATCCCTGCTCCTGCTGCTTGAACCGCGCGCCTCCCCCCACCCTCCCCCATGCACAGGCTGCTGCCGGCAATGTCGCCGCTTGCAGCAGCCGCAACGCGATGGGAAAAGCTTTTTTCAATTGTTTCCGTTTCGAGGTCATGACAAATGCATTCATTTCTCTTTATTCTGCTTTTTGTGTGTGTATGGATGTGTGTGTGTGTGTGTGTGTATGGGTGTGTGTGGATTTTGGAGCAAACAAGCAACTGGCGGCAATGAACTGTTGCCCCCGTGCCGCCCATTCACAAGCCCCAACACCAACACCAACACCAACATCACCGCCAACAACAACAACAACAACACAATTTCCGTCTTGTCCCTTCGACTGCCCCTGACCCCAGCCAGCATATCCACATACTGTATGTCATTTTTGCGTTTAATGTCGAGAGCTCAACAAAGATTGCTTACCTTTGGTAGGGCGAGACGATAGCAGCGCCAAAAAAAAAATAAATAAATAAACAAACAGGAGCAAAAACAACAACAACAACAACAATATGTAATAAAAACAATAAGCAGGCCGAAAAAAAAGCAAAAACACAGCTAGCAAAAGTTAGAACACACAACAATCAGGTACTCTGCATACCCTACAAAAACTACTAAAAGCTTAATACTCGAAATTGCTCAATTAAGTTCGTGAGCAGTCAAACATTTTCGAATAAAGTACTTTAATGCTCAAAATAAGTGAAACTGATTAACGAAACAAAGGAAACAAGTCTTTCGGGCATTTTCCAGCACTGCAAATAGCTAAAAACTAAGACTCATTCTTCAAATGTTATTTGACATGTGTGATATTTGTCAATTTAAACATTTCAATTAAAAGCATTTTATACTGGTTTATTGTAACAGTATCTAGCTAGGTTTCCAGGTTCATTGGGAATTTACCAACACTTTAATTAAACTTTTAACGTACTGTACGGTAAGCGCGTTTAGTCGATGTTTACCTGTCTGCTCTTTAATTACAGAGTGTACAACAATAGCTAAGGGCACTTGTCAGCAGGTCGACAGCGACATGCTCTATAATTCCTTCTTTTTTTTTTTTATAATTAAGTGGATTACGATTTGTGAAAATATTTAGCCGCAAACAAAATTTGCAGTGAAGTGCAAAGCAAATGAACTAAATTGATCAACTGATGGGTCACACTGCCACACTGACAAAAGCAATTAGCTGCGGCTTGTCAATGACCAAAATCCTCGCACTTTCGTGCATAAGTTTGTTCAGAAAGTCGACAAGTACGCGAACTTAATGTTTAAGCAATCCGAGAGGTTCTCAATGATTGTGCGCCCAACTGCATTATACAGCTGTCATGGCCGGTTCTCCAGCCTCCTGAGATGGGGTCCCTGTAACAAAATCAGGCGACTGCTGCCGGCGACGGTGAGAACGATGACGATGACGATGACGATGAGGATGACGGTGACGGTGACGGTGACGGTGACTATTGCAAAGTGCTTTGACTTTGGCTGCTGCTGGTTGCTGTTGCTGTTGCTGCTGTTCTGGCTGTTGGCAGTCGTAAAAAATGTAGTTTATATTCAAAATAAATGAGGTTGACTTTATTTACGCGCTTATGCTTTTTATGCGCCTTGCAACAAATACTCGTAACGGCGACAACAAAAATCATCAACGTGGCTGTCGCTGCTGCTTCTGTTGTTGACTGCAACCGGTCGGACGTAGAAATCAGCAAATGCCTGCGGCACGGCCAGAGGGGGCGGTGTAAGCGCTTCAGTATTGAGCAGGATTTGGGAGGTGCTGCTGGGCGAGTGTTTTTCTCCTTTTTTTTATTTTTTTTTGATAAACGTAGCGTAAGTAAGTGATTTACCATTGTTGTTGTTGTTGTTGTTGTTGATGATGCCGCTGCTGTTGCTGTTGCTGCTGTGCACGCAAATCAGAACGCTGATAATTATTTTTGTGTGCTTTCAATGCAGAGAGACCGAACATACAAAAGTTCCACAGTCACCACAGCGACCGCAGTCATCCCCAAGAGAATAGTCAAATAATATTTGTATATGATGCTGCTGTTGCTGTTGTTGTTGTTGTTGCTGCTGTTGCTGGCAAAACAGACACAACCAAAACTTTCGCTGTTTGGTTTTTGAATATTTTTCGAAAATTAATAGCGGGCTTAAATGTGTAACGGTTTGTCATTGTCCGGATTGTGGCAGGCGTGGCAATTGTTGTTGTTGTTGTTGGGTGGGTGGGTGGGTTAGTTTGATTGGGTGACGGTGGGATGAGCTCCGCTTAATTGTTGTTGTTGTTGTTGCTGGAACTCTGTCAGTGGCCGGACGCATTTGTTTGTGATTAAACCGAGCATCAGGAGCCTGTTTAGTTTTTGCGGTGTGGGCGTGCCAGGCGGTTTTTGTCACCAAAACGTATCAATGCCGCGTTGTTGCCCAATGAATTGTTGTAACTTTAGCAGTAACAGTTACTCTTGTTGCCGTAACTGCTGCTGCTGCTGCTGTTGCTGCTGTTACTGCTGCAGCTGCCGTCGCCGCCGCTCACGCTGTTGGCTGCGGTTCTAGGCGACTGAAAGGATTGCTCTGCGCTTGTTCCTGCGTAATACAATTAGCATTGGTTGCTGTGGGCAGCGAGTGGAGAAGGAAGCAGGCCATGGCCGTGGCATGAGCTGGGCATGCTGTGTTGTGGCTTTAGCTTTATTGAATTGTGACTGGGCGTCTGCCTGTGATGGTGATGGATGGTTAAGTGGATAAGTGGACAAGCGTGCAGCCAGGCCGGCTAGATTGTCCGGGAAGAATCCAATCAATCATTCGGCTGGGTTGGGTCAACAAGAATATACACTTTGTGTCTGTCTGTGTGCTCTGCAAAATGCTAATCACAGTTAAAATTGGATTAGTAACGGAGAATCAGCATTTTATGAAGCATTCTTATCAATTGATAAGCGCCGCGCACAACCAATTGACATACATCAGTCAGCCGCAGTGAGATTAATCATTTTAATCAAGTCACGCTTCAATCATTGCATCAATCAACAGCATGCCAATGGCTGAAAGTACACAACAGTTTAATTAAACGAGCATACGTCAAGAACGAGTAATTGTTTATTTTAATGAATGTGATAAGATGTGATACGATTAAATGGCCAGTTTAAAGCCAAAGTCAAATGTTTAAAACTCCTTTGCGCAAAACAACGTTCATATTCATAATTAACATAGATGAATACAATGTATTAATTAAGGTTTTCTTTTCGAATGCTTAAGCACTGTGCATAAACATTCAAATACAAATTAAAATTGTAGGTAATAAACAGATTCGAGTGTTCAATTTAAGATACTTGTGCTGAACAAGTATTAAATGAATTATGGATTATAAGTGTATATATATATATCTGTGAGGAATACTGTCAATTAGTTGCCTGAACTCTTCAATTTATCGAAAACATTTTCAGTTTCCTGGGGCGAGGGGCGCCCACGTGAAGTGTTGGCATTTCCATAGCCGAACCGATTCTTCTTCATCTGTAAAAAGCACAAAACATAAAAGAAATATTGACAAGCGAAACATGAAGGTAGCCTATTTTCAGTAACGAAACACACCAACTTGGGCTGTGGCGGTTTCCAATCTGGCTCGTTATCGTTATCATCAGTGTCAGTGTTAAAATCAGAAGTGTAATGATTGACCAAAGGACGCTTAGCTGCTGTGCGGCGTCTTTTGGCCGCAGAAGTATTTGCATTCATTGCAGTTATTTCAGCTACGTTTTTGGCAATACTCTCTCCAGAAGTGTC
Source organism: Drosophila virilis (assembly GCF_030788295.1). Classification (NCBI taxonomy): domain Eukaryota; kingdom Metazoa; phylum Arthropoda; class Insecta; order Diptera; family Drosophilidae; genus Drosophila; species Drosophila virilis. Next base: position 15,749,159 of record NC_091543.1, read on the forward strand.
AGCATCATCCGTAGCCAAGGCTGCTGGCTGCAATGGTGCTACAGTTTTGTGTACGCTTACCGATATGGTTGCTTCATTTGTCTTCTTCTGTCCAACCTGATGGTTGCTCATGGCACCGACAGTGCCCACTGGCTGCCCGAAGACGGTGCTAATTTGATTTATTTTGTATGTCAGCTCTGCTATGGTGGCCTGCACGAAAGAGAGCTTTAAATGTGACTACGCTTGTTAGTTAGCAATTCAGTGGCACAACTCACATTCTTCCGACGCTCCAGCTCGGCAAATTGCTGCTGGTCATCGATATGGGCTGCACATTTCTGATGTAGCTCCTCCTCAAGTGAATTCATCTTCGTCTGTAAAAAGTTGTGTAAGGCGTCATTTGACTTTTATTCCTCTTATTACCGATTCTCACTAACCTCATACAGTTGCTTGAGAGTCTCCAATTGTTGGGTCAGCCCGGCATTTTCAGCTGACAATGCCTTGGTTATTTTCAAATGCTCTTCCTGAAGCTCTTCCATGTTCTTTTTTAGCTTGAGCTCGTGACTTTCAACCTTGCTAAGCTCACACTTAGCTAAGGCAGCTGCTTCAGCCTTTGAACCCTCTAGCTGCTCCTTGGCCTCCTCAAGCAATTCGATTTCGTCTTGATAACGCTGCTCATCAGACTTTAACTTCCGAATCTGGCTGTTAAGTTCTTCTATCTTCAGCTTTTGCTGCTCGATTTCTGCGTTCAAGCGTTTCTCTACCTCGGACACCTCAAGCGTTAGTTGTTGATTGATTTGTTGTAGCTTCAAGCCGCGTTTCTCAACATCATTCAGCTTAGCCAATGTCGCCTGCAGGTCAGCCTCGCGCCTTTCGCTCTTCTCAATCTGCTCAGTAAGTTCAGCTGCCTGCTGTTGCAGCTCGGCCGTTAGCTTGGCTTGCACGGTCTGGAATACGCATATACTTGTTATTATTGTGTTGACTATTGGCATTATTATGTACATAAGTACAAACCTCGTGCTGCTCAACAGATTGCAGCTTGTACTGCTCAAAGGCGGCCTCCACTTCACTAATCTGCAACTGCAACTGAGCATTTTTAATTTGCAATTCGGCCATCTCGTCAGCCTTCTGCTGTGCCATGGTCTCCAGTCTGGCCACCATCTGCTGTTTCTCTAGCTGCAGTGCCTTAAGCTAAGTACATAGGATTGGATATTTGATTGTTTGTTGGTCAACTGGGCGCCTGCTTACCTCCTCCAAGAGCTTATTGTTTTGCTTTAGCTCGGCCTTTTGCTTGGCCAAAGTGGCCTTAAGAAGAGCAAACTCCTTGTCGTAGGCTGTCTCCAATGAGACATACTTCTCTTCGACAGCAGTGCACTTCTCCCTAAGGTTTCTATTTTCCTGGCCCAGCGCGTCCGACATTTTATTCAGCTCCTCAACTTTCTGCTCAATGTTCTGCAATCTAATAAATAAAAACAGAACAAATATCTCCAAATACCTAAGCCACAATATATTGTTGTTAAACTCTTACTGTTTTCTAAGTAGGGCATTCTCCTGGTTCCTCTCCGCTATGGCCATGTTGGTTTTGAGCATCTTCTCGGTGATCTCATTGGACTTCTTCTTGACTGACTCAATGGATGCCTTGTGATATTTAATATAGCACTTCAGCACATTCTCAGTACTAGTCGGATCAAAAACCGCCTTCTTCTGAGGCCCGTTGGCGTTTGACTGTCCCTCGGTGTTAGCTTTTTTTTTGCCCTGCTGCTGCAGCTGCTGCTGTTGGCCGCCATTGCCATAGGGATGGGGCTTCAGAAACAGATTCGAATCGTCCTCTTTGAGGTCCTGGTGTATTGCTTTGGGCATGTTCATAGAACGCGTATAATAGTTCTCTCTTCGCTGCAATTTGATTTAAGTACAACAATTTGATTAGTTTTGTGCAAGCAAAAACTGCGCAATAAGAACGCGTCGGTTTGCAAAATTCAACGGTAAAAGTCGCAACGTTGCCAGCACACAACAGAGATCTAATATTATTAGCTCGTTCTCTGCTTTGCACAATAGAGGGCGAAATTCAACTCGAAGGCCTAGCAAAGAAAAAGTAGGGAAACGTGAAGCTCCGATATCGATAAATATATCGTTGCAGGTGGCCGCGTTTCAATTGAGGTCAGCAATACAATAATCTGGCAGCGCTGGCCACCAAGAAGCGTTCTAATTATTATTAATTGTTCATTTATAATTGAAATGTATAAATCCAAATTTACCATCAATCTGGAGCATAAAACGCAGCAACTTCAAGCGACTACTTGACGCAAATTATTGTAAATCAATCAATTCAAAGCAAAATGATGTAATTGCGCATCTATGAAGAATCAATCACAATTGTATTTCAATTAATAACTATGCAAACTTATTTAATTGATTGCATTTTATATGCAATATGTGCATTATTAGCTTGTTTTGTTTCGTTATTATAACGATTATGCATTCAATTAGGCTGTCAATCGATCAATTAAGCTCAAGGCCATTCAGTGACTGACAAAGCAATTAAAATTAATCAACAATCAATCAAAATGTCACCGAACAAACCCGAGGTGCAGCTATTTATGTGTATGTGCCGATGTTAACAATCCTTGTCAGGCAATCAATTAGTCCCTGCACGGGCCCCACTCTCAGCCACAAATCGTCAGCATCATCAAATGTACACATACATACATACATACATATGTACATATTTCCAATATGGCGACCTCGATGTCTGGGCTGATTTGTGGCACACACTTTTTGGCCAATGCCATTGCCAATATGTGATCGTATAATCAGGGAAAACAAAAAAAAAACACACACACACACACACACAATCAGCGCCATTAGCCATATAACCTATAAGCTCATACAGCCCATAACCCGTAACCCCTAAGCTGTAACCCAGTTTCAATTGAACGCGTTTTCACATGCCAGTGCACTAGCTCCCTTCCCGCCGCATCCCCCTCCCTGACATCATCAGCAATTGGCATGCAATGTGTGACCGAGACCGAGTCTAGGCAAAATGCTTGCCGAAAGGTGGCGTTTTTTTTTTTTTTTTTTCGGGTGGGCTTGTGAATTTGTTGGGTAATTTGGTTAGGCGAAGGGACAAGTGAGGGGTTGTACTCGTTCTACTTTATGGCTATTTGGCTTATTATTTTTTGTGGCCGGCCGAGCAAGGCAATAACCCAACTAAATTGAAATCAAACCCAGACGCATACCCATACCCATTACCTACCACACACACACGTGTCACGGCTGGAACATTGAATCTGGGCTTTACGAGGCGACTTTAATTGCTGAGGTCAGAGTATAGCAATCAAAATGCGCAGCCAAAAGCGCTATCAAATCGCGCGGAAAACGCGCGTTTCAAGCGTCACTCGCCAAAAACGCCATCAACTTAAATGCTGAGTGTGCGAGGCGCGTCTGCGTGTGTATGTGCGTGTGTATGTGTGTGTGTGTGTGTGTGTGTGAGCTGGGTGGGGCGCCCCCTGTGGAGTAGGCTGAGTGTTAAGTGCGCCGCCATTGCGTTAACAAATGTTCGCTACTTTCGCTTTAACCCGCCCGCTCACGCTATTTATTCTCTTTGTGTGCGTGTGTGCTTTTTTTTGTGCGTGTGTGTATAAGCTGCACTTTGTAAAAGTGTTTTGCCCATTTACGACCCAGCGAACTTGTCGAGCGCCGGCGTTGATTTTTATGCCATGTTTGATGTTGACTGTCAAGCAAGCGCCTGCCAGCCGCCAGACGCCACCTAGCGGCAGCAGCAGTCCCTTGCTTGTCGTCCCCTCACCAACTTTCGTTTGCCTTTGTCAATCAGCGAGCGCTGTCTGTGCATGTGCATGTGAATGTGCATGTATGCATGTGTGTGCATGTATGTATGTGTCTGTTTGTATGCATTTGTGTGTGAGTGCGTGTGGGGGCTGGGCGTGGCCATGGCATAAGCGCACTTGCCACAAGCCTTGTTTGCCGTTTGTTGTTGCCACTACTGCCTCTAACTGCAACAGTGTTGCCAGAAATGTGCACGCAGCAGCAGTCTGCAGACAGCGCCACCTACACACACACACACACACACTAACACGCCTCCCACTCCCCGCCCCGCAACAAGATATATGTTGACAGCTTGTGAAAATATGAGCAGCATTTTGCTGCTGCCAGCCAAATGTGTTGAAAAATTGAAAAATATTTCGCCGTCGATGCACTAAAATATGGTCCAGAGTTCGCAGTACGGACGCAAAAGACAAGGCAAACGCCAAATCGCTGGCAAAACAACAACAACAACAACAAGAACAAGAACAACAATAATAATAACAAAAGCAAACTAATAAAAACCAACAGAGCCAAAGGCAAGAAGCAGAACGTGTTGTGTTTTCTATGCCAAAAATGTATTTGGCGGCGCGCCAGGCTATAACAAGAACGCCAACAACAACCACGCCTACATCCTAAGCCCGAGCCATAGTCCTGATCGAGTCCTGTGAATGTCTTCTGGCTGCGTCTACTCTTTTGTTATTTACATCTCCATTTTTGTTTTTTTTTTTCAAAATTTTCCTTTCCATCTTTTTTTTTTTTTTTTTTTTGGTTAGCGGGCGAGCTTTTATTTTGATTAACTGACAAGCGGCAGGCAATTGGCACAATTGCAGGCGACTCCTTGGTCCTTAGTCCTTGTTGCAGGCATTGTTGATTTAGGATAACGCCAGCCAGCTGCCAAAAGGTTAACGTTAACGAATTTATATTAAGGCCGACGCCAACAAAACGCCTCCAAAAAATACAAAATGCGCGCCTCAAAGAAATGCGATGGCTGAGCGGGAGCCTGAAAGCGGCTGTTGGCGAAGGGTAGCAGAGAGAGAGAGAGAGAGAGAGAGAGAGAGAGAGAGGTAGAGAGGGAGTGGTGTTGTAAAAAGAAAAAGATGAGCATCAAAATTTGCTCGCTCGCCATTTACCGGTGCGGCAACAAAGAGATAACAGAAATCTGCACATCGACCCATAACTCTAAAGCCACATTGAAATGTATATGGCGAGTACGCACACACACACGCACACACACAGACACACAGACACACACACACACCCAACTGTACATACTTTATGTGTTATACAAAAAAGGCAACAACTTGTTAACTTTGCTTTTTATTTTAGGGCAAATCTAAGTAAGGGCTGCCCCTGGCCTGTGAAATTCGGGTTTGCTTTCATTTGGTTTTTATACGCTGTTCGCAAAGTGTAAAAGAGCATATTCGCTTGGCGATTTGCAGCTATGGTAACTTGGTTAGAGCTCAGAATAAAGAACAAGCGCCTGCTGGTAGCCAAAAGTTCGCAAACAAATGTAGAAACAGAGTATTGCGCAGTCGGTTGCGGCCGTCTGCAGCCGGGGGGCTATAAAATTGGCGTCGCCGCCGCGTGATTAGGAGCCGCGACGCGTTTCATTTGGCTCGTCCCACCCACACACACACACACACACACACACCCACACACACAAGCACACGCATAGGCATGTTAAAGAATACACGAGTACTTACATATTGTATAAGTAACGTAAATTGTTGGGGCTCTGCGCCAAATTGAGAGGCATTCTTTAAAAGCCAATCTCAGGAGACGGCCATTTTGTGGATGTGAAACGATACCCGTCGGAATTGCTCATTGAATGGCCCTGCCTGCCCACCCGCTCGATACACTACATTTTTTTCCGCTCATTTGGCCCTAATTCTTGGAAATAGTTCACAGCGCTGTATATTAAAAATTAGTGTTTTTTTTTTTTTTTTTTTTTTTTTTCTGTGGAAACAAATTTTACTAATTTGTAAAATGGCAGCTGCTAAGGGGCCTTCTATTTCATTTATTTTGATGCCGAGTAGTTCAATTACTCTTAGTCACTACCAGTTATGAATGTTCTTTATCAACAAAAAACATGCCTTTCCACTTACCAGCCGAGTCGAGCACGTGGCCAGGAAATAGAATGAGGAGACGTTGCCAACTTTAAACAGGTATTGCCAGCCAAATGCAACTCTGCGGGAGCTTACGCAATAACGATAACAGCATAGCGATAACTTTCCTTAATAACATATTTGGCTACCCTAGCCTTAGCCCAAAAGTAGAATTGTGTTTATTTATTTCAGACCAAGTTCAATTGAACGGGTCAGTTAAATGAACTACTGAACTTGTTCAGTGATTAGTGAACTAAATCGGTTATGAACGATACACTCTTGATTGTCGTTCAGTCGTTCATGAACGATGTATGTTCTTTATAAACAAAATCTATCAATTATCAAATATATCTTTAGCAACTGAAAACATTGAAAATAACTAAACAGAAAATAAAGATCGTCTGAAACTGAAAAGCTTAGCTTAACGAATCGTTCATGTTCAGCTGTAAGACTTAAGTTTGCGAATAGTTCATGATGGACTTGAAAAAACTGAGCGAGTAAATTAAAAAGAACGATTTAGTTCACGAGCAGAAAATTAATAAGTGCACTTATTCAGCAAATTGAACTAGAAATTCCCACTCTAACCAAAAGCCTTTTAGCAATATGCAGACACACTGAAAATGTGTTTCATCACAATTATGCATAAAACATGAGCGTTCGCTGTGTAAGGTGAGGAAGGGGGCCGACTACCCTAAATGACTAAAATATTTGCTGGAAAAAAAAAAACGTCTGACAAATGTTTGATTTTATTGTTCATGTTGCCTTGGGGCAACTAAAGCTGGTAACAATACAAAAAAAAAAAAAAAAAAAAAAAACTATGTTCAAATACACGTACACGCATACATACATACGCATACATATGTACGCATGTATATTGGTGAGCTCCTGCTTAAAATTCTGCATACGCTTTGCACATGTACATATGTATGTGTGCACATACATGCATATGTACATCTATCGCGCGTATGTATTAAATATCATCACAGGATATCTAAGAATGAATTTCTTATATCTGGCTTTTCACAAATTGGGCAAACAGCCTACATACAACATGGCCACGCCCTAACGTTAGTAACCCCCTAAAATGTTGTTATAAAAACTTCGCTTGCCACAAGCCACAAACATGCATACATACATACATGTATGTATGTACATGAGTTGCCGCTACTTATCTTATTGAGGAAGTTTTATTTTCTTTGAAATTGGATAATAAACCGAAAAATGAACGCTTTGCTTTGATGTTCGAATTGTCAGTACATTATTGACGCTTTTGAATATAATATGTACATATGTATGTATGTATATATGCATAAATATATACAATAATTTATTAAGTTTCCAATCAGGTTGCCTGGCGGCACCTGTTGTCGAGCTGATTATTATGATATTATTATGATTATTATGGCCTGGCAGGATTTGCTTATTTAAGTAAATCAAAGTATCTCATCCGCTTGGGTTACCAATAAATTCATCCAACGTCTGGCTGCCGTCCTGATTGATCTGCCTGAAGCTTCATTTGTCCTGGCAGCACTTAAAGCCCTAAGTTTTGTATTAAAACATTTAAGTGTTAATGGCAAACTTGAAGCTCAACATTGGCTTAAGAGTCTCCCTTCAGGAAGCAGCTGCAGCAGCAGCTGGTGGAGGTCTCCGTTAATGGTTTGCAGTTTGTTTTTATTGATAGATTCGCATCTGGTTGGGCTGGGCTGGGCTAGGTTTGACTGAGCTGCTATGGTGACAGCTAAAATTCAAATATTAAGCTAAATATAAGCTGACTTTCGCTTGAGAGCTTCGAGATTGAGATGGAGCCTGATACGACATCTTAGCTGGCGCCTGGGAACAACAACAACAACAACAACAACAATCACAAGCAAGTCAGAATGCTTTAGACGGGACTGCGTGACTACGAGATACCTTAAGCATAGCACACAAAAAATAGCTACCACTTTGGGAAATGCATATCGTACAAAATTTCGTGTTCAGATTCGTTGAGAAATCCTCAGACCTGAATTTCGTGTGCATCTACCAAAGGACTGAAAGTGTTTTGAAGGGAAAGGGAATGGGTATTAGGAATTATCTGTGTATCCTATCTATATGCCAAGTTTTGTATGCCTAGCTCTTATAGTCTTCGAGCTATAGCCATATCTGAAAATCGATACTTATCGATATTTTGATGATCGATAAGTATATCAAAATGCGAACTGATGACATGACTGTCTCGACGCGGCTCATCAACCTGATCATGAATATATATGTATGTATATATGTATATTTGTGATGCATTTGCAGCTAAACATGACACCCGATTTAGTTACATTCAATAGGTTCAGGGTATAATGAGAGACCCGAAACTAACTAATTGCCACATTTTTGTCTCAAGTTCTTTGGTAACATTTTTGCTCCGCTGTCCGTCCACGCCTGCATGTCTGCCTGCCTGCCTGCAGCTGGCTTGTGCTGCCTTCGCTTGTGGATCGCTGCGCCTGCTGTTGGTCTTGGGGTGTCATGTGCACAAATTGCTGCTTATTAATGTCAGAAATTTCTAATTGCAACGCTGCATACAAATTGTTTTGCCGCCCAACTTCAGAATCCCCCCCCCCCCCCCCCCCCCCTTTGCTGGCCACAATCCACCCGTTTCGGTCTCCCATGAAGCTTCTATCTAAACTTGGCTGTGAAATATTTGCACTAATTTGAACAATAAATTTTGATTATTTCTGCGGTGTTGTGCGCTATGCGTGTGTATGGAGTGTGCGTGTGTGTGTGTGTGTGTGAGGTATGTATGTGAGGTATGTGGGGTATGTGTATGTTTTGCCTGGCAACCAAAGCCAAAACTCAACTAAATGCTTGCCATGACAGACTCAGATTGAGACTGACTCTGAAACGGAACACGGAGTCTCAATTTAAATTCAAGCCGTGCCAAAATTTTCAGCTCCGCCCAGCATTCAACTCAAACCGTACCCAAGCAAGTGAACCCAAAAATACTTATGTATAATCAAAGTAAAAATTTGCATAGTTTTGCACACTTTTGTCAGCCGAAATGTAAGTTATGCGCGCTTTGCTTAGATATTATGCGCCGCCCAGCCCCGCCCCGCCCCGCTCTACTCGCCTAACCACTGCCACGCCTATGTCAAAAATAAAAATGGACCAGGCTTAAAGGCATGACCAGAAGCTGTCAATGAAAGCAGATTTATTACAGTTCGGTCCAGCAAGGAAGACAATTAAAAGGCCAATTTTATGGGGCCAATTCTACCGTGTATATTTGGCCAGGTAGGCGCAGGTAGAGTAAATACAAATACACACGTGTGTGTGTATATATATATGTGTGTGTGTGTACGTTCATATAAAATATGTGAAAAAGCATAAAGCCCGTGTTACAGTCACAGCAGCGAAAATGGCAAAAATAAAATGAAATAAATAAAAAATTATATTAAGAGGGAATTGCAGGCAGGCAACGAACCAAACAACAAGCCGGCAACCAGAACCCAATTTTGTGGCCGTTGCCAATGTGAAGTTGGCGCCGGCGAGCATCATCGAGTCACAGTGGAGCCCCAAATACAACAACAGCAGCAGCAGCAGCAGCAGCAGCACACAGTAGACAAAAGTGTGGGCCACTTTTGCATAATATAACAAATATTCCATGGATACATAGTGCCTGCTCAATAGGCAATACACAAAGCTCAACAAATAGAAAAGAAAAAAAAATACATTCAATTGCCATTATATGAGATGCTGAGCATCATTTGCCATTGATGAAAGATTATGACAAATGTATTTGGATTTGTTTTTATGTGTATGCTGCATGGGCACACACACACACACACGCACACTTGCCTAAGATGATCAACTGTTTTCGTTTACATTCGAGCTTCCATTAACATCTTCAGAGACAACATTTCAGTTAACAGCTAATTGGCAATGTGTTAAATTCGTTTTTTCTGTTTTTTTTTTTTGGTGTAATTTAAGCACATTTTTCTAATTGTCGAAGGCATTAGAAAGCCGTTTCAAATTTAAAGTGTGACCGCATTAGGCATGCAAACGGATAAGAAAGCCGTTTCAAGTTTTAAGTGTGACCGCATGAGGCATGCAAATGGATAAGAAAGCCGTTTCAAGTTTGAAGTGTGACCGCATGAGGCATGCAAATGGATAAGAAAGCCGTTTCAAGTTTTAAGTGTGACCGCATTAGGCATGCAAACGGATTAGAAAACCGTTTCAAGTTTAAAGTGTGACCGCATTAGGCATGCAAACGGATTATGCTTGTTTCTGGTATTTATGCATTTTGGTTTGATCAAGCAGAAAGCATATGCATTTCTTTTTTCAGCTAATTAAAAACAATTGTTTTCAATGGCAAATCTATTGAAAATTGAGCCAACTAACATGCCACTCAATACCCATTGTGCAGTGTGCTGCCAAAATATTTTCCAGCTGCATTCTACCTGCTGATATTTTGTGCATTGGCTTTGCCTGTCGCTTCTCGTCGACATCATCCACATCCACATCCACATCCACATCCAAGTCCTGCGCCCACACCGACTACAGCTCGTTTTTGTATTTGTCGTTGTTCTGCATGTTATTGCAATTGTTGTTATTGCTGTTATTGTTGTTGTTCTTGTTGTTGGCAGCTTTGGCATTGGCTTTCGTCTTGTTGTTGTCATTTTTATTGTTGCTTTCTTTCATATATTTAACAATCTTTGTGTGTGCGCACATTTTTGTTTCTTGTTTTTTTGGTTTTTGGTTTGCCATTTGGCGTCCTCCTTACACCCTTGCCAAATGTATTAAGCTTCTGTCTCAAACTGTGTAACATATTCAAGGTAAAATTTCAATTATTATATGTGTATTTAATTGCGATTAACTTTATTCCAATTCCTTTTTGCATATATTTAAGAGAAACAATCTGATTACTTGGGTATTCATATATTTTTTGTTGTTGTGATTTTTACGAAATTGAATTAAAAATTTTTCTGTTCGTTTTCAATTTAAATTTAAACATTTTTTTTTTATAACATTTCTGCTTTGCTGTATTCGTTTAGTTTATAACAGTTACAAAATTTAAACAGAATATGTTTTTTTTATAAAAGTTCATATTGAAAAGTTCAAAGATTTTAACTTATTCATACAATCAAAGTGGATACTCATAAATTGGCTTATCGAAAACAAGTGCTTAATTTTTCAATCTTTTCCAAATGAATCTTCATTTTACAAAACTTTTTGCTTCAAGAATATTTAGTTCTTATGCCTGTTAGGGTATCCAGTGTGCGACTATTGCATTTAGCTGTTGCTTCTCGTTATTTGCTAGCTTCTGTTTTTACTGTTTGCTGTCAGTAGGTAAAAATTCCAATAAATAATTGAAACCCGTTGGTTGTTGTTGGATTTTCCCTTTTGACCGTTTTGCACGTTTTGGCTGCCATGATTATTATTTTACTTTATTTTATTTCACTTACATTTTTTGTTTTTTTTTTTCCCAGCGACGCTTTTGGCATTTGAATTGCAATGGGCCAAGCGGCTGCTGGTTAACGCCCCCTTCCACTCAACTCGTTCGGGCTGTTCATTTTTGGCATTGTCTGTATGCAACCGCAGAAAATTATGGAAATAACAGTGTGCTAGCCAGCAAATTTTATTGGCGAATTCCTTAATTTTTGCTCTTTTCATATAGTTTATTAATAATGCCAGCATTTTTGCAAATGCCCACAGCTGACACGCTTTCAACGCCTCAGCTTTAAGCTGGATATATATATATATATATATATATATATATGAACATGCATGTACACATTGTTGCCAACTGCTTCAGGCTGAATGCGTTCGTTGTACTGCTGTTTGTTAATTACGCAAAAAACTGGCCAAAGTATGGCCAACAACAACAATAACAAACAGCCTTGACGAGGTCAGGGTGGCGTGAGAGAAATGTGCAGCATTTTGTTGCCTACTTTGTGGCGTTGCAAACACCTGCGGCTGAGTCAGTACGCAAATGTGACATATCTGAATGTCAGAGCAGCGGATGACACCCCACAATTTAACATTCAACACCCGACAACACTGAACGAACTGTAAACTACAAACAGCAAACTGTAAACTGTAAACTGTAAACTGCAAACTGTAAACAACATACTTTCTATACCCTGTAGTTAGGAATGGCAAAAAACGAGTGCATCAACAAAAAAAGGAAATCGTAATGAAAAATACGAAAAGAACTATTGAAAGTATTGCATAACTAAGGTAGAACAGATAGCTTTGTATCCGTGACAATGAACTTGTTTCTGGCCTAGAGGGTATATGCCAGTCGATCAGTCTGCATTGGGGCAAACAAGCTAACAAGCTGATGCCATAAGGACAATAAGTATTTTTGATAGTCATGACCCCAAAGACTGCGTAAAGTTAAAAATGAAGAGCCATAAAATGGGGCGACCGCGTTTTTAGTGCATAACTTGCAACGGCAATGATAAGTCGAAATGAAGCGGACGAAGGCAATGGCAAAGGCGAAAGCCAAAGCAGAAGGAGAAGCAGAATCCGAAAGCAGCAGCCGTTGATTTATGATAGCATCCGTAAAAGTTTTCGACCAAAACTTGGAGTTTAGCGCCCGGCAAGTGATAAACTGCAATGTCTTCCACTCTGTTTTGCGAAATCAAGCTGAAATGCGAGTGGGTTCGTCTTCGTCGTACTGCAAGCGGGTCAAACGGTAGCCCGGGGTCGACCGAAGAGCTTGGATGCCAGGCTAAGCAGACAAAATGTATTCGCAAGTTATCCGATTTCCACAGTCGCTCAGCGACTCATCCTTAACATTCCGTTGCACTCACAGCAAAAGTGGAACGAAGAAGAAGAAGGAAAACAATTAGAGAACTTTGTGAAAAACACAACAAAATCAAAATAACCCTTTTGAAAGTTAGCTTCAAAGAGTTTTGGGAATTTCGGAATATAGCTAAAAAGGTAGTACCTCGAGAAAGTGAGTGCGATAAGCAAGGGGAAGCGCTCAAAGACTTATACGCAAATAAGTATAGAAGCAGTTGTAGGGATGCCTCAAAAATACCACAATGTATCTGTATAAAGCTCTTAACTGTAAAGATAGATGGCAAAGAGGCAGAAAGAAAATAAGCGCCAAAGATATAGCTTAACAGACAGTCAGGTATAGGATAACGAATATGAAATAGATAATCGTTTGAAAAGCAAATGCCTTAAATGAAAGTTAAGAATCGATCAATTTCTATACTCTCAATGGAAACACCTTAAAACCCTATACTTGTGTCGAATCGTACCACTATCTCACACCCTGTCATATGTCGATAAGGGTATTTAATATTCAGCGAACAGTATAACAGTATTTTCTGTTTTTTTCTTTCCTCTTTTTAATATGGTACCAGCTGATTATAGGAAACTAGAGCAAAAGAATTGACTACTTATCATGACTTCGTTTTGTTTTTATCGTTTATTTTTTTTCGTTGCTTATAATTCTCAAGTGGTTATATCCTCGGACAGGGAACAACCTGTTCGCTGTCTGTTGTTTATGCCTCGTTGTTGTTGGTCGTTATGACCAGCATTTATCTCGTGCCGGGCAGCTTAAAATTCAGATGACTTGAAATGCTGATTTCGATATAAAAATCCGATTTAAAGCTGGCCTAATGAACTTCTGCATGGAAGCAAAGCACAAAGCATACTTAAAGGATTCCAGCTGCGATTTGAGCAAAAATAAGCTACTTAAACAGCAAACGTATCGAGCTCCTTGTTGCTTTAAGCTAGCGATTCGGAGCAAGCAACTGTCGCCGTCTCGACAGTCTATGAATTTCATTAATTTAGTCGTCATTCCGGGCTGGGAGCCTGAAGCTGGCTGGGAGTGCTCTCAAAATCAAATGAGGCACGGCCGCAAAGTTAACGATGTCCCTGCCTAAAAGTGTTGCGTGGCAGCGAGTGCTACGCCAGCTCTTCGGGGACCTTTTTTTCCACATTTCCATAGTGCTGCCCAAGGGCGTTGTGAACACACACACACACACACACACACACACACACACACGCACAGGAGTGTGGCACGCAATCCTGACCCGTGCCGACCCTGAGCTTGAGTTCAATGTACTCCCGTTGCAGCTTCACTGGCTTCACTTCGCCAGTGTCAAAGTCCGAGTGGTGCGGATAGTTGTTTTAGCTGCCGTCACCCATCACCCGGCGCCCGATTCCTAGCTCCTTCTTCTCTTCAGCATTATAACAATTCTCTGCATTCCGCATGGCTGCGTTTTGGGCTGCAGCAGGGACTGCGTTGCGCCTGCTGCTCGTTTATGGCCGCTGTCAAATTAATTGGCTTTTCCGGCGCTGGGCCGCCTCCGGTCGCTTGACAACTCATTTCCCCGAATCTCGAGCCTGTCATCTAATCGTTGGCCCCGCCCCTCTGCCGCATCCTATTTCTATCTTGAATATTTAAGTTCGTATGGAGCGGCTATCAGCTGATGGCGGCTAATATCGGAAGCACTTAGTTCCAGACAAAAACTTCATAATGAGCTGGACATGCCGCCGTGCACAGCGCCCGATCGGATCAGTCCCCGCTTAAGCGTGTTACAGGCTCTTGAGCTGCTTGCGATTTTCCACTCGAATTGGACCAATAACTGAGTGAGTTTTCTCCCAAATCTAGAGTAATCTTTGTTCACTCAAAACTCGCTCGATTCCCCTAAGTTCCCCTTGCTTTGGGACATTTTGGTGAGTTTGGTGAGTCTGCACATTCTGCCAGGAGAGCTGATGCACTGCATCAGGCTCAAACTGAGCTTTTGATACGACGTTAAGCTTTCGTTTATTTTATAGCAAACTTTACGATATGATCCGTATATCGTATGGTACTTATTGCATATTTCCTTTTGGATAAGGCACAATCTACGACCTACAATTATCCATTGTGGGACTTATGGCGTATTTTCATACAAATCCCTGGGGAAATGTTTGAAACTTAGCTAAACGCATATATTTTTACGATAATCGACAGGCTCTTGAGCTGCTTGCGATTTGCCACTCGAATTGGACCAATAACTGAGTGAATTTTCTCCAAAATCTAGAGTAATGTTTGTTCACTCAAAACTCGCTCGATTCCCCTAACTTCCCCTTGCTTTGGGACGTTTTGGTGAGTTTGGTGAGTCTGCACATTCTGCCAAACTGAGCTTTTCCTGCGGCGTTATGCTTTTGTTTATTTTATAGCAAGCTTTTGACGATATGAATCGTATATCGTATGGGACTTAATATATATTTCCCTTTTGGATAAGGCACAATCTACGACCTAAAATTATCACTTGTGGGACTTATGGCGAATTTTCATACAAATCCCTGGGGAAATTTATGAAACTAAGCTAACGTATATATTTTTACGATAAGCGCAAAAAAAACCTACCCTGTTTTAAAACCCTTAGCGAAAGCAACGCCACAATTTAAGTTTTACTATACTTCAACTTATTTTTAGCTTAAGCCGAGTTTAATAGTAATATTCCTATTAATAATATCTTTTTGATAAAAATATCTAAATTTAGATGAAAACGTAATTGTTTCTGGAAATATTTGGTTATTTTATGTTGGTTTAATTAGTTTGAAGCTGTTTTTGGACTGTAAGGAAAATAATGTAGTCGGTTATGCCGGACTGTATAGTTTGTTATTTCAAGAAAAAGTACAAAGGTAGTCAAAATTTAATCCAGTTTAAGCTTGTAATGAGCATGACAGACAATTTTGACACGAAAGTTTGTTTGTCTTCAACAAAGAAAAATGCCTCAAATCGCAGCTATGAAACAAAATTTTATTTCGTTTAATTTTTGTTCACCATCTTCTGCTGAATTTAAAGAGTTTACTTGGTTCATTTTGTTGATAGTTATGCGATATTCTTTATTAATTTTAATATTTTCTTAAATATATACATATATTTTTTTTTTTCATAAATTCGCGCCGCAGTCAGCTGCATCTTGTGGCTGCATTCTCTGGTTCTGATTGCCAGTGTGCAGGCAATTATGACTGCCTCATTAGGAGCTCTTTCACTTACACACACACACTCACGCACACATGCGCATGCACATTTCCTGTTAACCACACGAAATTGTGGTAAGTGCGTTGGGCTAATTGATTATTAGACATGTGAGTTATGAAGCTGCAGCGATTTTGGCCTTTGGTTTAATTCCTATACCTAATTCCTGTAGTGATTTTGGGCTACCCCAGCCGTGCATCAATATTTCAGATGTTGCCTGCTCGCAAGTGTTAAATGCTTTGGCCTAAAATGTATTCATTTTGTTAAGCTGATTATTCCAAATGTGGTTTGCTTCAACACTTGGTAATGCTCGAATGTATCTATTTCTAACATCGTTCAGTGCTTCAATCAGTCTAGACTGACTGACTGACTGACTGAGTGAGTAAGTGATTGGTGATCAACGCACAGCCCAATCCGTAAGAGCTAACGTAAATTTTTACTCTAGTTACAGCTGTAAGCTTAATTAATTCTGACAACACCAGCGTTTGCTTTATCTAAATTCTGATTAATAAGAGGTTTTCCCCGCTCAATTTCACTGCTTTTGTGTGGGCTTTTCTTTAGTTCTCGCTGGCACTTGTGGGGTCGCCGCAAAGTAGGCAACACTTTAGGTAATTTAAGCTGCAAGTCTAGTGGCTAAGCGGCCAGACAGCACAGGCTGGTAACCTTCAAGTGCGTCTGCCTGTATGTGTGCGTATGTGTGTGTGTGTGTGTGTGTGTGTGAGCCAAACTTCCGTTGCCAGCATGCGATGTCCTGGCAAGCTTGTCCTTGCCTGAGCCTGCCTAAGCGGCTATGTAACTTAATATTTTCCGTTTGCCAACTGACAACTGCAACGGCAGCCAGTCGTGGTTTGCTATAGCTTTTGTTGCCAGCCATTTTGTTTTTTTTTTTTTTTTGTTTTTGCACGGATACGGAAACGGCATACACCCACACCCACATACACAGACACACACACAAGCACCCTGACACACATGCGCGCAACTGAGTGTGTTTGGCTGTGCATAAGTTGTGGATTAATCATTTGTATTGGCATTGAATGCGTTGCGCCAAAAACTGTTTTGTGAAAGGTGGCTTATCGCATTTTATGCGGCCTGCTTACAAATTAATTAGCAGCCCATTAACGGGCCCAAACAAAAGGCTTAATTGGCCTACGGACATAAATTAATAATCAAAACAGCATTAACATTTTCAACATGAAATACGTTTAAATTTCAAAAGTTCAGCACAAAAATAAATGTTTTGCAAAAAACCTCTAAAACCATTTGAAAGGGTTTGACATTGATTTGAATGCCATATTAATTTATAAATTTAGGTAAACTAATTCCTTATATTTCTTCAATCATAATAATAACAATATTATCATAATGCTATCGTTATAGGTCTCTACCTGGGTACGTGAGAGAAACCAGCCAGATTCAAAGCTGAGCAGGAGCTAAGCTTAAAGCTGCGAAGCAAGAACCGATACCACGGCCTGCGCAATACAATTTTGCTGCACACGTCCATCCTTAAGCAAAATTGTGCAATTTCTACAAGGATTCGAGAAACAAGTTCATCTGAGTCCAGAGGCATCTTGGAGCTAGAGCTTCAGCAGCCAGGTCTAGAGTGTCAGCGTTTATTCCTGCAACTCTCCTGCGCTGAACTTGCCTGATGATAGCCTATAAGTTAGCCGACTCTAGAGGTGACAGTGAAAAGGACCTGATCCTTAGGCCTCTCCTGGAGGCGGGCAGCGCTATTGAGAGCCACCCGACTGTCTACTTGACACTGAGCTCTAGCTACGATTAACGAAAATTAAAGGAAGCATTGGGAACAAAAAACAGGTAAGTCAAATGCTAAGCCATATCTATATATCGATGACTATTCTAAGCAAACTAGTCTGAATTGTAAAGCAATTGTGATGGAACTGTGCATAGTTCCGTCTTTCAGCAGAAAGACAGGCAGTACAAATGTGGGATCCGTCCGAACCGGCCGATAATATTATATAGCTGTTATAGGTACGATCGGTCGAAATATAGGTTTCTGAATGAACAACAATTGTAGTTTATCAAGACGAACCGAATCTTGTACTTGTCAATTTTCTCATAGGTCTATGTGTATAGAAGGGTATTAAATATTCGGCATGCCGAACATTTTTCGTGTTTAAATCTCTGTGATATTTTAAATTATAGTTAAAAATTGCATTAAACAATTACGAACGAAAGCATTTACAGTTAAATGCTTTGCCCCTGAAAAACGATTTATGTACGAAAATTGTGGAGTAGCATTTTCTTAGAGCTGGCAGCTTAATTTTATTAAATTTAAATATAGAAATTTCCTTAAATGAAATCTTGATCTAAAATTTGTTTAAGATGCTTTTGGCGTTTTCTCTTATGTATATTTGTATTTGTATTTTTTTTTCTTTTTTTTTTTTTTGCCACCGTCTCAGTTTCAGTTTCAGTGTCTGTTTTGTGTTCTCTTGTGCTGCGCTCAATTTCCATAGCATCGTGCAGCAATTTAATTTGAAATATGCAAATTGGCGCAAATGTCTTCGACTCCGGTAGCTCCTGTGCAGCGTGTAAATAATGAATAACAAGATGAGCATGATAAACACAATAAGATACACAAACAAACACATAAAACATATCTAAGAGATAGAGCATAAGCCCTGGCAGGTTGCGGCCCAAATGGAGCTACAGCTATATGTATGTAGCTTCGGTAAGATCAGATCGTATTGTTGCTCGCGCACAGCTGTCTGTCAATGTCAGCTGCTCGGCTGTTAAGTGGCTTTGTGGGCTTGGGGCCTGGCCCACACTGTCATCTCCCTGCTGGCTGCCAAGTGAGAGCCACATAATGGCAGCGCCACGCCCTGTGCCCATGCCCATGCCCATGCCTATCTGCCATCTTTATGCCATAGTCAAAGGCAAAGCCAAGCCAAGCCAGGCTAAGAGGCAACAGTCTTAAGGCGGCGGATGCGGCTCCTCTAAGTGAAATATTAAGTGTGAACGGCAAGTCAAGTGGAAGCCAGCGACACACACAGCGCAAAACTTTTTCAATTATAACGCTTTCAGATAAGCAAAGCAACAAATACATATACATATTTATATATATATATATATATATATATATGTATGTATGTATGTATGTATGTATATAGCAGCAGCAACTGCTGGAGTATCTTTTGGCCGCAATCCCTTTCCTTGGCCGCAACTAAAACTTGACGCAGTTTTATTATGTATTATATTATGTGAGCGTGGTGTTCCATTGAATATTATTGTTTACTTTTGTGCCACACACAAACACACACACACACACACACACATGCACACACGTGTGCCACATGCGGTGGCAAATTAGATTTGTTGCCTTGTTTGGTTGCCCCCGCTTGTATCCCTATCCTCTATATTCTGTTCTATTCGTGGAGCTTGTTTGTAATTAGTTCCTGTTTCACTTGCATTTAAAACTGAAATATATTGAGCTTAAAAACTAGTTCCAGTTGCATTTATTGAAACTTTTGCTACACTCAGTTTATTTGGTTTAGTGTAAAATAAAATTTGAAAATGAAATACGTTTTTCGTTTGAAGGTTGCATTTTTAAATGTACTTTTACCTACAATAATTTTGACCGATTTTTATCTAGAGGCGAAGCCATAAAAAAAAGGCCCAAATCTCGTGAAAATCGTTTGAGATTTGATCATGTTACGGGGGGGGGGGGGGGGGGGGGGGGGGGGGAGGAAACTTTGACCTATGTCCATTTAGAATATTTGATGGTACGATTTTTGCATGACTTTTGTAAACATTCTGAAAATCGGATTTCCACCGAGGAAGCTTTGATTTTGCTAAAAATGTCAAACATGTTTTAAATGATTCTCCATATAAATCCTTGGACATTAAATTGAGCGCGAAATGGCAACCAACAAATCTCGGACCTCCATTTCTTCGAAAATTGTAAAACACCCCATAAATGAATCTAACCATTAAAATGGCCGACTAATACAGATAAAAAGATTGAAATTTGCGGCTTAAGCTGGTTAATAAGTGGAAACCAGTTTGGCTGAGAGTCATATAAGAAAGAAACAAGAGACTTTGGACTTGAACATAATAATTAAAAGTATATAAAAATTGTTAAGTTCTTAAAGAATAAAAAATATTTGCAATCTCTCCAACAGCAAACATAAGTTTTTCAAAGCGAATCTTAAAGTTGCAATCGTGCCATTTATCTGTGTAGATTTATTCGGATGAGGGATGAGGAAGAGGCGGCGGAGGTGTTTTTGGGTTGGTTGCACTTGCCACTGTCGTTGCATGGCTTAAAAGTGCCTTGTCATTCAGGGGTCACACACAAATACAAACACACGCACACACACATTAAGCGCATAATACCCAGCGACAAATCAAGCAGCAGGATGCAACATGCGGCACACAGGATGCAGCATGCTGCATGCAGGAGAGCAAAAGTAGCAGGAGCGGCACGTACGTACCGCAATGGCATAGCTGCTGTGATCTATCAGCACGTACCTCCACACACACACACACACATATATACGATTATTAGTACCCGGCTTTGCCCGTATCAAGTGTTTTTGTTTTC
The DNA here is from genome assembly GCF_030788295.1 of Drosophila virilis. NCBI lineage: Eukaryota > Metazoa > Arthropoda > Insecta > Diptera > Drosophilidae > Drosophila > Drosophila virilis. Next base: position 15,769,584 of record NC_091543.1, read on the forward strand.
TTCTTTAAACTGTATGCATCCCCTTTCCATTTAACTCCATGAATTTATTTATTTTACTTTGAGCTAAGCGAAGTGGATTTTCCGCAAACGATGCATCAAGTTTGAAATACTTTTACTTAGAAATTTGAAAATGAACTTTAACCACAATTGGGCATGCTACTAGAAAAAGTTGTAGTCAATAGTTTTTCATCAATTGTTTCACACCTGCATTTGGAATTTTTGAAAATCCGTTTTTATTTTTTTTTGCTAGCCAGCAGCTTTCATTATGGATAGCTACTGTTAGTTGGCATTAAGGAATTCAAATTTGCAAGTCCGCCACTGCAAAGATCTACAATTTTTCCACTCGTACGTATCACGAATATGGACAAGCAGTGTTAATAAATCAGAAATGGCAATATTTGCCAAAAGGGTTTTATTTTTCCAATCTAATAACGAATCTTGAACAAATTATAGAGTGCAAGAAGGCTAATCTTTACGTAAACGGATTGTATATTAAAAAAAAAATAATATATATTTTTGAATTTTTAAGAGATGTTCTTAATGATATGATTATATTTAGCATTGGATTAAAAAACGTTGTTTAATTTGAACTCTGGCAAAGACATCACTAAATCCATTAAATGTCTCAGAAACACAAAATGAACACCGAACACTCTGTTAATCAGTCAAACGGGCCAAGCTCTTACATATATAGAGGATATATATATACCCACATACACACACACACACAGACACACACACACACTTACTCACTCACACACTGGCAGAGTCACAGTCACAATCAGGCTGGCCTGGGTGGGCTCTGTCAATGCCGAAACTTGAAGCTGGCCGAAATGTTGGAATTGTCATTTTTTATAATTGGGTCAGCACAATAAGAATTATTTCAGAAAATACAACCCCAAAAAATACTTCCATGCCGAATCAGATGTCACGCCGCAGCAGCAGCCGCACAAGCAACATGGTCGGGCACCAGATGCGACCGGACTGCGGGCTCGTCCAGACTAATAGTGCTGGCGGAAGCAGCAGCAGCAGCAGCAGCGCAAGCAGCAGCAGCAGCGCGAGCAGCAGCAGCAGCAGCAGCAGCAGTGGCAGTGGCAGTGGCAGCGGCAGCGGCGGCGTTGATATAATCAACGGCAACAGCAGCGTGTCCAAGCTGCGACCACTGGCCAGATTGGACCGTCTGCTGCGCCGCTGGCTTCCGGGCTACAACTATTTGCGTGGTGCTGGTGGCGGCATCATCGGCAGCAGCGGTGGTAGGCAATCGCCTGGGACGGGTGCGGTGACGCCACCATTGAATGTAGTGGAACAGCAGCGGTCCGGGCGGCAGACACCGCTCACCGTTGATCCACCGCTGACGGTCAGGAGGCGACGGGATGGGGAAGTGTTATTGGATACGGGCATTGCCAAATCCGAGTTCTGCTTGAAGTTGGAAAAGCTGCTGCGGGCCAAGCTAATTGTCAAGGATTAGCGGCTAACCTCAGCAGCTGCAACAACAACAGCCAAGAGCACACACATGCAAACACACACACACACATGCACACACACATGCACACACACATACACACGCACACAACAAAAAAGAAAAAAAATCAATGATGGTGATTAAAGAAAAGAAGAATTGAACAGTGTTGCAGTCGTTGTCATAGATATGAATATATATTATATATAAAACAAAACTCTTTTCCCGATAATCACACACCATAAATTACAGTTAATAAATTTGATTTAAAAGTTTAAAACACAAACCGGACTGCCCGAACAGCCATATAACTGATTATAAGTATATATCCCATATAGGAACATTCAATTTTGATTAGCTCAGCATCCTTCCTACCGCATCGCAGTGTCCTGTTTGTGCTCAAGGAACCTGCCCACTTACTTTTCGCCCCATTTCGCACTGAAACTTATCTGATTTATGGTCGTTTAGCCAGCGACAATGCTTTTAATATTATCGTAATTATGTATTTATTATGGCAATGCATGCAGTATAAATATAATACAAAAAAAAAAAAATAAATAAAACGATAAACTAAGAATATTTTCGGCATGCGGAAGATCCAATACCCTTCTAGACATTTGTCTTACGATTATGCTTATATGTGAGAATAGCGAAGCTAGGAAGTGTTTGCTTTAATGAAAATTCCTTGGAAAATAGAAAATTGACTCATACATGAACAGCATAGTTCTGTTTAGCTAACATGTTGCCTTTACAAGAATCTGCTTTTCGACCGATCTTTCCTTTGACGTTCCTATATAGTGGACCAATTCCGCCATTACCGACGTTACCTATGCAACGTTTCAAGGCGTTAGCCTTAAAACTGAGAGACTAGTTTGCATTGAAATAGATAGACACGGAAACACTGGCAAACAGACGGACGAACGGACGGACAGATGGAGATGTACATACATATATATTTATTATATACTTTATGAGATGTCTCCCACACATTTTTTTTTTTAAAACTATAATACCCTCTATGAGGTATATGAAGGGTGCTGAAGTCGGGACTGCTTGAGGGGCAGATACCCTCCATACATTCTATGCCTTCAGTACATGCACACGAATTAGTTGCTCTCTCTGCTCCACCAAATGCATGAGACATGCGTTCTTGATTAATTTTGGTGTTTGTATTCCGATCCTTATGAAATTTTCAGAACTTAAATTGAGCATAGAAAAGTGAGCAAAGCCCAGCTCGACCTTTAATAAATACTTAATATATATTTATAATATAATATAAATGTCATAGCTCGACATTTATGGGTATTTTGGAAGGATCGACCTTCAACAATCGGTTTCTTTTCCATTTAATGGAGGAATGAGCGAGTAATCAAAAAAGTGAAATATGCTTTATCTGTATTGACCATACAAGAGCCTCTATAGCAAGCTTGGTGTTTTTTTATAACTTTTTAAATTTAATTTTCGAGTACGGGCTTAAAAAACTGTGTCTATAAATAGATACTTATCGAAACGCGACCAAAAAATGGTTCTGTAATCTTAATAACGCACTGTAATATTCATGCTTCTGTAGTCTTGTTCGATTGAGTTTTGGAGTTAAGAAAAAAGTGTGTTAAACAAAAAACCAATTCCATTTTGCAGCTAATTGTTGCAGGGCTCTAATCTAGAATTTCGCATACGAAGTGCTCTGCAAAAATGCGAAGTAACTAAACAAAGTAAGGGTATTTGAGTGGCTGCCACGAAAGGGGCAGAAATTATGTTAGCACAGTTTGTGATTTATGTGGTCTAGAGATGGGCGCGGGTCTCACGAGAACTCTCGAGGCCCGGCCTGGCGCGAGCAGAAGCAGGAAACAAGCCCGGTCGGGCACGTATTCCCAAAATCGAACTACTTATGTATTTATTTGGAATATCCTTGCCTCTTATTGGACTTTAGGTCATAGATAAGAATGGATATTTAGAGAAAGGATTGCGAAAAAAGTTCTTGGAATTTCACCGTGCTTTTTGTTTCTTTTCGTGCTTCGGCAGAAAGCACAAAAATCACGTGCCGTGCCCAAATCGAATGTGCACCACTCGCACTTGCAGCGTTTCAATATATCAATATGAAAATATAAGCAATATATCAATCAGTCCGATGACAAACACAGACACACGCACACAACCAACAAAGGGAAGCTGTGGGTGGACGACGACGGTGGCCGGGCCGCCATTTAAAGGGTGGGGCGGGGGTTTCGCTCAATTGAGGAGCTCATTAAAATTAATTAGAAATAATGGCCGTAAATGCGTAAATTTATAGACATCAAAAACAGATATTAACTGTGGCAAACATCAAAATTGTTGAGTAATAAAATAAATATATGCCTGTTTGCCAGTTAAATAGCCGCGTAAATTGCCCAAAAATGAGTTAACAAAGTGCCCCCAAAGGCCAAGTTGTTAATCAGTCAAAAGCCAACAACAAATTCAGGGCTTAATTGAAAGCAAAAGCAAACAAAAAATGAAGAAAACTTTTGCCAGCCTCTGGGGAGAGCAGCTCGCAGCTCGCAGCTCACAGCTCGGCTACAAATTGACAGCCCAGGCCCGGCCAGGCCCGGCCCGGCCAGGCCTTGAGGGGAGAATCGGTCTGACAAGTGGAAGCTATTGATTTGGCCGCTCATCAAATGTCAGCCAAGTAACTCGACACAATAACTGAAATGTGTTTTAAGAAAATGAGTGTAGCATAAAACTTAGCTATTGTTTCAGATATTGTGCTTAAATTTTGTGCGCTAGCTTGAAAACAAGAAACCATAGTCGCTCGTGACAACAATATTACGCATACGCCACGGTAGACGAAGAACCACAAAGCAGCTCGTTAAGAGGCTGCTTAACTTGTGTGTGTATGTATGTGTGTGTGTGTGGTTAACTCTGCGTGTGTGTGTGTGTGGTTAACACCCTCTCTCTGTGTGTGTATCTGAAGACCTCTTACAATTTGCTGGCTGAGCACTTGACTTGTGTCGTTTACATGAACATTAAATGTGAGTTTTGCTAGCGCAGAGTCGCTGGCGCTGCCAGAATGTGCGCCTTGGGCAGCAGCCGCTGCTGACCGCAGCACGTCCAGCTGCCAGAGCACACAGTGTGGCAAGTATTCCATAAAGGAAGCTGCTTTCACTGCCGCTGCTCCTGTTTGTCACTCTCAACGAGTGTGGCAACAAAACTGTAGCCCCACTTTTTTTTCCTTTCTTTTTTTTTTTTGGGCATGTGTCCACTCGACAGCCAAATATATGCATAAGTATATGTGTGTATATACTTATATCCATGTAGACACTCACGCAAATATATGTTAATTTATATTTTTGAATTACGACAAATTGAGGGTCACTGAAATGGGCCGCCCAAGCGGTCGGGCGAGCTGAGTTCAAAGGTTCTCGTTTACCCTGCTTCAGCATTGATTTGCTGGCAAACAATGTGCACTCGGTCTGTCAATTGTGCAGGTCATTTGACATTAGGGCCTTGGCTTCTTTCATACGAAGTGGTTATTGTGCACGCTTGGATTGTGCTGCACAGTCGGGCATTAATTGGTGCTGCACTCTGTCAAATTGGCTGCAAAACAATTCCAGAACAACACAAACTGCATTTGTTTGTATTCTGTTTATTTGGCATTTATTTTGTTTGATTTTGATTTCGTTATCGATTGAATTAAAAAGTGTACATTAAATATTAATTAAAGTTTTGTCATTTGTAGACGCTATTCATATTATTAATCTAAATAAATTTGTCGTATTACATATATATTCGTATTCGTATTCGTAATTGTATTCGTATTCGTATTCGTATTCAGTATTATTTATATGCATTTATTTAATATTGAATTTGGAAGAAAAGAATTGCTTAAATACATTATTGTAAGTCTTAGCCCAAAAAGGATAAACGTTAAATTTTTGTTGCTATTTTGAATATCTGTAAAAGCGCCGCAAAACTGGGCAACAATTTTGTTATTTTTATTACTCGTTTCTGTTTATTTTTTTTTTTTTTGCAAGTTTTCGATGTGGTTAGGTTTTTGTTTTTGGTGGGTGATTGAATGATTGGTGGTGATTGACTGAATGGCTGTTGATGTTCTTTCTGTAGTTACAGCGAAAATACCTAATCAGAGGCGATTTTGATATGTTTATGTATGTTTTTCGGTTTGAAAAATCCGTTTTCGTATGATCCAAACAACATTTTCAATATGATATTTTTAAATTTTAGTAAAAGATTCAAGTTAAGATATCATATTTGTTAAGTTTTTAAGTTGGATTCGTGCTCGATTTGTCTCGATTTATAAATACTTTTGATTCAATGTTCAATTTTAAAAGAGTGACAAAGAGAGAGGAGTCTATTAATTAATTTATTTATCGCTTTGTAATTACTATAATTAAATTTATTTGAGCTTGCTTGGCTTGCTTGTATTATATTAATATTTTTAATGCTGTGGCCCAATGCACATAAAGTAAAGTATTTTTTTTTTTTTTAGAATTTTTTCTATTAATTATTATTGAAATTACTTGCGTATTATTCATTGGAATTCGTTTAGCTGTGCATAAGGAGCAAATGGCATTTGATATCTGAAAAGTTTTTCACGCCCATATGAATATCGATGTGAAGCTCAATCGTAGCTCAGCGAGACCGTCGACTTTGGCGTGGGCAGCGGTGATGTAGTGTTCTCCTCCTCGTCATCGTTCTCCTGCGAGTCCTCCGGCTCACCCAGTGCGTGTACAAACTCATAAAAATCAATGCGTCCATCCCCATCCACATCCACCTCCTTGATCATGTCCTCAACTAGAGAAAGTAACGAAAGTAAATTAAGCTATAGACATGGCCTATATTCAGCTCGATGCTTAAGGTTCTTCAAGTTCGGAGATACCCTGCTGCCTTGAGAAACCTTCCGTCTTCCTTCTTTTACATTTTACACAGACAGACAGACGGCTAATATATACATATGTATAATAATATATAATAAAAAAAAATTCAATTTTTCCGAAATGCAAGCGGTCGGACAGACGGACAGACCGACATGAAGATTGATGACTTAGTTCGTCTATCGGAACCAAAGATGCTTCCCACTCGCATTCGTACAAAAAATTTGGTGGCCCTTTGGCTCAAAATATATATACTTACTATCTTCCTCGTCGAGATCCTCGCCCAGGCACTGCAGCACGGCACGTAGGTCGGAGGCGGTTATGTAGCCACGATTGTGCTTATCGAAGACACGAAAGGCGTCGCGAAGTTCGCGCTCCTCCTGGTCGGCCGAGGATAGGCCCGACTTGTCCTCGTAGGTCATGTTGGAGAGTATGTCGACGAACTCCTCGAAGCTGACATTGCCGTCACCTGCAAGGGTGCACGGATAGAGATAGGGATAGAGAGAAAGACAAGAAGCGCCGCAGTTGAGCGCTAGATAGTTGGGTCTACCCACCGTCCACATCAATCTCCTGCAGCATCTCCTGCAGCTCCTCGACACGCGCAAATTGCCCCAGCGAGCGCATAACTGTGCCCAGCTCTTCCTTGGTTATGCAGCCGTCGCCATCCTTGTCGAACAGACGGAATGCCTCACGGAACTCTGTATGGCATATGTGGACAACAAATTAACAGTCGGTCGGTCGGTCGGTCGAGCCCCAATATAAACTTTAACATACCACGCATTTGTCCTTTCGAGATGCAACGACGCTTGTCCAGCGCATCCGCATCCGCCTCGCCATGGCCAGCATCTACCGCATAGGAGCTGGCCCGCTGCGAGAATTGGCGTGTTTTCGCTTTGCGCTTGCTCCGCAATGTTCCAGTCTCAGTGCCCATATCTACTGCAGCCTTGCCAGCTGGTGCAGTTGCTCGCACGCTCAGCGCTGCTTTCAAGGGTGCACGCTGCGTGGCCAGCTGCTCGTAGTTGTCGTAGTCCTCGCCATCCTCCTCCCCCTCCTCCTCCTCCTCCTCCTCTTCCTCCTCCTCGTCGTAGTCATCTGCATCTTCATCGTTATACTGCTCGTAGACCACATTCTCGCCAAGATTCCGCTGCGCATAGCTGACTCGAGAGCTGTGCCGCGTTGCGCCCGAAGTCGTGCCGCCGCTGGCCGCCTCGCAAGAACTGGAGTCCGTATCCGCATCGGAGGCAGCATTGCTAGCGCCACGTGGTTGTTTTTGTTGCTGCTGCTGCTGTTGTTGTTTCTGTTGGGTTATCACTTTCTTGCGTTGTCTTTGACGACGTTGCGGTGGCTTTGCCGCTGGCTGCTGGCCATGCAGCTCGTTTTTGTGCCGTTCTGGGCCAACAGCCGGCTGCTGCTCCTGCTGCTCCTGCTCGTCGTCTGTGCCCTCCGCCAACTGCTCTTCGTCGGGTTCATCGCCACTAAGCGGCGCGTTCCTCGTCTATCGGAAAAGTGAGCAACTTTTTTATATGCAGCAGCCAAAAAATACCCTGGCAGACGTGTCACAACTGTCTGATATACCTATTTCCCTCATAGCTCTATCTGTGCTGTCCTATGCCGATATTCGCATGCCCAAATGTTATACAATATGCCAAAAAGCCAATTGATACGAAATAAGCAAGAAATTGCTTCAAATAGTCAGCTATTTAATTGCCAAACTCTCAGCACTTATGGCATGAATATGTTACCTTGTGTCTAAAAGGAAACTAACCAAATATGCTTAACAATTTCTAAGATCTTCATTTTGTCCGTTAATGGAAGCTGTTTCAGCTTGACAGAGTCTGATATTAAGCTTTGCCGAAACCTAAAATAGGGCTCATCATTTGAGAGTTTGATTGGGAAATTGCTTAAAGAGAAAAACGGATTCCGTGCTTCAATTTCATGCGATTGCTTAAACGCGAGCTATTTATATGTGTATCATTAAATGTTTAAAGTTTATATACTTAAAAGACTTGCTTGCAGAGAAATAGACAGGCGAAGCCATACAGTCATACTTCGTTCGTCTTTAAGAAATCGGGGAAAATAATATCCCTTAGAGGGTCAACGGGATGGGGCCTCACCACTTACCATTAGCTGCCTCAGCTCACGGGCAATGGTTGAACCAGTTAAAAACTTGTTAACTGCCGTGAAAAGGCGTTTTCCTTCCAATTTGACGGCCTTGGTTGCGACTGCTTTGGACTTTAAGTACTGCTCCTGCTATTGAATGTCCAGCAGCTGGGGCCAATTATGGGTTCTCTGTCCGCACTCTAGTTAGCCCGTATCACGCTCAGCGGTTGCGGCAAACATTCGATTTTGTTGATTAGACGCATTTGTGCCAGACCTCCGTTTGTCCTACTGCCCGGCGTTGCGCGTCCTGCTGCAGCCCGTTCGGAATACGCTGCAAATACAATTGAAAAGAGCAAAATGATAATTAAACAATTTACTCGTTGAATGCAGTTCAATTGGATGCGTCCAATTGGTGCCAGCCATGTGCCCCGATCGATGCCGTCAACATTCGCATTCGTATTCGCATTCACATTCAAATTGGCACGTTTCTAATTTCTAATTTCTCTGCTTCTGGCTAACGGCCCCGACGTGCCCGGCTCTGAATGGACCTGGGGCTGGGCCTGAAGGGTGGCAATGAAATGATGAAACAATAGGTGAGCACACACACAGCCTCACACACATACTAGCTGCTGCCTGTCAGCTAATCAGGCAGAAGTTGAAAATCATCATGCAAATTGTATGACAGGCCGTTTACTAGCTACCTGGGGACACGAACGGAATTAGCCATTCGGTTGGAATTGTGGCTTGGGGTTTGCGCAACTGGCAGCCACAAGCTGAATGCAACATTATGTTGCAGTTCATTCAACAGCCGATGGTTTCGCTTTAACCATTTTTATATTCATTTGCTACGCATTTACTATGTTAATATTGCATCCATGTGCAGTTTATTGCCTTATACTATAGATCATTTATTTTTGCTAATTATTGTGTTTTAAACATGGTTTCCTGTTTTCACTTTTAGCCACGCGCAACTTTTGAGACTGCAACAAATTAACCCACACGTCATCCATGGACACTTTATAACAACAATCAAAGGTATGTCTAAAGAGTTTTGAGTAGAAAAATTCGCAATATTAATAAATATTGTACCCTTAACCAATTGTCTATGCATGTACTCTTGTCCTTCATGTTCAGTTTATTGCACAACGCTATAAATACATTTTTTTTGTTTACTTTCAGGTAAGTACGACGCTCAAATTATATTACACTAGTCAAACAAATCCATACATCTTTCATGGTCATTTTATTACAATAATCAACGCAGACAATGGTACGTCAATGAATTATTAAAAGCAAATACTATACTCCATTTGTACTCCATATCACTTTACTATATATTTACATGCTATATCTATAATTTTGCTAAATGCTTCTATCTATATTTTAAATGCATACAACACTCGAGACTAAAACACCATTTAAATGACCTACACGTCCTCAATGTTCACTTTACTAAAACAATCAACCTAGCTTTATGCTTAAATATTTTGCGCTATTCTTAGTCTATACTCATATTCTTGCTTCTATTACATTTGAATACATTTAAGTAGTTATTTAATGGCAGTTCATTTGTTCATTTTGTTACAACAACTAATTGGGCCAATGGCTTGCCAACAAACTTTAAGCAAGGAACTTCCACAATATGCTTGAATATATTGTCTACTTCTATGTCTCTACTTATGCTTTTGTCCCCTTTCACATTGTGTACGTACATGCAAATGTCCTCCATGTTCACATGGCAACAATAGAAAGCCAGCAAATATATGATCAGCCTGGCTATATTCGAACTATTCGCAAGATTCACATTGAACCGCCGACCTGCATGGTCAGTTAATTACAATAGTCGATGCTTTTGCAATGTTACTGAAGGCTGGCTAGCCGGCAGAAGTCCACTTAGCTAACGCTGTGAAATGTGCATTTCATTGGCCAAATGATGATCAACATTCAAATGAAGAAATTGTGGATACTTGAGTCATCCAACAAGTTGGACGGCGATTATCTCTGGCTGTTTGATAAGCCGCGTCCGCTTAGGAGCCTTAGGCGATGACTTGGCACGTCTTGTTAATGTGTTTAATCTACGTGACACGAGAGACTCTTGTCTTGCACGCAAACGTTCCTGCACTCTGTCCTCTGGCTGTCATCGAGGCGTACAGGGCGTATGTGTAATATGCCAAGACTGACAGCCAACAAGCAGCCATAAATGTTGGCGCAGTGATTGTGATTGATGTGCTGGCAGGACAAGTCAAGACAGACAATACACAAAAAAAGGGAGCGAGAGAGAGGGAGAGAAAGAGAGAGAGAGAGAGAGAGAGAGAGAGAGAGAGAGAGAGAGAGAGAGAGAGAGGCCAACTCAGTATGCTGTCAGTGAGTCGAGCAGGCTGTGACTGACTTTTTGTTTATGGCATTTGTTGTTTAGTAGCCAAACATTTCACATATCCAATATTTAGTTTTCACATTTCGACATTTTTTTTGTTTGTTTTCTGTTTTTTTTTTTTTTGTGTGTGTGTGAGTTTTTCCTTTTTACTTGCGATGGATAAGAAGCATGCCTCCTGCATGAACATGCATACTAATCGGAACGTGAAGCTGCTCATCGAGAAATTCGAAGGTATGGGCGAGCGCAAGGTAGAGCTAGTAACGGGCAAGAAATCGGACTTGAATATACAATCGCTGACGGGACGTGTGGCCGAGACGGTAGCCAAATTTGAGCATTGCAGTTTCTTGGGGCATTCGCGGATCCAGCTAACATGTGGAGATCAAGCCACCGAGCGCTGGCTGGCCGAACTGAAACAAAAGATGCTCGGCCCAGTAGCTCAAACGTCTCAGATTGCGGTGGTGATTGAGGAGCATCAACAGGAAAATGGGCAAAAGAACCATAATGAATGCCTTGACTTGGATGTGGACAAATCCAAGCACAAGCTATCGTTGGATTGCTCAAGCACAAGCATTTTCAATCCCAACTTTGACCTATCGGCAATACCCAGCTTTAATGGCTTTGAGTTCTGTAAATATTATGTGTTCCGCAAAACTGGACTCTACTTTATGTACACTTCTCCTATATTAAGCTAGCCCATTGATGCTATGTTCCCTATCTCGTCAGGTGATGCGGAGTGTCTATTCGTGCGGCCGAGCCTTAGTTGCACTTGGTAAATGGCTCGCACACGTCTGGTGCCGCTTTCTCCCATACATTGGACGCAGCGACAGTTCTATAAAAATGCTCTATCAAAATTAGACCCTAACCACCAGTAGTTCGTAATTTAGTTAGTTTTTACGATTGGATGCCAAACCAAAGGTCACGGCTGGGACGATAACCCAATTTTCATGTACGTCTCGTGAGACCATTAAAAATTCTAGTGTATGTTGGAAAATTTTCGATGTCGTTAAATGTTGCCGTGTTTTTAAATGGGAACCGGGAGCTTGTCAACACCAGGGTGTGGGTAACGGGCGGGGGGATGGTTGTAGTAAATGAGGCGATAGCAAAAGCAAATGTTGAGAGGCATCTCTCTATCTGGGCTTGGCTTAATAGAAGCCACGATGAGATAAATGAATGGAAATTAAGAGCCAATAGGCCATCTACTCCCTGCCCATATTGGCCAAGAAAAAAAATCGGAGATGTTCAAAGTGAAATATCAAAAGCAAAGTTGAGATAAATGAAAGGAAATTAAAGGCCAATTGGATGTAATTAGCACAAATATACCAAGGGAGCCAACGAAGTATATATGGAAAGCAGAAATGAGTCGGGCATCAAACAAATCCAAGAATCAATAAAGTCATCTGCTCGCAACAATTTAAAGATACATCATCAAGAAGAAACCGAAGGAAAATCACTCGGAAATCCTACAAAATTAAAGAGGGAATAAAGTCGGAACAAGCGCAAGGCATCAAAATAAGCCCAGGAGGCAGAGGGCGAGAAAAGAGAAAAAAGGTAAAGGTGGGCTCGCGAGACAAGGGTAAGAACCATCGAGAGGTTTTGAAAGCGGGCCAAAGCGCAATTGAGTTCATTCCAAGCGAAAGATTTATTTGCCTCTTCTTCTTTTCTTCATTTGGTCAAAATTTAAATTGGATTTCAATTGCTTGTGCGCACAATGTTGCAACATATTTCATTTCGCGCGCATTTAACATTTAACCACCTCGCAAGGATGCCCCAGGACGACATCATCATCATCATCATCATCAACAACATCATCACGAGCAACATCATCACGAACAACATCAGCGGCTGCTGGGCTGGCCGCACAATAAAATGCCTGCGTGCGTCCAGTGCGGAAGGATGTGACGGACATGGCCCACATGCAGCTGCAGGCTGTCTCTCTCTCTCTCTCACTTTCTCGCGCTCTCTCTCTCTGTTCCTGGCTAGCTGACTGGCTGGCAGACCGCAAAATAAATGGCCAAAAGGAAGTGCCAAGGCGACAACAAGGACGAGGTCATTGGACAGCCAGCATGCCCAAGCATCGAATCCTTCTCTTTGCCAAGCAATTTACATCGCCCACTCGCTCCCTTTTCTTTCCCTCTTTGCCACAACATGCAAAATGGCCACGAATACTGATGGATTTACATGCCAGCAAAACCACACCCACACACACACACACACACACACACACACACACACAAACACATATGCACGCCCTCATATAATTACCGTTAACCTGGTCGTTAAGCGGTTAAAATATGCCATCAACTGAATTTCTGGGGCTTGGCATTTGCATTTAAGTAGTTCGAGTCGCTGCCTTCAAATCATCATCATCATCATCATCATCATCATTATCATCTTCATCTTCATGTGCAAAAACTTTTTACTCATTCTGCAATTCCAATTTGCATTCCACACACACACACACACACACACACTCGTGCACATGCACGCACAGGGACACCTTTGGCAAGTTTTATGACATCGCCACAAAAAACAACAAAAATGTTAACCGTCTGTTTGTCGGGGGCCATGCACACAGCCAACCCATCAAAATTGTCAGCAACTGACATGAAATAAATGAAGACACCGCTGACACGCCCACGCCGCCCACCTTGCCCCACTATGCGGCGCGTCACTAATGCGCTTTGCATAACTTTGTCAGCCGGCAGTTGATTTGTTTATTAGCAGCAGCAGCAGAAGCAGCAGCAGCAGCAGCAGCAGCAGCTCAGAAACTGAGGCGCCACCGCATCAAGTTGCAAGTTAAAAGTTGAAGCCAGCTGCTCCAGCAGTGAGTGGCAGGAAGACAAACAGAAGCTGAAAACGGGAATGGCTACTTTAAGTGATGAGCATTTGATAAATGAAATGAAGTTAATGTGCAAAGTTTTTAATAGAGCCTGAACGAACAGCAGTAACAGCTGGCAACCTGATTTGCGCTTAACGATCCTTAAAAATCGGTGGATACTGAAGCATTTACATGAAGACTTCTATAATTCGAACAATACAGCATTAATTTGCAGACGAGCTAAATCTTATCATCTCACATGGAGCTAAAATAAGTGAATGTGGCATTTTCACAGAGCATAAAGTGTGATTAAATTAATACCTCTTCGTTGAAGAATTCTCAGTTAAATGCACTGGAAGTCGACTGAAAATTGTGCAAGCTGGTAACTTTCAACAGCATTGCCAACTAAATGTATTGTCCAGTTATTACTATTTACTCAACACTCTTTCGCTTCAATCGAGCTTGGCTAACGATTATGTGAGCTGGCAACTCTAAGCAGCATTGCCAACTATGTCTTGTCTAACTATTAATGTTTACTTAACACTCTCTCGCTTCACATGCATAAAAAGGGTTCTCAGTTGAATGCATTTAGGCTGGGCTAATAATTATGCGAGCTGGCAACTCTCAACAGCATTAACTATTACTATTTTACCCAACACTGTGTCATCTCATAAGCTTATGTTGCACTTTATTTGATTTGCTTGCAGTTCTGGCTGGCTTGAGTTATTATTAACTTTAATATGCATGAGCTCAAAGCAGTTTGATTATATTTTATGCTTAATGTCAATTTTAGGATGGCAAAGTTGATTTTCTTTTAGTTTTGATAGCTAAGTTTTACCCCAAAACTTTTAACAAAACTATAAATTGCTTCGTAGTATATTTTTAGCTGTTCGCAAACTTTATGCAAGTATTGAAGCTGTTGGGTATAATAATGTTGAGCCCGCCGTCTAGCAAGGGCTTCAAATCAGTTTTAACAAGAGCTGCCCCACAAGAGGTGCTCTGTTAGCGGCGCACCACCAAAACTCGTTGACACGCCCAAAATGTGAACCCACAATCGGCATGCGGTTGACCGCACAAAGTACGTATGAACCACATGGATATTGTTCAAGCCGTAAAAGCACCAAACGAGCGGCGAAAACAACAAAAGCCGCAACTGTTTTTGGCGCCCATTTTATTGTTTAATTTGAATTGTTGCTGTCGAGCGTGGGCCAGGCGCAGGCTTAGTGCTGTGGGTGTGACCGCAAAGTAGTAAATCAGTTGTGTTTCATTTTATTTGATTACTTTTTTTTTTCTGTTATTTAACTGAGAGTCAACCTCGGACGCTGCTCTGGCTGTCAAACATGCCGTATGCGTAATATGCCAGCAAGTAGAGAGCCAAGCTGAACAGAAAGAAGACTGGCGCAAAAACAACAATGGAAATATGAACGTTGCAAAAGTTTACACATTGCCAACGCATAAATCACATGGCGCCAACCAACAAAACAAACAAATAAATGAATAAACAACAAACAAACAAACAGAAAAAAAAAAAAAACAAAACAAACAAACACACGCATACGCATACGCATACAAAATATGGGTGGCAAGTCCATGCGAGTGGCACGCCCAGCTCGCCCAAAATGTGTGTGCAACACGTACAATTTGGGACATAAAATTGTAGCAACTCAAGCGTAACGCAAAATAAAACAATGTTCACATGCCCACATGTGTTTATGTGTGCGTGTGTGCACGAGTGTGTGTGTGCGCTTGCAAAATTTGACTAGATTGTTATGAGCATGGAGAGTACTTCTCTGAAAGGGTTGCAGCCAGCAGAGAAAGCCTGGCAAAAAAAAAAAAAAAAAAAAAATTAAAAACAACGTACGAACACATCTTAGACACTGCGAAGAACGCTGATTAAAAGGGCTCGAGAAAAAGTGCTCGACTGCGAGTTACCCTGCACACATTAAAAATCAAGTCAGAGTACTTCAATCGGAAATGCCCGACTAGCGGATACCCTGAACCTTTTTCTACCAAAACTAAATGAAGAACGTGTTAGGGAGATATTGTTAGAAAATAAAAGATATTTTATCTATCTATACCATTCAAGAAGTTCAGTGTGTAAACATATGATAACTATAAATTTTGACATATTCAAAGCAGCTGCAAAAGTAGCCAAGCAAAAGTGCAGCTGAATGAAAATGATGAACTGGAAAATACCCTGTACATGTAGAAGAATTCAATCAATGACAATTGAAATCCTATTATTCACTTATATCAATTATATTTCTCGAGGGAGTGTTAAACTGCTTTGCTGTTTATCTATCTAAAATCAATAGATAATTGTATCGAACAAATTCACATCCATCAAAAAAATATGGAAATCTGAAATAGACCTGCATAACACTAATTCGCATTTAATGGGCTTATTGTATGGATTCTAAAGAACTGTAGAATATATTTCACATTATGCTCTATATACCCCTACTTCAAGCTTTTGCACAGGGCATACAAAATCATAGCCTACTTAAATGAGCTTCCAATAACAAAACAGCTAATGATAATGGTAATCGAATGCAAAGGTGTGTAGGTGTGTGTGCGTGCGTCTGTGTCAAATGGTGTTGCCATTATTGCTGGTGTCGTCTTTTATTGAGCTAATTTGCTGTAAATGCAACCAGAAACGCAGCAATGCGTTTTGCATTTATCTGTTTCTGACAGCGGCCAGCGTGACGACATTTCGCTACGGTGGGGAGCAGCTTTGTGGATAATTGAGTTTGAATGAAATTCAAATTGATTATAAATAAAATAATATGCAAATTTTTGAGTGCATAGCATTTATATGGAAATATCTCACTCTCTCTTTCTCTCTCTTTGTCTCTGTGTGCGTGAGTGTTAGAGGACTGGGCATAGCCAAAAATTCACTCAGGGCCATCAAAAGGCAGTTGACAGTCGGGGCACGCATGTGAAACCCTATTGGGCAAAGAATTTTACTCGAGCGGAATACACAAACAATTAGCCAATGGAAAAGTTTGTCCAACTTGTGACCATAACCAAGAGCATGAGCTCTACACGTTCCGAATGCAACTTGAATGTGCAATCAGCATTGGCCTTGTGCGGCACTTGCAACAGAATTCAATCACAAAGCAGCCGAAATGGGCCATTTGAGTGGACACTAGTTACACAACGTGTATTGACACTCAAGAATACGGCAAAGTTTTGAGCGAATTCTCGCAAGGGAGCAAGAGCTATTTACGTTTATCGATCGAGATCGCATACAATCGAATCGTTTATATTTATCGCTTGTCGACATATTTGGCATCATGGGATCATGAGTTCAATAATAAGACAAGTTAATGCCAATCGATAGCTAATGAAGCAGCACTTGGACTGTCCGCATCCCTCCGCATAAATCATACATCAGCCGTTTATATAACATATATATTATAGCCCAAATATATCTGATACTGAATCGATATTCGAATTGTCGATTTCTATACACAATAAGTCTTAAGTATTTCACTGGTAATTTTTATGTGGCAACACTTCATGAGCTTGTATCCAATCCCTTCGGCCGCTCGCCACCTTCTCGCTTATGTGGAATGGTCTGGGCAACGCGACGTCCGTTCACCAGCAAAGTGATTGCCTTCGCCGTTGTGGATGTTTGCTCCGGCAGTTCGGTGACACTGGCCGCCACACTCTCTGCCCGGACAACTGGTGGCGGGGCACTCTGAACGCCATATATGGTTAGCTGTTCAAACATCTGAATTAGCTGTCGCACATTGCTGGTGCGCGGTGTAGGGCTGGACTCGGCACATGGTTCGACATTAACATTTGCATTGGACATGGTTTCACTATGAAATTTTGGGCAATAATTGTTTTTTGGGAACTATGTGTAAAAAATACTTGAAAATTTCGTGTTGCACTCTTGACAGAAGTATAAAAATTTATGATAATTTTGTTACCGAATACAATTCAGTACAATGTGAACTAAATGAATAAAACGAAAACTAACCCAAAGCCCGGCCACGCGACAACAAAGGGTTCGCCTGCCCAGTTCTGTGCCCAAATCAAGAAAAGGGTCATGTGCAAGCTCTCTTGTGTAAATACAATTTAAATAGACCATTGTTAATGGGTGTGTGGCTATAGTTATGGACGTGTGTGTATGAGTGTGAGTGTGAATGGGTTTGAGTGTGTAAGTGGGTGTTGAGTTGTGCTGTAAGAAAGCCAAACTTTTAGCAAGTGGGAATGCTGGGTTGTTACGACTGTGCATATTACTTCAGATGCTTTAAGAGTGAAGTATACAAAATGTTGCCTACATTTTTGCTGGAATACCTAAAATGCAGGCTTTTCTTCCTTTTGCGTGTATGCCTTTGGCACTTCTTAAATATTTATTCAATTATTTTTAATAAGTATTCAATTAATTATTACAATTGCAATTATTGCAAATTAAATTCTTCGATATATACTTTGAAAGAACTTCTTCAATATTTAAAATCTGTTTAAAGCTAATTATTAGGGATAAGAAATGTAAGGTTAACTTTTTGATCTCGCGATAAACGATAGAAACTATTTATTACTTTTTCTCGCACATCTTAAATTTTATAAGCCCCGCAAACTATGCCAAAATAATTTCAATACACGCTATACAATAAACTTTAACTAGAACTGACATATATATATATGGATATAAAATGCACATTGTTTGTTAACATTTTTTACTCAACGTACGATTTTTTATACACAGCATAGGTATACATAAATATATATATGTTAGGTAAAAAATGTTAGCAAGCAATATGCATTTTATGCGCTTAATTTCATTTCAGCATGCCACAGAATATAATTGATAGGGAATAAAAATAAAGAAAAAAAATATATTCGGGCTGCTGTAGCTAAAAAACAAAACCCTTGCAAATATAAGCTATATGCACGCCATTTTTATATTTAAAAATGGAAAGCTCGCCAAAACCAGCTTTAAATATTTCTAATTAACTTTATGATAAGTTGTTGAGACTCGATATTTATTTTTTTTTTTGAGAAGAGACAGCGACAAAACTTCAACAAGTTTTTATATAATGAAATTTATTTAACAAAAGATACGTGTGCTAATACCTTAGAAGGCAACTTAAACTAATCAGAAATTAAACTAAAGAATAACAAAATAATTTATGATAGAACATAGCAATGAATTAAAGATAACTTACAAGGGGGAGGCTTAAGGGGTGATACTGGGGAGATCGTCTAAATTTTAGTAGGAGATATTTATGTCAAGACCCGGCTCAGGAGGTCTTGAGGGTGATGTCAACAAGTTAGTTAAAAAGCTATGCTGAGCTTTGGCTGATCAGCAATAAATATATAATATATATATATAATGGGTATGTAGATGATATTAGACTAACTAATAATGCTAACATACATCACCACGCCCTCAGCAAGGGTATAAATATGAATATTAAATAGGAAACAGAAACACGCAGAATTTGACTGGTAACAGCTTATAACAAAGTTTATTATTGAATTAAGCGACGACTCTTGACAGTTTTATTGTGCAGCCAGTGACTGGGCATAATTCAATCGAATGCAATTGAGATTAAATTAAATTTACAATTTTATCATTTCATTTAAAATGACATAAAACAGTTAATAAATGCAATAAAATCTACGGCAGTTTTCAGTTTTTTTTTTTTTTTTTTTTAAATAATTAGAAATCTACAGCCTCGTTAGGGAAGTGTGTGTGTGTGGTTTTTAAATGGTTATGATATGCAGATTTTTGGGCTCTTTCAGGCTTCTCTCAGAGTTTGTTCACAATGTTACGTCACACACAAAAAAACGTTTAAACCAAAGATAAAATGATAAAAAGCAAATAAAATAAAACCATTAACAAAGACAATTGACATAATTTCATGGTGAACACTTGCGCTACCTGCCGCCTGCGATGTGCTACTGCGATAAATAAACATGTTTGCATCCTCAAGGCCCGCACTCAGTACCATCGAAGCAAGCGGACACCCAAGCCGCGGCGCCACCAGATCGGACGGATAGAGGGGCTGAATGGGGATGCGCTTGATGATGGTTTTAGCCTTTGGGCATTGCCACTGACTTGATTATCGGACAGTCGTTTAATTGGCTGCAGCTGCGGCAGGCCGAGCATTTGGTATTGTGGCGCCACCAAATTTAGCACCCTGCCCTGTCTGCCGCCGATTTGCATTTGGGGCAACTGTTATTGACCACAGCGGATGATATTTCAGTGTCTTCCGTTGGGCATTGGCTTGCTATCGCTGTTGCGATTATTGCTGTTGCATCCACATTGGCTGCCCCGTTCAGTTTGTTGCACGCTTGGGCATATAGACGTCAATGTGGTTCAGTTCTTGCCACGGGCCAGAACTGATATATAACCGGATCAGCAGTATTCAGCTTACACTGCTGACTGAATGTATATGGCCCAAGGCATAATATCTCCAGCAACACATATGCATAAATATATTTGGACGCAGGGAGACTTGCTAGCTTACACTTTATACACCATATTTTGGATACATTCTTTTATTCGCATTGGGTATATATTTTTTTGCTACTTAAATTTACCAATGTGCCAAAAACCCACTCGCGGAACTTATGTATATTGAAATCAAGTCTCAACAAGTCCCAACAGAATTATAATTCCACACACTTGGCGCTTCAATTACTCTTCTGCCAGGCAGTCAGAAACACTTTTGTAGCCAGGCCTTAGTTTAAAATAAATTATAATTAAACGTTAACTTTAAACTGCCAACAAATGCCAGGGCTGAGGTGGGGCAGTCAAAAAACCATTTAGTACACGAATACATACGGTTGCAAGCACACACGAAAGCTGCTTAAAGGGCTTACAAAAAAAAAAAGGTAACAGAAATTGCGAAAACTAAACAAAAACTTTGTACCGCACGCTCTCACAGCCCAATGTGCTCGACTACCATATACCCTACAAAAAAAAAAAAAAACATATTTTTAAAGTGCAGTAGAATGCAGATTTTATGGAAATAGATTGTTTACATGTTTCTTAGTTTTATGGTAGCTAATAAGCTTTTGGATAACACGTCAGCGATTTGGTCTCGCCTTCGTTGCTTAAAATTCTCAAGTGGTTATGACTTGGGACTGAGCAAAAGGCCTTACATAGCAAAGTCTGCTGATGATATAGCTATACAGACACTCTTCATGTTTATATCTACATCTTGTTCGTTGTCATGACCAACATTTCGCTCGGGCAAGCCTAAGGCTTAGTTTTGGTTACAACTTGTTTGAACAGTTTTAACCCATTTTCTATATTTTATCTAAAATATTACAGTTGTAGGACTATGAAAATAACCCAAAGCTTGATCTGGAATACAAAACGAAAAAGTCCTGCATTGCAGGGTATACAAGAAAGTCAATCTATTAAAACTGTTCGTTGCTGTGAAGGTGTTTTTACATATGCCAGGATATACGTATGCATATGCCAAATTTGCCTCTGAGTGGATGTGTGTGTGTGTGTGTTTTTTTTGGAATTTAAATGTGTGTCTGTGTGTTTGTTGTGCTTGTTGTCCCTTTTATGGTTGCCTCGCGCTGCTTTAAGCCTTTTATTTGTTGACGTCATCTTGTGCCCAAGGGCTGCGTGCTCCTTACAATCTACCTTCACTACCTCTTCACACACACACACATACTCACACTTACACAGACGCACACACACAGATAAGCAGCAGTCGTCTGTAGATTTGCATTTTCCGTGCCTCATCTATTTTACGTATTTATCGCCTTTTTTGTATGCGTTTTATTTTCTGCTCGTTATTTGTTGTGCACACACACACATCTTTTGGCTCTCAGCTCATTTTATTACAAGTGGATTTGTCGCATCGCAACACCGAAAAAACTTTCAACAAATATGCATGTGCGTAAATGCTCCTGAGCTTATTTTGATGTATACTTGTTGAGGTCCCCGGTAAAACGACAAGAAAAGAAGCCCCGCGACGCCCAGAGATCAAAAGGGGCGGCTGCTGCTTGTTGGCTTTGAATGTCAACAAATTGAACATGCTAAATCTCACCGTCAGTCGATGATCTGCCATCTGCGTAGAATATTTTTTAATAAACGCATTTTGTGCTTTAATCCGCTTCAAGACTAGTTAACAAGTTAAGAACCTCTCTTAAGCTAAATATATATCATACACATTTGATACAAAATTTCAATTTTAAGCCAAGACTGCAAGTCTTGCATACATTAGTCAATTGTTCGGTTCACTGTTGGAGCCACATGCCTGCGATATAAATGCTTGATCTTATTGTTATGGAAAATATTGACAACCGACTGATTAGCCGCATAAAATCCATCGAACCTCCTTTTAACCACATTAGAACTAGCTCCGTGAGCTTTAGACTAAAATATATATATATGATCACGTTTTAACCCAGTCTGGAAGCACTCTCGAAATATGCCCTACGGTCAGCCCGAAGGAAATACTTTCGAACTAGTTCCAAATGCAATAACTTTAAGCTGACGCTTATCCCAACATTAAAAGAAAACAAAATTGTAGTCGTTTAGCACTTGAACTTTTAATATGTTAATGCGTTAATAAAAGATTTATTGGTTTTATTTCCGCTCCCGCACCAGTCGCCTGCTGTAGGTTAGGGACACCACCTTCAGGGAGTCCATAAAACGATCCATGCACTGCAGCAAGCAGCGCTCCTCGGCCCTGGCCAGTGATTTGCCCGGATTGTCGATGCATTTCCTGAAGCAGTTCACAGTTATCTTGCCCAGCATCTGTTGTGCATTGGCCAGAGCGATCTGTTGGCGCATATTCCGCAGTGTTTCGGTGCAGTTATGTGGCGTTGTTTGTTCCATACCTCATATCTCTTTACGCTCCCGTCGTCTCTCCTTCCCAATGTCTGTATGTCTCTCGCTTTCTCTCTAGTGGGAGTTCTTCAAAAATTTGCTTGATTTGTGCTGCAGCCAAAAATTGTTGTATTGTTGTGTGTATTTGAAGTGAATTCTCTGGAGAGAAGGCTAAACATTCATATAAGGCATGCCTTGAGTTTAATACAAAAATTCCACTCTGCTGTGAAAACCGAGGAAGCGTGGATAAAGGAACTGGAGCAAGCATTGTGCCATTGCGTATGGCAAATGGATTCAACAGCAGTCAAGATGCAGTTAACTGTTGCCCCATCTCAATTCCGGCCAATGTCAATCATTTTTTATGCATGCAAATCTGTAAAGCCCAAAGTGCAGGCACTTGCACAAAACCTTCGCATGCCTCCACCCACCCAAACGATTTGCTGCCAATACAGTGGCATACAGTGGGAAGGATTTGCAGATGTATAATAAATAGTGCACATTTTGAACAGGGTATTGCATAGTCGAGCATTTCAGATTCATTGGCGTCGTTTATGTTGCTGATAAATTATAGACAGAAATTTTCCATTTTCTAGACGTTAGCTGACGCCAACTGACAGCTGACTTGACATTGGACTCCCTGGCACCCAACGCAATGACACGTAAAATAACGAGTCAGGAGCGGGGACAAGTGCTTAGAAGTCATAGAACGAGTAAGAAACACAGAGAGAGAGAGAGAGAGAGAGAGAGAGCGAGGGGGGAGATAGAATAAAAGAGAGTGTGCACACTGTCACATTGACATGGATGGCCTCATTGACTCAGTGCACTGCTTTTGTTGCAATAATGGAAAATGACTTCAACTAACCCAACGATTAAATGTCAATGCTAAGTTCAACTGAGATACAACTCACACCAACTAAAGGACATGAGTCCATAGGCATACAAATGGTATTAATAATCATCTGCATACCAATATTTAATAAGGTGCTAATTATTTTGAAACGTAATGAAATTTTGTGTGATAATCGAAAAATATCACAAAGTATCGAGAGCTTAAGATCTACTTATCCGTCTGAAACTTTAATATTTTAAATATAAATAAGTTTACTGCATATATAAAGATGAGTAACTCATTTTCAACTGGAATCGATAATTGATCGATGAGTAATATCGATAAATATACACAACTTTTGAAGACAAAATTGAATGGTGTAAAAATGGTGTAGCTTAGGTGTGTGAGCTAAAGCTAGAACATCAAATATATAACTGATCGATAAATAAAACCACATAAAGAGCTGTATGGTAATTTCAATCGATTATATATCGATAGGTTGGCATACTTCAATTTATATTGAATTATCGATTAAACATGAAATATTCATCAATTTGTGTCAATATCTTTACTCATTTTGTGTTAAACAAATTAGGCCACAATTTCGTAGTCGTCCAGGAGCCAGTTCCACTTCCGCTTCCGTTAATCGAGTCATGTCCTTGCTGCATCGTAGCACGTGCTGCTACCGCTGGATGGGCTGGTTACAGGGCCAGGCGTTCGTTAGCCACTTGGATTACACTTGGCCAAAATTTTTCGTATGTTTCTCTCTCACTTTTGCTGAATGCAGTTCGTTATTGTTGCTCTTGCTGTTATTTTTATTTTTTTTTTTATACTTTTATTTGATGTTGCTGTTGCTGTTGCTGCTGTTCTTCTTGTTCCCAAACGACGCACAAACAATGGCAGGCGACATTGTGGCACACGGGGGGCGTTTGAGGATGGGTCTGGGTTGGCATGCCATACGGACATGCAAGGCCATCCCCATTTCCAGCACCCCCGCTTGACTCTTTGCCCGCAGGTCGCCATTGTGTTGCAGTTTTTGCTCTTTTGTATACGTAACTGCCTGCCGCACCAGCTGCTCACCTGGACAGACGACAGGCGACAGCCAACAGCCGACGGGCGATGGGCAATGGGCGATACGTTGTGTGGTATATGTGACTGGTGGGACGACAGTTGACAGCCACTGTATTGCATAATCAGTAGCCATAAGCCGAGCTTGGCAGCAGGGGGCACGGGATTAGCCCGAGCCCTCCTTGATCAAAAGTATATGAATATTGCTGCAGTAAAAGCTTTTAAATATTTTTTCGGGAAACTTGCTATCTTTAGCATTAGCAGATCCCAGCTATTCATATATTCCATAGCAAACATCAATGCAAAGTTGTGCACTTAATCAAGTTGATGATGCCAAAAACAGCGAAAGAGGTGGTTGGGGATTTGGGGGCAGGTGGGTGCATGCCAAATGGGTTTGTGTGTGGGGTGCGAAAGTTTCTCATGTGAAAAGTTTTTCAGTCATTTGTTGTTGCTGCTTTACAACATTTTTCATCTTTGCTGCCTTTGAGTCTTATTTGTTGCACGTCAGAGATGCCACCAGACGGCGGCTGCAAGTGTCCACATGCATATGTGTGCGTGTGTGTGCATGCGTGTGTCTTTTGCTGTGAAGAGCGCACACATGCAGACACATACACTCAACGAACTTGCTGCATGATCCAATTCATTAAATGAAAATTATATTTATGATTTAAATTACATTTTAGCCAGCTTGACAACCCAATGGCAAGCAAATTTTACCATGTGTGCTTGTGTGTGTGTGTGTGTGTGTGTGTGTGTGTGTGTGTGTGTGTGTGTGTGTGTGTGTGTGTGTGTGTGTGTGTGTTATGTCTGTGCGTGTATGTGTGCGTGCTTTTTATACCCTAAACCCATTGAAAGTGGGTAAAAAGGGTATTATGTATTTGTGCAAATGTATGTAACAGGCAAAAGGAAGCATCTCCGACCCCATAAAGTGAATATATTCCTGACCAGCATCCATAGCCATAGCGATCTAGCCATGTCCGTCTGTCTGTCTGTCTGTCTGTCTGTCTGTCTGTCTGTCTGTCCGTCTGTCCGTCCATCTGCCCGTCCGACCGTCTGTCTGTATGTATGAACGCAAGCATATCAGAACCCATAAGAGCTAGAGACTTGAAATCTTAGCTTTAGGTCCTCCTAGTGCCTGCACAGATCGAGGTTGTTTCCGATAATCGATAACTAACTCCATTTCCAAGAATCGATATCGACATCCTGTTTTTTGAGCAAATTGGGTAAATATTAAGAGTTAGACAGCAAACTTGATATGTTGCTTCTAGAATATTATATATATATATATATATATCAAGTATCTTTCGTTTTATACCTATTGCCACCTCCCCGCTACCAACGCATAGCTATAAATCAAGTTAATAACCCAACTTGTATTACCCAACTATTAAAGCCACAATTTTGATGCAATTGACTTTTTTGGAATACGCAAATGTTCTATAGTACAGTAAGATATACTGTAGAAAACTTCATTAAGATCGGTTAAGAAATACGTGTGTGGCTGTTGAGTAGAGGCAGTCGCAAGTGGTGCGGTTCAAACCCTACCGCGGAAACTCATTTTTTTTAATGTAATGCGGTCAGTTGCGAGTTCGAACCCTGCCAAGGCAACTTTTTTTTTCAAATTTTTCTTTATTACTTCAAATGAGCGCGTTGCGCGAGCCGCATTTGGTTTTGGAATAAGAGGGTTCAGGGTATTCCCGACTAGAACCTCTTACATTTGCAACAATGCAAATACTCTGAATCGTTGCATTTCGGGTTAATATTGAAGTATTCCTACGAAAAACTTTCCTTTCAGCAAAGTTTTATCTACGTTTTTTCATAAAAGAGAATACTATTAGTCATCACTGCTAGACTATTAAATACCCTGCAGTCCATTTTTATTAATATTTATATTATTATTACTAATACTAGTAGCCGAATTCAATTTGTTAAATTACTGATGATTACTGATTTTGTTAAAATGTTTACAGTTTTGCAAATACCAAAATGTTCTGTTCTGTGGTTCAAGAGGTGGTTCCTGTGTGAAAACCAGGGCTACGAATCGGGTTTAACCCAACAGTCACGAAGTTTCTTTTTATACCCCGAAAATGGGTAAACTGGGTAAATTGGGTTTGTGAAAATTAATGTTACAGGCAGAAGGAAGCATATCCAACCCCATAAAGTATTTATATATATATATATATATATATATATATATATATATATATATTCTTGGTCAGCATCAATAGCCGAAACGATCTAGCCATGCCCGTCTGTCTGTCTATCTGTCTGTCTGTCTGTCTGTCTGTCTATCTGTCTGTCTGTCTGTCCGTATGTCTGTCTGTCTCTGTCCATCCGTCTGTGTGCACGAACGCGTCGATCCTAGAACCTTTAAAGTTTTCAAAGGTTTTAAAGGCTAAAGTCATTAAATTTGACATGCAGCATCTAAAATAGTATACACAGATTAAGTATCTGTCATTTTATAGCCAACATTCATATGAAAATATCACTAGAATTATATTCAAGCCTCAAACTTTGTGGCCCCCCACAAAGACCTGGTGCGGATAATTTTAATTTCTGAATTATTTGTTCATATAAAATATATTCTAAGAGTTTTATAAGATATACCATATTTTTTAAAATACTAAAATTACGAATCGAGCGACCACTGTACTTTGATATGTTCTGTTCAAGTTAAGAACTTTCCATTATCTTAAAGGGCTGAGCCCGTCATTCGATGCCCCCGTGTCTGACAATAACCTGATGTTAGGCAATTAACCGTAATCAAAGCTAAAAAGCTTAACTGCATGCACAAGAACTTAAATGAATACAAACTCAAGAATCGAGCATGTGGCTGCCTGACAAGCGCTGAGCGAGCCTGTTTTCAGCTTGAAATCATCTGCATGGGACACAATTTCGCAACAAGATACTAACCAAAAGTTCTCGTTCGGAGTTGGAGTGGGAGTGGGAGAAGGAGCTGCTGTCTTCAGCTTTATGACAAGCAGCTCCCCTCCCAAAAAAAAAAAAAAAAAAAAAAAACGGAGCAAACAAATTTAATAAGCGTAGCCAGCTACAAACGACAACAAACAGCAACAGCAACAGCAACAAGAACAAGAGTTGCTAAAGTTTTCAAGTGCGACCACGCCCAGCGCTTTGAGTGCACAGTGCACACCCGCTACCCGCTACCCGCAACCTGAGCCGACCGCCACGTGCGTCATTTCATAAACAAAATACATTCGTAAATTTGGAGGAAATTGTTTTTGTTTTGCTTTTACACAAAAATTCGCGAATACAAAACTGCCTGCCTGACTGCCAACTGAAAAGCGACCTAGAAGCTACAAAATCAACTCAACGACGAGCAGAAAAATAAGAAATAAGGTTGCCAGGCCAAAGGATGTGCTGTGCCCAAAAGGGGCTGAGCGATACAATTTTCCATGTTCTTATGTCTGGCAAATTGCTAAATGAATCAAGCAAAGTGGCCCCAAAACCTCAAAACCCGTTTTGCTGCTGAACAGTCTGAGATGCCCCTTTTGGGGGCCAACCATGTTTCCGTTTCTGTTTCCATTCTTTTGGGTTTATGTTTTCATTTAACTGATGAAACTGGCGAGAAGGACCCCAATTGTTGTTGTAGCTTTGACTGACCTGCAGCTACGCCTATTTGTCACTTGCGTCCCCCTGCCCCGCCACCCAACCACCCATTCTGACCTCTATATCCTTGGCGTGCTCTTGATTAATGTGTCGTCCGTTTCGAGTCTCGTTTAATTGTTGTGGCCAAAGGAACTCTCTTCCACGTACATACATACACCTGTTCAGCTCTGCACACACACACACACACACACCGACATACATACACATATACATTGCCGGATTGCCCCGCCCCTTGGTCGACTGTAGCTAGTTTGCTGCTTACATTTCCGGTCGCTGTTTCTATTTCCTAATTGTTTCCGTTTCCGTTTCCCTAGCAAATCTATTTTTATGCATTTGCACCTAGCCACATCCCCCTACCCCGCACTATATCTATATATATTTAACTATTGTGCAATATTTTGGTCTATATATTTTTTCATTTCGTGCTCTTTTTTTTTTAGTTCTGCTATAAAAAAAAAAAAAACAAAAGTTCACGGCGTAAAGTGTCAATATTTCTTCATTTTCTCATGAAGGACACTTTTATATATTATGTATGAGAATATATACCATATGTATGACATGAGTACACTCAGACAGCCAAAAAAAAAAACATACATATATAAAATAAATTGCTGGACAACCTTGGCAAATGTCTCTGGCCCGCTTTCAAGCCTAGACAAAGTTCAAGCACAACTTGAATTGCACTAGAATAAACAAAAAAAAAAATAAATAAATAAAAGGGAAAGAAAACCCAGAAGCAGACCCAAAATACAGAGGCTAGAAATTTCAAAGTTGAAATGTGTTTATTTTACTTAAAGGATCTGCCCGCAGCTTATGGCTGCTTTGGTCCAATCAGGCCCACTTTTAAAAGTTAAGTTGTTGGCCAACAATTAACACGACCCCAGCTTGGATTTTGGCTCGATGTTTTTGCTTGTAATGCTTAGGTCTGCGGCAATGGGCAATTGTTTTCATTTTTTGTTATTATTGTATTTGTATTTAATTCTTAATTTAAGGGCTTTGCTTTGTGGCCATTCTTGACTGTTCTTTGACCAAGCTGCTTAAATAACCTTTTAGAAAATATTTTCTTTTGTACGCATTCGCCTTTTAGACAACGCAAGATATGTGGTTTTGACAGCTCCGTTGGGTACCGCGAGTAAAAAGTTTTCAATTAAATAAGGCTGTGTTAAACGCTGGAAATAATTAACTTTTGGCATCGATTCAAAACCTTTTCAATTGCCAAAGAATTACAAACGTTTTTTTTTTTTGCCCGAAGGCCAGCTTAAACATTTATACACATGTTATATGTACATCTATTGAGTATGTATATGTATTTATATGTTATAAATTATAGCTATGTTTACTTAGGTGCCGCTCTTTCCGCCCCGTTTTGATTCAATTTGAATTTCTAAATACGCCCGTTAAAGCTCGTGCAAACAAAACTAAATCCGCCAATCATAACCTCAAAAACCGTAAGCACAGCAAGTTGATCAACGCTGCAAACATAACCTCAATTTGCGTACAGACAATTGAACGGGAATTTAAAAATGCGCTTACCTTTTTAACTGATGCTCGACGCAGCTTATTCGTGGTCGCTTTCAATTGAACTTTATGATTCCAACAGCTGTACGAGAGGAACTCTAAAAGGAATTATAAACATTAAATAAAAGTGAACAGTTCGTAAAAACAACAAAAAAAAAAAAACAAAAAAAAAATTGACGCACAGTGCTGCAGATACTGCAATTTACTTATGTTTTTTTCACGGTTATTAAACCCATTCACATACCCAAGCACTTGAAAAAAATTATTTGACAACGTTTTTGTTTATGTACGTGTGCACGCACTTCGAAAAATCAGAAATTCGTTGAACTTCTAAAAACACAAAATCAAGCTCCACACGAAAGCTCGCATGCGAACGCGACAAAGACGACAAACGAACTAACTGTAAATACGGCATATGTAGGCAGAGGCAGCGGCCGTGTGACCAGTTGACACAAAGCGAGCAAATGCCAAAAGTAACGGTATTTTACACAAATACAAGGGGCGTTCTGAAACGAAATTTTCGTTTTTCGTCCATCACGTATACGAGGACATAAATAATTATTTGATTTTTCGATCTGTCAAGTTGGAAGTAATGTATTCAAAAATATTAAAAGCTCGTAAGTTCGTAAACTTAACTAGCCAAGTTTAAAAACTTATTGTCTTCATACCAAACTCATTGGTCCATCGTTGGTACCCGTCAGCTATATCTATAGTAACGAATAAAATAATGCTCTTTTAGTTAATGTACAATCTGTTGGAAATAAAACGATGTCCATACAATATCTAATTTTTCGACCAATAGTTTCTATGGAAACTGTTATTCTGATTAACTTCAGTCTATGTACTGGCTCCAGCCGTCAAGTTTCGTCAATATCGTAGTATATCTTCTGTATACTTAGTTCTTCATCTGAATCAATAAATAGACTAAGTACAACTTTTTTAAGAAAATGTTAGTACAATGGAGTTCAAAATCCGATTTGAAAAGTGTATAATTGTTTATTTTTGGTAAAAGACTGTGAATTCCAATCAGTATTGCTAACGAGCATTGAAAGCATTTTCAAACCCAAGCAATATTTGGGAATACCCCAAAAAATACCAGCACATATATGCATTCCATTTTGACTCCGAAAAATACAACATTGGCCAACGTGGTCACACTTAAAGCCAAAACAGTGTAATGTTAAAATACGTTTGTGATAACAGGCTGGCTAAATGTGGGCAACATTATCATGATACGAAATGTTGTGGTGGGCATGTCCGGAGGCGTGGATAGCGCTGTCAGCGCCCATCTGCTCAAGGAGCGAGGCTACAATGTGCTCGGCGTGTTTATGCGGAACTGGGATGAGCACGACGAATCCGGCCGCTGCAGCGGAGAGCAGGATTTAAAGGATGCGGAATTGGCTTGCCGGCACCTGCAAATCGAGCTACGCCAAGTGAACTATGTGAAGCAATACTGGACAGCGGTGTTTAGTCAGTTTCTAGATGACTACCAGCAGGGCCTGACGCCCAATCCGGACATATTGTGCAACAAGCATATAAAGTTCGATCTGTTCCATCGGCACGCCCTGCATACGTTGCAATATGATGCCGTCGCCACTGGCCATTATGCCCGCAACAGTCTGGGAGACTTTTTGGAGCATAGCTCCAGCCAGACACCAGAAGATGTACGCCTGCTCATACCTGCCGACACATTTAAGGATCAGACCTTCTTTCTAGCTGGCATAGCACATGCAGCACTGCAGCGCACAATGTTCCCGCTGGGTGGACTGAAGAAGACAGAGGTTAAGCAGTTAGCGCGCCGCATTGGGCTGCATCGGCTGGCCGAAAAGCGGGAAAGCACCGGCATCTGCTTTGTGGGCAAGCGTGACTTCAAGGCCTTTATACAGGAGGTAATCCAATAGACGCACAAATATGGTCAACTAACTTTGAATCGGAATTATCACCTTTGACAGTACATTAGCTCCAAACCGGGCCACTTTGTGGATGTCGATAGCGGCGTTGTAGTGGGCACACACGAGGGCATTCACCAGTGGACCGTGGGACAGCGCTGCCGGCTAAGCTCGCATTTGCAGCCGTACTTTGTGGCACGAAAAGATGCAGCCAGCAATATCATTTATGTGGCCGCTGGCCATGAACATCCCGCGCTGCACAGCAACCGCATTCACATCGGCGAACTCAACTGGCTGTGCAACCGGGCACGTCAGCAATTGGACTCAAAAGGCAGCCTGCGTTGCCGTTTTCGCTTTCAGCACACAAAACCCCTGGTCGAATGCCAACTGCGTCCCTTCGAAGTACAGCTGGATGCACCACTGCGCGCTATCACACCAGGGCAGTATGCTGTCTTCTATGACGATGCGGCGTGCTTGGGTGCTGCGCGCATATTGCATGGAGAACCATTGCAATGCCTGGAGCAACAAGTGGCCGTGGAGCGCTAGCAGTTAGTTATTTTTTTTTTTTTTTGTAGTCTGATTTTAATTACCTCCTGTTCGTAATGTATAAATCTCCATGTCTACAAAGACTGAGATGCATATGGGGCAACATTGTTAATTTGTTTCTTCAAAGGCAGGATTTATTTCAATCGCAAATTATATATAGCAGAGTCGATCTGGCCATATCCGTTTATATGAACCCGTCCAACTTAGAGAATTGAGGTCGAGGTTCCAACTAATCATTGTCTTCCAGCCAATATTCGTCTAATATAAGATTTTGGCTCATTTAAGAGCTGAGGACACTGTATCTCAAGTCGGGCAGTCTCGACTACAGTATTTTCGTTTCGCTTAAGGAATCCTATTTGTTTGAGATATCGTGCTAAAAGGCAAAATAGTTTTATACATCGTTTTTCTACCAATTTTCCGCATTTGCGCTTGGAAGTTTATCAATAGACCAAATCTTTGGCTCTAAGGTAAACACATGTATTGTATATTTAAAGTCTGCTTTACACAATTTCAAATCGAATGCAACAAACGCATGACTTAATATATTTCTAAATATTCAATTCTAAGGTCCGTTATACATAGTTTGAAGTCTTATGCTATATATATATATATTATTCTCTACTGGGAGTCCTAAGCACGCTGGCAAAAAAAAAAAAAGGCTATCTTACTAAAAACAATTGTGGTTTATAAATTAGATTATGTCAAATAAAATTGGCTGGATTAGCAGAAGTCGTTGTATGAATAAACTGTCTTAAAGGCTAAACTAGAGACTACATCTAAAAAACACAGGGGAGCGCAATGAGCTTATGTAAGGAGCACGGTCAACGCATCTAGAAATCGGGTCAGGTCGCTCTGACGCAGCTGAACGATGGACGGCTCAAAGAAGTCTTGCAGCAGGCTGGTCTTGCTCTTCTGTGCCGCCTGGTCGAACGCCTTGCCAAAAAAGTTCTTTGGCGAGTCCTCGCGCACTGGCGCTATGCCCACCAGCAGGCACATACCCTGCGTCGCATCCAGCGGGCAGGTGGCAATGAGCGGTAGATCCGGTGCCTGGCGCACTCTCGTCGTTGCTACATGACCATGCAGCACGAATTTCGCGAGCAGTGCTAGCGCATATGGATAGGAGAAGAAGGCGTGCTCCTCCTGTAGTACATAATAGAAAAAGGATCCGGTCGAATGTACCTGATGCGCCTCCAGACAGCTCTGCACCTGCCGAAAGATGGCCGCATGCAGCAGCTTGGCATTGTCGATGCCGACATTAAGTAGCTGCCTATGCTGGCGGGTCAGCGCATCCGACGCTTCCATGAAACAGTCCTCAGGTGTTTTATGCTTCTTCACCGACTGCAGTATTGCCAACAGAGCATAGACATAGTCGGCGGCAGCATAACGGCTGCGATAGCCATAGCTGAGCGTGAAGGTGCCATAGACAATATCTGGTATGCTATACTTCTCGGCTAGCTGCTCCACCATAGAATAGAACTCTTTGCGCAAAACCAGATCCATGGCGCTGTATGTTTGGCGCGCATGCACCAGTGGCAGGCCCATTTCGACGAGCAGCTCATGTAGACGCTTCTCGCCCCTCAAGGTCCACAGCTTCATCTGACAGGCGGAGTAGCGCGAATAGCTGACAACAAAAGAGACAAATAAGCCGACCAATTGGAGATTCCTTGTCTTCACTTACCGCATTGACTCGGTTACGGTCCAGTGTCTGTATAGCACTAAGTGTAGATCCTTCTCAAAGCTGATCTTCGAGGCACTCATTGTGTTTTGATCATTAGTCTTGTTGGTCAGACGCGACACGTGCGACTGTATGTGCTCCAGCTCGAGTGTATAGGCGCCGCTCTCGATCTTGCCCAGCAGCAGCTGCTCGCTGATGCCTACAATGGCCCACCACAGCAGATCCATGTTGTCCTTGGACAGCTTCCAGGCTAGCTCGAAGATGTACAAGGCCGTTGATCGGCCATAATAGCTGAATTGTGTATAGTCGAACATGATGCGATCCCGTTCCGATTCCCATTGTCGTCTTGCCCTCTGACGCATCACTCGCTGCTCGTGCCGCTGCATTCGGCTGAGCTTGGGCGCGCGCTCCCTCTCGACGCTGTCGCCATCAGCTTGACCGTCATCAGAATCGCCAGCACCGCTGTCTCCATCGTCCCCATCTTCATCGTCGTCCTCATCCTCGCCATCCGAGTCATAGAATATAGTTTCAAATGCTGGTATGTTCTCCTCTAGGGCTGGATCGCCTAAAATGCAAACCTGCCGATCGCTGTAAACATTACAAACGTCCAGCGGCCGATGAGAATCGCATATGTAAAATGTGACATCCTCCGCCGGCTGCAACAGCTCCACAATGTCCACACATCCGCCGCAATTGATCAGCAGCACATATTTAACATCGCCCTGATGCTCCGAATAGGCACGTCGCAATCCAGTTACGCCCATAATGGGCACCACAGTGTACAGCATGTGATCGTACTTAAAAAGCGACTGCAGAATTTTGCTGGCGCAGATCGCGTCGACGTCATAGTTGACAATGATCAAAATTCGTTTGCCAATTAGTTGTCTGTAAAAGTCATTCTTTAGGTCCTGTATGAACATTTTCGCTGCACGCACAGTTAATTCCGCTGCGTGAAGAGTAACAAATCGGTACAAAGACACACAAAACAATATTTCAAATACAAGTATGTGTTATATAGGTCAGGTTGAGACACTTGCGGCCCTTAAGCGTCAATTAACTTAATTGCTGTTGCGGCACTTAAATGGCCCTAGTTGCGCGTTGCATTTTGTTGTATTCGCTTTTGTTTGCACTTTCTAACAGGGCTCTCCGCTCTTTGTGGCCTGCATGCTCCACAGCTGCGGGATCGAATTAAGGCGGGAAATTGCCAGCTGTTCGGCGTGGCCGTGTGGCACAGTGAATGGCAACTGTTCAGTGTTGCCCCAGGCCCGATTGCCACATGTCGCTGGTATAGATGTACCAAAATTGGTACATTACTTAGCTACATATTGGTACATTAATTCATTAAAAAACATTTACGAACTGTACCGTATATGGAAAACATTAAAGTAATTGAGTAAACTGAAGAAAAAAAAACGAACTAAAAAAGCATGGTATATTGTCAGCGAAAATTAACCTAAACCTGCGTTCTATAATTTTTGGTACACATTATTTATGTGAAAGTGAGCTGTATCATTTCAACTATCGATTACACCATGATATCGAAATCGAAAGCGATAATTAGTTCGAATATGAAATACCGACTACATGTGTCTTACGTTTATTGCTAAATATTCAGCTAACGTATTTGGTACGCGTTTTATATACGAAAACAATCATTCATTCATGGGAAATAACAAGGGCAAGCGCAAAGCGCTTACACAGCGTCAAGTTTGCTCCAGAATGAACTTCCTTTATCAGGCGTCAAACTTAATGGCGCACAGCAACAACAACACCCTCGCCGCCTACTACGGCAAGCTCTGCCGCAACGTGGGCACAAAGGCGCTGATGCACATGTGAGCTCTGACTTGGTTCTGTGTCCTTTATTATAGCTAATTGTTGTCAATGCTTGAGGTAGGTCGCCGGCGCTGAAGCGCACACTATGCAAACGCTGCTCCTTGCCGCTGTTGCCGGGCGTTAATACTTCGCTAAAGCTGGACCAGAAGCAAGAACAGCAGCAGGCTATTCCCGTGGCAGCAGCCACTGCGACGGCAACAAGCACAACCAGCAAACGCCGTCATCGCCGTTTGCGTAGCAAGCGCAACAAGGGCCACAATCAGACTGCCGCCGCTGTCCAAAAAGATGCCGCACCCAGTGCCAGCATGGACGAACACGCTCGCCTACACTTGGAGTGTGGTTTGTGCGGGTCGAAACGTCGCTTCCAAGTTGACACACAAAACGAGTGCTGGCCAGAGCGCTCTGAGGCGATTGTGCAGGTGATAAGACTGGACGAACAAAAAAACGCAGACGCGGCTGAAGGAGGCGTAGAAGCAGCAGGAAGAGTAGAAGGAGGAGGAGGAACAGCACGAGAGCAGTGATAAGCGTACTTGGATGGCAATGACTTATCGCACGTGTGGTTACACTTGTTGATAAGCGAATTTAATTATCGGCCATCGACTGTTCTCCGTTCACAGTTCAGTATTTGAACATATGCTGAGCTGTAAACACATGATTGGCCAGCTGCTGGGCCGGCAGCTTAAGCGCCACGCCAGCCACGGCATTACGGCCAGACTGTTGGAGCAGCGTTACGTGGAGCTAACTCAGCCAGACGGACGGCAACTCAAGTACCCGAGCATCTGGCTGCGTGACAATTGCCAGTGCTCGGAGTGTTTCCATGCGGCGACTCGAGCACGCAAGAGCCACTGGGAACGCGGCCCGCTGCACGTACAAGCGGAGCGCGTCAGCTACGATGAGCAGCGTCAGCAGCTTATTATCAACTGGCAGGATGCTCACAACTCTAGCTATGATCTCGACTGGTTGCAGCAGCGCGACTTCAGCGCGGAGGCCAGGCAACGATATCTGGACGAGGTTTACAAGCAACCGGCTCAGCTTTGGGGCAAGCCGCAGTTTGGTGCAGTAACTCGCGAATTCGCCTACCAGGATGTGCTTCAGAAGGACGCAGTTCTGTGCGCCTGGCTCGAGGCGCTGGCCGTGCATGGCTTTGCGCTTCTGCGTGAGGCGCCCCACGATACCCAAGTCGTGCGCCATCTGGCCGAACGCATTGGGTACATCAAGCACACCACCTACGGGTAAACTCTAATCAGATATATGTTGAACGCATAATATGCAATCGGTTTTTCATTCGGGAGCAGGGATGTGTTTGAGGTCAAGTCGAAGCCCAACGCTGGAAACTATGCCTACCTGATGACGCCGCTGCCGCTGCACACAGACATGCCCTACTATGAGTACAAGGCGGGCATCAACATTTTGCATACGCTGGTGCAATCGGAGTCGCCGGGTGGCGCCAACACAATGACCGATGGCTTCTATATAGCCGATAAGATGCGTCGAGAGCATCCGGAATATTATGAACTGCTGCGCACCATACCTGTTAACTGGTATGACATAGGACACGATGGAGACGCCGGCAAACCGTTTCACAGTCTGTGGCGTGGCCCTGTCATTTGCCTGGACATTGATGGGCACTTCGCACGCATCAATCAGAACACCACCAAACGTGACAGTCGCTTCACCGTGCCCTTGGAGCAGGCATTAGCCTGGTATGAGGCGTACGATAAGTTCCTTCAGCTGGCCCAGGCCGAAGCGGTGGAGTTCAAGACGCGTCCTGGTGATGTGTTTGTGTTTAACAATCTTCGAATGCTGCACGGACGTACCGCATACGAGGATTCGGCGCAAAATAAGCGGCATCTGATAGGAGCCTACGTTGACTGGGATATTATCTACTCCAAGATACGCACACTAAAGTTCCCGAATTTAAAGTGTTAGCCCTTCCGTGTGCATTGAAAGTGGCATATACTTGATTATAAAAAAACTATTACAATTTACTATCTTTTTTTTTTTTTTAATTTGAAAGCAACCGCCAAAAAATGACCGACAAGCTCGATTTTGTTATCGATATCGATTTATTGTGTTCGTTTTGCTAGCGTGATCAGCATACTAGCCATATATCGGCAGAGGTACGAAATGAAAGTATCGATACGGCTGATACATCGATACGTTTCTATTCAACCCTAGTCTGGTCTTTGCACATGCATATCAACATCAACAAGAAAAACGCATTTGGCAGCAGAAAATGCGAACTGATTGCAATATATAAAAGTGCTTAAATCTAACGTAGTTTGTATGTGTGTGTGTGTGTATGTGAATTAATGCGCATTGCGAATAAATAAATGATGCCCTACAATATGCGTGCCTGCGGCAGCAACGCCATGGTACGTGAGTACGCTGGCGGCAGCCTCAACGGCATTTTGCGCAAAACAGGAGCCGCCGCAGGAGGCGCAGCAACAGCTTCCGGCATGGGCGCCAATGGGTTAGCGTATGGCGCTGCATCAACGGATCCGCGACAACCCCCACTGGAGCTGCTCGTTTTTGGCTATGCGTGCAAGATATTCCGTGACGATGAGAAGGCGCGCGAGATGGATCATGGCAAACAGCTGATACCCTGGATGGGCGATGTAAATCTCAAAATAGACAGGTTAATAATTGTTGCCTGCCACCGGCACTAAACTTAATTATACTATAATACGCTATATCCACATACATAATGTACTTGTATGTGTATACACATATGTATGTAACACCTTGGATCCCATATGTCTATGTGCCAAACGAAGAAAACCGAACAACTGGTACCTTTGCCAGTGCCATAACTATCATATTTATCCTAGAATACAGTTATGTTTTGAGGAGACCAAACTACAACCCGTACTGCACGTAGACCTCAACTGAACGAAGCTAAACTTAAACTTAAAGTCCCTACTGGAGACTCGAGTATAGTCAAAATCATATTGAAAGTTGTCCAGTATTTCATTAGGTCCAATCCTACGAACTGACTTACGTTAACTGACTTATGGACTGACCGGGCGGTAGGGGGGCAGCGAAACAGACCCAACCGAGGTTGACTCTGCAACTGTAAAAGCTATCGTTTTCTCATTGTAATAACAGCTCTTTTCAGTGCTTCGCAAACTATAATATATTTTTAAAAACAATTTTAAACTGTAATCGTAAAACAATTAACTTTTTTTTAGCAACCGGAGCGGTATGTATGAATGATTAAGACATAATAATTGATATATTTATATGCAAATATATATGTATATATACATATATATCTATATATGTATATATATATATATAAATACATATAAATACTTTTATACATAATTATAGACATTTAACTTAACAAAAATCGAATTTATTTAACAACTGTGTGAAGCTATTTGATCGAGATGCATATATTTCTTTTTGATTTGAATAGATCGAAAGATCTATTTTAATTTGATTTGATTTGTGTGTGTGTGCGAGTGTGTGCGTGCGTGAGTGTGTGTGTGTGCGTGTGTGTGTGTGTGTGTTTGTGTGCGTGGCTCTCGCAAACAGCATCTCAATATATTGATTTTGTTAACTAACAACGTTCTCTTTCCCGTTTATATTTCTCTTATTCTTTTCTTTGGAACACACACACACACACACCCACACAAACACCCACGCACACCCACCCGCACCCCCACACACACACACGCACACACACGCACACGTATTTATACAGATATGACGTGCGTGGAGCGCTGTGCGAACTTTCCACCTATGAGGCACCACCTGGTGGCTATGGAAATCGTCTTGAATATCTCAGCGCCGAGGAGCAGCGGGCGGAGCAGCTGTGCGAAGAGGAGCGCTATCTGTTCCTATACAATAACGAAGAAGAGCTACGGCTGCAGCAAGGTAAGTGCAGTTGCCGGCATGCCGTATGCACCGCCTACTCAATGCGAATTGTATGTACTACTATTTAAATTCTAAGTGCCAAGAAATACCGATTTCATAATGAAAAATCAAGCTCAAATTGAACAAAAACAAATCTAAATATCAAGGCCAATATTCAAGACAAATTATTAACGAGAACAGAAACAAGAATACAAGAAACAAGCACAAATAGAAGCGTAGAAATCAAGTCAAATGCAAGTAGCAGCAAACAAAAAAAAAAAACAAATACAAAAAAAACCAAAAAAACCACAAATAAGATCAAAAACCAACCAAAAGCCAAACCAACAACAGCAGCAACAACAACAATGATAATGAACGTAAGTTTCATCCAATGCCTTGTGGTGGGTGCCGCCGTGGTTCAGGTAAATAACAACCACTTGACATTTAACAAATTCAACAATTTTTTGCAGATGCTGCTGCTGCGGCACTTTGGGGAGTCCTTGCTCTCTGTAACTCTTCCAAAAAAAATCTCTTGAAGACTGCACATAGAACTGAGCTCCAGCGAAAGTTAAAAATGAAAAAAAAAAAAAAAAAAAAAAAGAAAAACAGAAATTGAAGCTTTTAACAAACCAAAACCCAATGTCAAGAATATTTATTCTACGATCTTTAATGTGCATTCCTTTTGTGTGCCGTGCGGCATTTGTTGCTGTTGTTTTTTGTACTAAAGTCGCGCCGTTTGTCTTGTTCTCTTATTTTTGCCAACACTACATACGCACATACTTTCACACACCCACACACACACACTCACACGCACACGCACACGCACATATATAAACGTACAGAGGAGGATCTGAAGCGTCTGCAACAGGAGACATCCGGTGGCAACTATAGCCAAGTAGATTTCCAATACGATGGCCAATCAACATGTGGTTCATCTGGTGCAGATGCTGCCACCTCACCAACGTCAGAATCATCGACGCTGGCCGAGGAATCGGAGCTACCCTATACACTGCCACCCAGTCTTCTCGTGGCGCCCGCACCGGGCATGCAGTTGGTAAGGAGGCAAATTGCACTTGCCAAAATATAATATCAAAATCGAATGCCAATTGCCGAATTTCATCATGTTGTAGCCGGAGACAATGAAGCAGCATGCAATTATTGAAAAGACGGCACGTTTCATTGCCACCCAGGGCGCCCAGATGGAGATCCTTATCAAAGCCAAGCAAGCCAACAATGCACAGTTTGATTTTCTGTCGCAGGGCAGCCAGTTACAACCATATTATCGCCATCTGCTGTCCGCCATCAAGCAGGGCAAGTTTGCGGCCTCAGTGCCGGCGGCGACAACGGACCAGGCCAATGTGACAGGCGAGAACAGCGCGTCTTCAAGCAGTCCGAAGCGGAGCCAGCAGATCATAACGGTGCCCACCATCAAGTACAAACCGTCGGCCAATTGCGCCTACACGCAGCTCATCAGCAAAATCAAAGGTGTTCCGCTGCAGACAGTATTGGACGATGAGAACGCTTCACAGCATTCCGCCGGAACCGCCTCGCCCACGCCCAGCTGCAAGTCCGAGGGCCAGAGTCAAAGCAGCATTGCCGCCCCAGCATCCAACGGCGAGTTTACGCCCGTTCTGTTGCAGTACAATGGCAGCACATTTGCCCACGAGGCGGAGGAGGACAACGCTAACGATGCACCGCCTAAGGTTGAGCTATTAAAAAACACCAGTGCCCTGGCGCTTGCCCAAAATTATAGCTCCGATAGCGATGACGAGCAGGACGCGGACGATGACAACAGTCAACAACGGACCCAAGAAGCCACACAATCTGCCGCCGCAACTGGCACTACAACCACCGCCACGAAGAAACCCACTGCGGCGCTAGCACCACCACCGCTTTTAACTTTTCCACTGCCCGAGGAGACGCTGCGCCACATTATCGACAAGACGGCCACGTATGTTATCAAGAACGGTCGCCAGTTTGAGGAGACGCTGCGCACCAAAAGCGTCGAACGTTTCAATTTTTTGCTGCCGGACCACAAATTCTATGCGTATTACATGTACAAAATAACCGGCGATGTGGACGCCGCTTCTAAGGAGGAGAAGACGCGCAAAGCGGCTGCCGTTGCCGCTGCACTGATAAGCAAAAAGGGTCTTGGTGGCGCTAATGCAACTGCTGCAGCTGGTGCAACTACAGCCAGCGCGTCTGAAAAGGGTGCGTTCAGCCAGCATACTCTGTAGAAAGCCCTGACCTCATTTCCACAATCTATTGCAGCGCACGTGTGCTTCGCCATACGCGCACGCGATGAGAACGCGACGCTGCAACCGGCACTGCCACAGGAGGCCAGCGATGATGATGAGCTCAAGGCAAAATCAACTGTAGAGCAAGCGCGTCCTGGCATGCCAGATAGCGTGCAACGCGCCATCAAGCAAGTGGAGACGCAGCTGCTGGCTAGAACTGGCGCCCCAAAAGCCACTTTGGCAACGACAGCGACTTCCCCACTCAAAGAGCAACGACAGGGTGCGTATCGATTAGAGAGAGAGAGCGAGAGAGAAAGAAAGAGAAGGCTATGGAGCAACACATCTTTTCTAACTTGTGAGTTTCTTCCATCCGCTATAGCCGAGGAGCGTGTTAAGGATAAACTGGCACAGATCGCACGTGATAAGCTAAATGGCATAATGTCGCGCGAGAAGCAATTGCAGCTGGAGCGCAAGCGCAAGGCTATGGCCTTTCTCAATCAAATCAAATGTAAGTTTTCGCCTGATGTGTTTGCACTCAACAAAAAAAAAAAGAATTCTTTCTGCTTAAATTAAGCACTAACCAAAAATGTGTCTAAAAGCAGCCAAGTTCGAAATTTCATCAGCTGAAACGGAATGCCTAAGAACTTTAATCCCTTCCGTTTATTTGTAGTTAGCAATTTTTTGTGTAATAAGTATTTCTTACTATAGACTCGGTTTCATATTAGAATTTAGATAGGCGTTTTTTTTTTTCTATTTAATATTCCATTCCCATTTGCAAAGCTCAGGCTTGTCTTCAAACGAAATAATCAATGCATATCTTACTGATATTGGAGCTCAATTCCGTGATCGGAAAATGGGCGTAAAATTGTGGAATTGAAAGGTCTGCGAACATATTTTCATAGATCTCGCCGAAGAGTCATTTTTCGTTCCGATCTGCAGTAATGGCAGAAAATATCTAGGAAAATTTATATTTTGGATTTGGAGTGTAACACACAGTCGAGAAAAGCCGCGTAAAATCTGTTTATGGCATAACATACTGAACTGAATATATTGTCTATTGGACTTAAGGTGAAGGTACGGCTATTGGCTCAACTGCTGGATCGGATGCGATAATTACAGAAACAGCTACTGCGAATGCGGATTCGGGAGCGGAGGCAGCAAACATGAATGGTGACTCAAATGATTCGGTGCGCTCCATACCCATCACTTACTTTGGACCTGATGAGGATGAGGATGACGATGATGATGACGACGAAGAGGACAATGAAGTGGGCGTGCGGACGGCATCAGCAGCTCCACCGCCGCTCAGAACGGCTAATGCAGAGGATGATGAGGATGAAGACGGCGATCTGGAAAAGTACAATTTACTTAATGATGATAGTACCAATACATTTACCAGCAAGGTGGCAGCAGCGGCAGCAGCAGCAGCAGCGCCCGTCCTGCTCTCCGATGACGACGATGTACAGTTGGTATCCACCGCTGCCGCACCACAGTCAGTGTCGTCCGCTTCAGCAGCTGTGCGCCATCGCAAGACTGGGCGTCGAAGTCGCAGTCACAGCAGCAGCAGCTGCTGCTCCATAGCGCAAGATGCTTCCGTGACCTCATCTAGCAGTAGTCCTAGTTGCCGACGCAGTCGTAGTCGGAGTCGCAGTGCCCATCGGCAGCGCCGTAAGCGCAAGTCCAGTGCCATTGCCAAGCATAGACGCCGACGTCGCAGTCGCAGTACATCGCGCAGTTCGCGTCACAAGCAGCGCAGTCGCAGTCGTAGCAGCAGCCATTCTAGCTTACGCCGTCATCGCGACCATCATCGGGATAAGGAGGAGACCTTGTCGCGCAGAAGAAATCACCAGCGCCAGCCGAGCAAAAAGAGTCACAAGCGTCACAAGCGACGTCGACGCAGCAGCGGAGGATCCGCCTCGCAATGAGCCGTGTCTTTGTATCTAAAGCATTTTAGATTTTAGGTTTAAGAATTGTACATTTCCTTCTTTTTTTTTTTTTTTAATGTTGAGCAATGTTTTGCA
This sequence comes from Drosophila virilis, assembly GCF_030788295.1. Lineage (NCBI taxonomy): Eukaryota > Metazoa > Arthropoda > Insecta > Diptera > Drosophilidae > Drosophila > Drosophila virilis. The sequence goes on from NC_091543.1 coordinate 15,813,119, forward strand.
TGCGATGCATTAAGTATGGTCGTCAGTAATAAAATTTAGGTGTACAAATATTTACGAGCTGTTCATCATATCAAGGTTGTTAACGAACCAGATAGATATAAGTGAAGAGAGAACATGTTGATTGTTGTGATTGTATTTTATTTTATTGTAATCGTGAATACAAATGTCAAACGTATAGTATGTAGAGCTCCAAGACGAACCTGATTTAACCAGTATCTCGCATCACGCAAACCGAACCCGAATCGGAGCATATATTTTTCAAAAACGATTTAGTTTTTAAAATAGGATACTTTTGAGGAGGACTCCAGGAGGAGGAGCCACACAGCATAATCCACCTCAACTCCAACCCTTGGATTATCCAATCATATTTTTGAGATGCCCATTTTAGCTAGAGATCAAATTTGGCAATTGAATTGATTCAAGGATGTGTAAGACCTGGTTCAACCACTGAACGTAAGGGCAGTAAGTTAGTTCGAACCGTAAACCGAACAGCCGACTACATTCTATCTGCTTCATAAACGCAAAGAGCTTAGTCTCTGAAACCATTTGAATGAAACTGAGCTGAGCATACAAAATATTTATTCTATTGTGGTATAAAAGAAATCGGACGCTCCATTAGGACTTTGGTATGTTGACAGTCATGGTGCAACCATCGATACACAATAAATGACACGTTGCTTGGAGGTTAACACAGCCGGAGGATGAAGCGACTCCACAAGATCGCATCTTGTGGATTAGTTTTGATTACATTTTATTTCCTTTATTTGCATTTTTTTTTCGCTTTTTATTAGCTAATTTATTGATACTATACATGAGCATCTTAACCTAGCTTGACTATAATGGGATAAACATACTTAATATTACCTATTAAGTTTTATTATTATTCAATTTATCTTATATTAACCTTTATTTGCAGTAAACACTTTTTATACCCTGAACCCATTAAAATTGGGTATATTTTATTTGTGCAAAATCCAAATGTATGTAACAGGCAGAAGGAAGCATCTCCGACCCCATAAAGTATATATATTCTTGATCATCACCAATAGCCGAGTCGATCTAGCCATGTCCGTCTGTCTGTATGTCCGTCTGTCTGTATGTCCGTATGCCTGTCTGTCCGCCTGTCCGTCCGTCCGTCTGTCCGTCCGTCCGTCCGTAGTTATGAACACAAGGACTTCAGAACCTATAAGAGCTATAGACTTGAAATTTTAGATATAGGTGCTTCTAGTGCCTGCGCAGATCAAGTTTGTTTTCGATAATCGATAACTTACTCCGTTTGCAAGCAATCGATAAAAATCGATATCTTGTTTTTTGGGCAATTTTGGTAAATAATAAGAGCTAGAGTCACCAAACTTAACATATAGCTTCTAAAATAGAATATATATATATGCATTTGATGTTGGAAGAAGAGGGTTCAGGGTATCCCCTAGTCGGGAGCTCCCTCTTACTTGTTTCTTTGGTAAATTTCTGCATTTTAGCATTTATTAATGGACTCTCCAGGCCCTAAGAATATTTGAGCAAATCGATTTTCCTAATGTCAAGAAATAACGATTTCTAAAAATAAAAAAAAAAAGGGACAAATAGTATATTAGCTACCAAGTCGTGTAGCCTAGATGTATTATATTTATTATATGCAAAATTTATATATATAAGTTTGGTTTCAAAGAAGTTTTTAGCATACAGTTGCTTTCTTATGGGCGCAGTGGGGAACAGCTATCTATGTATATAGATCAGTATAAGTTAGTAAATAATAAATATAGGTTTATGGTTAGTATATATATGTGCGTATATGGTTATATGATTTTATGCATTCTAAACTCGACTCTGTCTAGAATTCCAAGACGCCAGGCAAATATTTGTCGATAAGCGTTTGATAGTATGGCCATAGAGCATCAATATCAGGCACCACCTCGCTCTTTGTGTATAGATCGTAGCGGCTGTAAGGAGAGTTATTGTTATAGATATATATTTATAGATGTGGGCTTAACGGTTCAACTCACTTGAATATGAGTACCCATTTCTTGGTCTCAGCATCCTTAGGCGCCTCCAGGTGCTTGTAGTCGCCGCCATTATGCCAGGGATAGAACGAATGGAAGCGTATTATATTGCAGGCCACCTCGGGCAACTTGGTATTGTTGTGCTTGAGCACTGCGAACATGTACTCGTCGTGACCCCAGGACATGAGCAGATTGTCAATGCCACAGTGTGGCTTATATATGCCGTATTTGGTATTGTATTTGGGATTATCCCCATCGGGATTACCCACAAAGCTCTCGTCACGATAAACTATGCTATCGCCCCATCGACATCCCACGGCAAATGTATCGCCCACAACGGCCCATTGTGGCTCATCATAGAAGGCCATAATTTTGCCGAGATCGTGTATGAGGGCTATCAGATGTAGCCAATCATCCTCTGGAAACTCGGCGCGTGCACGCTCAGCTGCCTGGAAGGCGTGTATAATGTTGGGCAAATCCAGATCGGGATCGGACTCATCAATTAAATCGTTGAGTTTTTCCAACGCCTCGCGCACCGTCATCTTAATGGTGTTGAACTTTAGCCAGCGTTCGCGTCGACCTGTGAACGGGAGCGATTATTAAATATACGTGCAAAGGCAATTTGGCTAAGGATAGTTCTTACCGTTGACAAAGTCTACAGTTTGATTTAGGTGCATCTGGCGATAGGTGCGACGCACTCGTTCCTTTAGCGGATCTTCAACATCAACGCTGTAGTCACGAAACTTGGAAGGATTTTTATCGGCAAATGAGGGCTCCGGACGCAACAGCTCTGAAGGATCCATCAAATGGATTTGGTGCTACACAAATTATAAAAAAAAAAACACACAGTATTTAAAAAAAAGTCACTTCGGGTTTTCAATTATATTCTCACCTCCTGTAAGATTCTCATGTTGAGCGGTTTGAATTATAACAAGTATGGAAAAAGAAAAATATTGAAATTCGAATTGTTCGCCTCAACTACTGCACGGTTGGTCGGACAAGATGCTATTGAATCGCGAGCTTCTCCGGGCGCTCACTTTTATAGATCGCCGAGCAATATCACATCTAGGCTACATATAGTATTCATGTAGTATTATATTTTGATTTATAGCACTTTTGTTGTTTTATACACAGCATATAGCCACCTAATCAGTTATCAATGTGGGACCCCACTCAAGCCATTGCTCATATAGATGTAGGAAACGCGTCCGATTCGGGCCCACACAGCGGTTCGGCTACATAAAATCTTGTAAGTGCTTTATCTAAGGGCTACATCCGCGCCTCTGGAATCAAGGCGTTGCCTACACGCACGTGCTAGCCTCAGTCTATCTTTATACATATTATATATTTATATCATTGTATATTCATTTATATATATATATATATATATATATATATATATATATATATATATATTCTAAGTACATATGCAAGTAAAGGCTGCACTTGACCGATAAGGCCAGAGCATAGTGCTTTTAATTGGAGCAAGAGCAAGTCCATCGATTGCAGCGTATAACTTAATCGGATCGAGTTTGTAAGGCAGGCATCTTTAAGATGCTCTCAAATTTCTTGTTTCTTGTTGTCTTTGGAGGATTCGTTAGCGATTTGCACAAACAATAAAAACAAACAATTATTTGCACACTTATAGAATTAATCAAGGAATATTTACGTAAACACATAGATACTTACATCATTTATACTAGAAATATTAATGTGTGTTTTTTTAAATTATTTATTTTTTTATTTGTTTGTTTCCTAGTTTATGAGTCTTTGAATTGCGTCAAATTCTATAACGAAATAACGCACTGGTATTGGAATATTGTATATACTATAAGCTCGGAATTGCATAAGCCTTGACCGATTAGCTCAAGGTCGTCCTAAACGTGACGCCCGCCTTACTGTAATCACAACTTTGATCTTAAGAATAGTAATTTAATTTCATATATATTTATTCATATATTGTGTTATGAGTGGGGGTCTGTCTCTAGTCTTATATCCTAAAGCAATGAGAAATGAATAATAATAGACATAAGAAAGCTGCGCTTATCTCATAGAGCGGGAGATACATTATCCATCAGAACCTGAATCGCCTTACTTAAGTCCGCTTGTCTGTTTGTATTTACGCATCAATCTTAAAAACTACAAGACAAGGAGTTAATATAAAAAATATATCTGAATTTATTACCACATTTTTAAAATATTGATTTCGAGACACTCTTTTTTAAGACCTTTTATAAGACCTTAAAACACAAAACATCTCCCTCGCATACTATGCACCGATTATAAGTATTTCACTTTCTTTTATATTTTCCCCCATTCCTAATAAAACCTTCAATAAAATCGTATACTTTAAGGTGAATCCAGGCGTTTTTGTGTATCCAAAAACTGAACATTTCAAAAGGATCGGACTTTAAATACCGATGCTATATATGCAAAATTGCATTTTTACAGTGTGTTGCTGGAAGAAGAAAAACAGAGTGGGTAAGTCTGTCTTTTTGTGTATATACATAAATATAAATATAAATCAGTGTATCTGATAGTCGGGCATTTAATGCTGGCAGCAGGCTATTTTATATTTATCTGCTTGCGAGCCGTTGATGGTGGGTGATGGGTCACGTAAGCACAAAGTAGTACAATTAAGCAACGACTACTAAATTTCTATAAGTAGAATTCTTGATGAATTAGAATATATAGTATGTATACTTTATGCGCTGTTTTAAATACGCCTGCGTCTGTTTTGTTGGAAAGCTATGCTATGGTCTTCGATAGCGTTTGGCGTCACCTTGAACAAATTTGACGCAAGGGCAAGTGCTCCGGATTCCTGCGTACAGGCGTACAGACGTACCTCCAAAATCGCAATAATCTAAGTACATCGTCATCAAGCGCTGAATTAATGTGCCATCAAGGGGGGGATCGCCTCGAGAAAAGTTATCAGTCGGCGCGGCAGCATCGGCACATACATGACGTCGGTCCCCTTCTCCGACGCCGGACTCTGACGCCTTCGAGCATCGCACACGTTGCCAATGAGCACTGGGAATGCAATGCGCGATTGCGCCCACGAAGGGGCGGGCTGATCGGGCCGGCAGCAGGCGATATTTGGACGGCTGTTAGGCCGAGGGGTTTGCTTCTCTGCGACGCAGTACCGGTACTAGCGACGTTGTCATAATCATAAAAAAAGGTCAATTTGTAATGATCGAGTGCAGGGTGGCAATAAATCTTATCAGTTAATAGGCACGTGCCCCCAGTCCATTACATTACACTATGCCACAGAATGGGGAAAATCGATTGAATCTAATCTTCAGCAAATAAATGCTCCTAAAATCTATAAATATTATTGCGAGTCATTTTACTTTTGACATTTTTTTTAACAACACAAATTAATTTTGCTACATTGAGGAAATATCTTTATTAATTATATAGTATATTAATTTCAAAAAAAAAAAAAAAAATTGTCAACCATTTTGGGATCTCCCAATTTATGACTGTATATAGATTGTGCCATAGTAACCAGGCCATTCTCAAGTGTTTTGTTGCATAGTGCTGGAACAAACGATACGAAGTGTTCACGAGATTTTTATATATTTGGGGTGTCAAAGTCAATGGAAATGTTTTATAATATTTATATATGATGTTGTTGTCAGTTAATAGAAGGCAATGCCAGTGAAAACGGCGCTGGATGCGAATTCTAATAGCAAATGGAAAATGCCCAAGTACGGGCAATTAATACAAACGGCCGTCTGAATAATAGTATACTAATATGATTTTCCATTATAGAAATTTGCAATTAGTAGACTTTCTAGACGAAAAAGATGACACATATGGTGTGCTTATATGCAAAGTTCAAACAATTTCTCTATTACTATACATTCAGTGCAATCCTCGGTAGATAAGTTATCTAAATGACCCACTCATTTAGGCAATTGAGCAACGGGGATCCGGGTTCGAATCCCAAGCTAGTTTGTGGATGCTACATTGCCCTAGTCCAAGGCCATAATTGATCAAGATATTTATGAACCTAGGTGGACAGTTTGTTACTATAGTTTATAGCTATATAAGTATAAGCCATAGTCAAACTGTATATATATATATAAATAAAAATATATATATATATATATATATATAATAAAAATAATAATAAAAATAAAATAATAAAAGGAATAATTAAAAATAAAAATTATAAAAGGAATAATAAAAATGATAAAAATAATAATTATAAAAATAAAAAACCATAATATGGATAACAATAAAATATAAACATTTAGACCAAAAATCATTTACCAAATGAATAACAACATGTGCAAGTGTTTCGAGGCCATTCGGTGCCATAACCACCATATCAATCACTTTAATGAATACGGCCAGCTAATTAAATGATCATAAATATAATGCGCTGATATAAACGAGAGATCATACGTAAGGTTCATAGGTCAGGCTGACAGGTTACTCGCGTTTGGACTTGGTCGCAAAAGCGCAAACAAATAAGCGACAAATAAACCACAATCATGTTGTTGATGCAGCTTCAATCGTCAATCGGTTTGCCAGCACTTGGAGAAAGACACAGTCTACGCCGAAGGAGCACAGTGTGCTCTGGCTTCGATGACATTCCATAAGCTGTATACATACTTAGCATATAAGTCTGTGTTGGTTGGGTCAGGTCTACAAGCTCACGAAATACGCTAAAAACTTGTTGTTTCGTTTCTGATTTCATGTCGGAGCTTTGGTGTGTCATAGGGCCGCTTCACTGTGCTAACCGAGGCTCAATCTTATATATAATTATCAATAAATCATATTCGTCTGCTCGCATTTCGTCGGCCGCTGGTCGAACTCTTCGACTTTGTGTATTTATGTATAATGTATTTTTAATTTGTGATATTTTCTTAATAGATTTTTGCACATGTTTGCAATAATTCATGCCTTGGTCAAGTCTGACAGCTGGGGTCTCTGACTGGTCGCTGATAGTTGAATGCAATCGAAAGTTAGATCACTTTTTTGCCATTTCATTGTCTGTGCGCTAAAGATTAATATATTTCCGTTGTATAACAGCTGTATAACAGTTTTATAACAGCTATATAACAGTAGTTAAATTATATTTACGGATTTAGCTGAAAGTTAAATAAGTAACTTACCGTGCTTTCGCTGCATAAATGTTGTACGTCGGTTGTATAACATATATATAACAGTTGGGTACTTCAGCATACACTTGTATACCAGTTGTATAACAGCTATATAGCAGTTTGTAATGTTCCTAGCTACTTAACGTGTCCTTGTGTCGATCCTTTACCAAACATTCAAAAAGAAGCGGAGGTCGGGACCCTTTGATACCCTAGCTTTTCCGGGCTTGGGGTGGGGTTGCTGTGTACGAAGAACGTAATTACATACTCAAAACAAGAAATATAACCACGGCAATCTTCTTCTGCATGTGATTAACTCAGCCTCCTGCTAATATCCGCAAGTATTTATAAGCTTCCGAAGAAAAAAAGCGCATTCTTCCGGATGGCAAGTGGAGATAACGAAGTTGGGGGTGATCATTGAAAGCTCTAATGTGAAGATATATCAGTTCAAACAGTTCGACTTGCATCAAGCACATTATCTAACGCTTTATTTGGTGCATTCAAGTTAAGATACAAACGCATGCTTTTGTCCGTTACAACACAGGCGACACTTTTGTCGTAATCGATATGTGGTGAAGCTATGTTTTTATACCCTGAACCCATTAAAAATAGGTATAAGGGTATATTGTATTTGTGCAAAATCCAAATGAATGTAACAGGCAGAAGGAAGCATCTCCGACCCCATAAAGTATATATATTCTTGATCAGCACCAATAGCCGAGTCGATCCAGCCATGTCCGTCTGTCTGTCTGTCCGTCAGTCCGTCCGTCCGTCCGTCCGTCCGTCCGTCCGTATGTATGAACGCAAGGATCTCAGAACATATAAGATCTATAGACTTGAATTTTAGATATAGGTGCTCCTAGTGCCTGCGCAGATCAAGTTTCTTTCCGATAATCGATAACTTACTCTGTTTTCAAGCAATCGATAAAAATTGATATCGATATCTTGTTTTTTTGGGCAATTTTGGTAAACAATAAGAGCTAGAGTCACCAAACTTAACATATAGCTTCTAAAATAGAATATATATATGCATTTGATGTTGGAAGACGAGGGTTCAGGGTATCCCCTACTCGGGAGCTTCCAACTAGAACCTCTTACTTGTTTTTTCTTGATGGGTCTGTGCACAAGTTTCGTATAACAGCCTTAAGCAACATTTTGTTTTGTGCGAAATTCTAGATATAAACCCAAAAGAAAAATATCATACGAATGTTCACATTGAAAATGCATAAAATTTAATCAGTGGCTTCGTTTAAACATTACAAATAGACAAATGCAAGTGTAGGTGTATGTGTGTGTGTATTCTAAATTAAAGTTGCCGCAAAGTGCATAAATAAATAAATAAAATGCAAATAACTAATGCTAGGATGATCAGTACAGGGTGTCTCCGATTAAAAGACCTAAAACATGAAACTAAAACTAAATGTTTAGCGTTCTATGCTAAATGCTAATATCAATAGAAAAGCGGCAAGTGGGTGGGAAGGGGGTGAGCTGGGTGCTTGGTATCTGTCTAGACAAGCCGAGCGGCTGAGCATGTGGCTGCTGATGTGGTATTCTGCGCCTCCGATTCAGTAGCACCAATGCCAACCACCAGACTGACGGCGCCCGCGGTGGCCAGCACCCGCTTGTAGTTGCTGCTGCATTGTGAGTCGGCCACGGATCGTCCGTCGCCCTCGTCGCGGCGACATAGCTCGGCGGCGAACGGTACACTGGGGACCACAGTCTCCAGGCGGCGCTCCAGTATATCCGCGGTGGTCAGCTCGCTGGCCTGGACCAGGCTGCTGGCGGGCACATTGCTCAGCCAGGGCTTTAGTGTGGCTTTTTTCTGGATGGTGGCCGCCTTGCAGCGGCAGACGACATCCGCGTGCTCGCCGCAAATGGAGCAGATTGATTCGCTGTCGACAGGATTAGAGACTGTGTGGTTGGTTTCCGATTCACCGCCGACCACAGTTGGTATGGTGGCGCCGGAGGAGCTACCGCTGAGCTCCAGCTCGTTGACTGCATCGACGAGCGTTTTAATGGCAGCCGCATTTCCCGGTCCGGACGATGTGCTGCCCTCACCCATGGCGGTCACCTCCTGCTCCTCGTAGTTGGGACTGAGCAGCAGCTTGGAGAGCGGCGGCGCCAGACCCAGGCCAAGGCTGCGCTCATGGTACAGTTCCGAGATGCTGGGCGTCAGTTCGCGATTCATGTGCCGCAATATGCTGTCCTGTATGCACTTGGCGCTTGGCTTAACCGGCGTCTCCTCCAGCGGCTGTTTGGGCTCGCCCAACAGCTCGCTGTCCGCCGGCGAGAAGTACAGGCTGGCCGGATTGAAGGCCACACTGGCAGCCGCCTCTTCCTCCGTCAATGTCAGCGCCTTGCGTTGCCCTGCACTGGCCATTCCGGCAGCAGGGCCAGCGCCCGCTGCTGTTCCATTCGTCGATGCTGGTGCGTTTAGTTCCGTGCGCACGCTTAGTCTGTCCATGAAGAGGGCATGCTCCTTGTTGACCCGTGCAGCCAGTGAGCTCTGTGCGCTGCCCAGCTTAATCTTCGGCTTGCTGCGTCCGCCCGCCCCCAAATTGTGATAGACAGGAGGACGAGGTGGCGGCAGTGGCGGCTGTTGCTGCTGTTGCGTCTGCTGTAGTTGCTGCTGTTGAGCGCCGGCCGCTGCTCCACGTCGCAGCACAGTCGCATGGCCGGAGCCCTCCCAATCTGTTGTCGTGCTGCTGGCCGAGCTGGAGCTATCGGGCCGTCGGCCAGCGTTGGCCGTTGGCACCGCCGAGGAGGATACTGTGCCCGGCTGCGCGTAGAGGCAGCGTATGCGTGTCTGGTGGGCCAGTGCCAGCGACAGGCTGGGATCCGTAACCGGTGGACTGGGCGTAAATGCCGCATCACTCTCGCCGCCACCGCCAGGCCGGGAGACACGAACCGGGCCACGCAGGCTGGCGTAGCCTAGACGCGGAGCCGGCTGGCCGCTGCCCGCCTGTGTGGCATAGCCATCGGAGAGGGAGTGTTCGCTGTCCGTGGTGTTGGCCAAGCTGGAGTCGAGGCCGCCGCCGCCGTCGGGTTCGCCACGTCGCCGCACGTACGAGATGAAGGCGCTGCGCGGATGCAGCGCCAGCGGCGGCGATTGTGTGGAGTTTGCACCTGTGACAGCTGTGGAGTTACCGCTGCTGGCAGCTTGCTGAACGGGAGTGGCATCCAGATCGGGCTCGGCCAGGGATTCACAGCTGCTGCTGCTGCTGTGTGCCGCAGAGTCCAGGCTTAGGCTCTTGGGCGCCTCATGCGTGTCTACAATAAATTCGAAAGTAGTTTAAAAAAGGCCAACTCCATCATTTCTGTCCAGGATGCCTTACCGAAAAGCGCGAGCAGCGCTTGCAGCACAAACTGACAATGTCGGCGATTGGCCTGCTTCCCGGTGCGCAGTATCACCTGATCTGCGCCCACCTCAGTCAGATCGAAGCCAACGGAGGCCAACAGCTCATGGCAGCCGGCGACGCGCCAGAGGCGAACGCTTAATGGCATTTCGATGCAGGCCTCAGCCTCCGGCTTGGCGGGGAACTGGGCCAATATGTTGCGCACCACAGCGATGATATCGTCCGCATGCTCCGCACTGTTTACCAACTTGGCAAGCGCCTGCAGCGTGGCGGGCGTCAGTGCCAGCAGTGCCTGCAGGCTGGCCGAGCACTGTGATAGACGTTCCTCGGGATCGGTTTGCGGGAAAAACACACTGGAGGGTATACCATTCGCAGCCGGCTCAAAACGAAAGCCCACTGCCATCAGCAGATCCTTCCAGCCAGCCACAGGTCCGGCCTTATTTTCAATGCTCTGCTGGGTCGTGTACATGGCGTTCTTCTGGCCGCGATGAATCCGCTGCAGACTCTTCTCCACCAGATGCAGACACACGCGCAACGCATCCCGACAACGCTCCGGCGTCCTCAGCAGCTCGCACAGCGCATGGCCCAGAAGTGCCACCTTGTTCGATAGCCGCACATTGGCGCCGACGAGCAGGAAGCCAGCCCAGTTGGCGGGATGAGCAAAATGCTTTGTGTGTTGAACCGTTTGCATGGCCTCCGCCAGGGCGCTACAAAGGAAATCAGAGCCAACGGTTAGATTGGATTCATATGTTCCCTTAACAGAATCAGCTTAGAACAGATCTCTTGTCGGCAGTGCCAATTCCTCGCATCTTAAGATGGTTTATAATTGCTACTTACCGTGCTGCCCGTGCACCTTGCAGCAGGGCCGAGTAGAAGGCGCGCAATAGAATTTTGGCGGCCGTCTCCGGCACGGGCCACAGCGAGATGAGCACCGCGCCGGCGCCGGCTAGCAGCCAGCCGCCGGCCAGTTGGGCAACGCCACTGCCCGTTATGGGCTCCACCGAGTGATAGGAGCTAAGGACGACGAGGCGTGCGCCGAGTCGCAGCTGACGCAGCTCGGCAGCTGCCAGCGTAAAGTCGGATAGTTGTGGCTCGTGGGGTTCCTTTTGTTGTTGCTGCTCGGCGGTAACCACATCGCCTGGACTGAGCACAACGGCGCCGAGCTTCCAGCTTAGATTGGCGGCAAAGTGCACACACTCCGCGCCAGGCAGCTCTGCCAGCACCGATTCCTTGGTGGCATTACAGCCGGCCAACGCATTCGCCTGCAGCATGTCCGCTACCATGGCGGCTTCCTGCAAAGCCGCTGGCGATTCAGCGGCTGCCCAGCCCCAGCGCTCGGCGAGGGCGGCGGGCACACGCGGTCCACCGACTACCAGGGCTGTGGGCGGCCGTCCGCGATCCCGACGACTTCTGGAGCGGCCCCGCAGTGCCTGGAGCGAGGGCGCCGTCAGCAGAGCACAGCGCTCCGAGAGATATTCGCCATCGTCTCCAGCTGCGCGCAATATGGCAAATGGCACCAGATAGAGGGCACTGTCCAGCACTAGGATAAGCTCGCGTCGACCCTGCCGCGAGACGCTGGCACCGCTGGGCAGCAGATCATCGAATGGCGCCAGCAGCAGATTGTAGAGCGTGTGCAGGCAGGCGGGGCCACGCCAGGCAGGCGGAGCTGGCGCCCGGCGCGAACTGCGGCTGCCCACGGAACGTGTGGAGCCCTGCAGGCTAGCCACGGAGCCCAGTGAGAACAGCGAGCTGAGCGAGTAGTTCGATGAATTCAACAGTTGATTGCGGCTGACCATGCGCAGAAAGCCGCCGCCACCGGCGCCAGCGCCGGGCAGATCCTCCAGCAGCTGCTCGCTGCTGGCTCGCCAGCCGCTGCCATCGCCCTCGTGCAGCAGATTCTGTGAGTTGACGCCCAGATTATCGCGCACCATATTGACATAGCGCTCCAGCAGCACATGACCAGTTGGTTCAGGTTCACTCTCACACTGCTGCGACTGCGAGTGCGGCTGCTGCTCTTCCTCCTCCTCCTCGTGGCACTCGCTGAGCGACAGCGGCAGTTGCAAAGTCTGCGGATCAATGCGCGCCGCATGGAAGCGCACAATGCCCGACTGTGGCTGCAGCAGCCAGGCGTAGAGCTGCTCGCCGGCCAGACTGTAGTAGAGCACGGGCATTCGGCCACGATTCACTGCCTCGAGTATGGCCTCAATGTCGGCCAGTGTTCCGGTTGTTGTTGTTGTTCCGGTTGCTGCTGATGTTGTTCCTGTAACCTTGGAATCGCCAGCAGCCGCATCGGCGCCACTGCGCGCCTTGCAACGCTCCGCGGCGACCAACGCATCCTCGCTGCGCTGCAGAGCGACCAACAGCTGCTGGAGCAGATGATAGCAGCTCGTCTGCAGCTCATACAGAGCGAGGCGCGCCTCCGGACTGCGCTGTTCCTGGCGCACCGACTCCAGCAGCTGAGCAGCCGTTTCCAGTTGTATGCGAGCGCCCTCAGCGTCGCCAGAGGAGCGCAGAGCAAGACCTGTTTGGAGTAGTTAGAATTAGGCTGGGACCCAAATGCGAGTGTGCAGTTGCACAGCTTGGCTACATACCCAGTTGATGTCTTATCTTGGCCTCCTCCTCCGACTTGCCAATGGACTGAGCGCTGGCCAAACCCTGGCGCAAATACTCCACCGCTTGTGCGTGCTGCTCCAGCTGATGATGCACACGACCCAAGGCACCGCAGGCCAGTGCCTTGCCCAGTCGATCGGTGCTGAGCGCCAGCTGGCGTTCGTAGCATTTGAGTGCCTCTTCCTGCTGACCCAACGCCTCGTGTACGGCGCCCAGATTACCAACGGCGCGTGCTTGCAGAGCCGGCGCCGCCAGCTCCGTGCAGAGCTGCAGATCCTGTTCGTGCAGCTGCAGCGCCTCAGCATGATGGCCCATGCGCTGCTGCACCTGGCCCAGTGCACACATCGCATCCGATTCGAGAGCGCGATCCTGCAGGCCGCGTGCCAGCTCCCGCTGATGCTCCAGACAGTTGAGCGCCTGGGCGTGATTGCCCAGCGCGGCGTGTACATGACCCAAATCACCGTAGGCCATCGCCTTGACCTCGGCACTGTGCAGCTCGTGGGCGACGACCAGGCGCTTCTCCAGGCAGACCAAAGCCGCCGACAGCTGGCCCAGGGCACGTCGCGCCTGGCCCAAGCCGCGATAGGCGCGCTCCTGATCCCGATGGCTGGCTAGGCCCAGCGCCAGCTGCAGTTGCCGTTCGTGACACTTCAGTGCCTCCTCATAGTCGCCCAAGGCGGCATAGCAATCGCCCAGATGTCCCAGCGCACGGGCGCGATCCGCTTGAGTCGAGGGCAACGAGACGCGCTCCAATGTGCCCAGCTGGGCCTCCAGGCAGCCAATCGCGGCCTCGTAGTGCGCCATATTGAGCCGGGCAATGCCGAGATTACCGTGCGCCTGGGCCTCTACGGCCGCGTCTCGCTGCTCCTGGGCGCGCTCCAATTGCTCCTGATAGCATTTGACCGCATGCGTCCAGCTGCACAGCGCCATATGCACCGCGCCCAGGTGGCCATGAGCCCGACATTCGCCCGCCAGATCGCCAAGCTCCTGGCGCAACGTCAGCTCCTGTGTGTGATGCCCCAGCGCCTTGTCCCAGCGGCGCAGCAGTCGATGCGCCAAGCCCAATGCCCCACAGGCGGCCGCTTCCATGGCGCGCTCACCGGCCGCCCTGGCCAGCACCAGCTGGCGCTGATACAGCTTAATGGCCTCCTCGTGTGCGCCCGTGCGGATGAGTATGTCGCCGATGTTGCCCAGCGCCCTAAATTTGGCCGGCAGCTGGCCCGTCGCATGCGCCACGGCCAGAAAGAGCTGCTGGCACTCCAGTGCGGCGGCTGTATGGCCCAATGCCAGATGCGCCAGGCCCAGATTGCAATAGGCGCGTCCCATATGCGGCCGATGTTGTGCGTCCTTGGCCAGCGCCAGATCCTGGTCATAGTAGCGCACGGCAGCCCGGTAATTGCCCAGGCAATAGTGTGCATAGCCCAGCAAATGGCACGCCTTGCCCTCGGCGGCAACGTCGCCCAGCTCTTGGGCGAGCATTAGATAGCTCTCATAGTGCGGCACTGCTTCGCCGTACAGCTGCCGGGCGCTAAGGCAGTTGCCCAGATTGAGCAGCGCGCACGCTTCGCCCGCCGCATCCTTCAACGATCTGGCTGTTGCTAGATGGGCGCGATAGTGCGCCAGTGCTGCATCGTGGGCGCCCAGTGCCTGGTAGGCCACAGCCAGATTGCCATGTGTGGCGGCCTCGGCGCTACGATCGTTCACCGCCTGGCTGATGGCCAGCTCCTGTTTGTGATATTTGACGGCCGCCTCGTAGGCCCCAGCGGCGGCATGAGCATTGCCCATATTGCCATAGGCACGTCCCATGCCCGCCCGGTCGCCCAGGGCGCGCGCAATGCCCAAATGCGCCTGGTGCAACTTCAGGGCCGCATCGTGGGCGCCCAACAGCTGGTACACAATGCCCAGATTGGAGCAGGCGCGACCCTCGCCGAGCTTGTCGCGCGCCGCCAGCGCCATGGCCAGCTGACGTTCGTGCCAGCGCTTGGAGGCGGCCGCATCGCCGGCACAGCGCGCCGCATGACCCAGTCCAGCATAGGCGCGCGCCTCGATGCTGCGATCGCCCAGCGTCTGAGCAATGCGCAGCACCTGCTCATGACAGGCGGCCGCCTGGCCGAACTGCCGTCGCTGATGATGGGCGGAGCCTAGATTGGAATAGGCGCGCGCCTCCTCTACCTGATCGTGGAGCTTGCGCGCCAGACGCAGATGCTGCGTGTGGCAATCCAAGGCCGCCTCGCACTCACCCAAGGCCAAATAGACGGCGCCCACATTGCCAATTTCGCGGGCCTCCTGCAGCCGATCGCCGAGCTGCTTGAAAAGCTGCACGCACTGCTTGTGCGAGGCCAGGGCATTGGGATAGTCACCGCTGGCGGTGTACACATGGCCGAGCGATGTTAGCGCCGAGGCGGCTGCCTGTGTGTCCTTGCACTTCATGGCCAGCACCAGCTGGTAGCGATGCGCGGTCAGTGCCTCCTTGTAGGCTCCTTGACTGAAGTAAGCGGAGCCGAGATTACCATGGGCACGACACTCGCCGGCCGTGTCGCCCAGCGACTTGGCCACGGCCAAATCTTGCTGCATATAGCCAATCGCCTGGTCCAGCTGATTGAGCGCCCAATGCGCCGAGCTGAGCGCACTGAAGACGGAACCGCGCAGCTTTAGCGAGCAGCTGCCAATGCGCAGTGCGGCCTCTAGCACGGCGACAGCTGCCTGATACTGTGAGGCCTGCAGCAGCTCCTGCCCCACCACGGAGCTGACTACAAACGGTGACTCGTGCAGCTGCATGGCGCGCAGCTGCTGCAGCGTTGGCTCGAGAGCCGCTCGTAGCGGACTCTTCAGTGAGGCCTCGACGAGACCAGCCAGCAGTTGCTTGTGGCTGGGCTCCTGGGCCAGGCCGGCGGCAAAGGAGGCCAGCGCCTCACCGTAACGGCCCAGGCACTGCAAAGCGACGCCCTGACGAAAGTACGCCTTGGGCCACTGGGGACACAGCTCGCGTGCCTGTGTCGCATCCTGCAGCGCCGCCGCAAACTGGCCCTGCTTGAGTCGTGCCGCCGAACGATTGCTGTATAGTATGTGATTGCCCGGATCCAGTTGCAGTGCGTCCGTATAGAGCAGCACAGCAGTGGCAAAATCGCCGCTCTGGCAGGCAGCATTCGATTGACGCACTTTCTCCAGGAAGAGCGCACGATTCGCGGCGGGCAGCTCCGGCGTGCATTCCGGTTCGTTCTGCAAATAACACAACAAACAAATTTGCATTACAATCGCATATTAATGTGATGGAAAAAATAGTTTGAGAAAACTGATCTGTTGTTTTGCAAAAAAATTGAAAGTTGATTGAAACAGAGGAACACATATTTTAGACCGGAGTCCATCAAATTGAAAGACATTGAACAGATATTCAAAATAGCTAAAGTTTTGCTGTAGATGACAAATAATTTACAAGCAGCAAGCAGCACAGTAATTCTTCTTAAGGCAAAATCATAATTTGCTTTTCCCAGTCAAACACCTTTAAAAATATGCCCAGCAATATCTTGATTTGTTTAATTTCCATGAGACATCAATAACGAGACGCTTTGCCCCACTGTGGAGCCTCAGCGCTGCGCTATAATTATGTTAAATTGCCGCCGCGCTCGATGCTACAACTGCAGTCGCAGTCACAGTCCCAGTCCCAGTCCCAGTCCCAGTCCCAGTTCAAATCCATGCTACAGGTATGCGGCCACTGAGTCACGTTTCTACCGGCGAACTGCCAACTGGCAACTGGCAACTGCCTCCAATTGCTGTTCCGCCAGCAGTTCTGCTCGTCAAATGCGGAAGCAATTCCACGAATTCGTGGCCCAAGAACTGAGCCACGACGGGCAGCAGCAAACAGCCAACAGTCAACAGGAGGCAGACAGTGGCAAGGAGAAGTGTTGAAGTCTGAGCCTTTTTTGGCATAAGATACGCCATGGATGGCGAACCCGAACGAAAACGGGAACGGGAACGGGAACGGCAACGTAACCAAGGCTGAGGTTGAGGTTGAGGACGAGGACGAGGCCGTGACAAGAGCGTAGAATTTTTACATATTTTTGAGGCAATTAAATGGAATGAGTATGCAAATGCATTAGCCCCAGCTTCAAGACACAAAAGCCAAAGCCAAAAACCGAATCCAAAACCGAGACCAAAGCGATGAGCTCTTTCCTAGAAAACGTGCACAGCAAGTGCCAAATGCCAAGTTCCAAGTGCCGTTGTCAAGGAGTGAAACGAGGAGGGGTGAGCGGATGGCTGCCCAGTTGGGGCGTGGGTTACGGATAACGTGCTTAGATTAGCCCGCTGGCTCGCTGTCGTTGTTGTTTCTCTTGTTGGTTTTTTTTTTGTTTTTGGGTCCAGCCAATGCGAATAAATCAACTCGTCGATACATGCAGCACTCATACGTGCGCATAGATACTCGCACAAGTGGCAGCCACGAAATGTATCTGACAGATGCAGAACGAAATTTATGTTTTATGCAACCATTAAGCGCACCCGTGCCCCCGTCAAGCGGCCGTCCACTCGCACCCGATAAGCCAAATGAAGTGGGCGTTACAATGGCAGAAGAAGAAGTGGAATATAACAAATAATCAAAAATAAAAACAAAAGCAAATACTCACGCACACACACACACACGCAGGGCACCGTCGAACAACTTTAAAAACCACTCGAATAACTTGGCAAAATGAAATTTTTGCACAGCGTTGGCGTTGCTGGCTCAGATCACAGCGAACAGATTGGCCCAAGACAGTCAGCCAATGGTCAAAGTTAAATAAACACGCACCAAACATGCCCATGCTAACCCAAAGACAGACAGATAGACGCACCAACGGCCAGATCAACCGTCTAAGGCCAAGCCGAGCGGAAGGGAGCGGCGTTTCATATTAGCAGATATTATCGTTCCAGCTAAAAGTAATAATAACTGACAGCCACTACGAACTGCGAGCGTGCCGAAATGCCAACAGCTTGACCTTAGAGTTTAGCCAAGCCAAGCGGTAAGCCACGGATACGCCTGAATAAACTGCACCTGATATCAATTAATGCCGGATTCTATGCAGAAATTTAGCGTTCCGAGCAAAAAACTGCGCTACGGATAAGTTTGCTTAAGCTGCATATGCTGCTGATTTCAACATTTTTATACAAACACCAACTTGAGTCAAAAACTAGCTCATCAGTTAATGCAGGAATTTCACTTTGAATTGGCTAAAGCACGGATAAGTTGCAAATACTTGTGATTCATTACCATGGTTTACCAAGGCGAAGATAGCTCAAATTTAACTGTTATATCACCAGTCACGGTTTTTATTCAGGTAAATAATTTCTATGCTTAACCACGGATAAGTTTCAAGTGCTTGTGATTGCAACTTTTGCATGTCTATAAGCATTTACGTTGACGTTTATCCAATATTACATCAAAAACATTGTTCCTAGATTTAAATTTAAAAAACTTATTTGACTTTTATCCAACGCACGGGTTTTGTCGCGGATAAGCTTTAATTAGCTATAAACCTTTGCCCTATTGAGATCGTTCTATATATATATATATGTATCTAGAGATTTTCCTTGAAATAGTATAAGAGCTGCAGGCAAACGCATTTCAGCGTGTATTATTTGAATGCGCAGTATTAAGTAAGCGACAACCGACTCGGTAATTCCTGGCTCAATCGGCTTACTTGTCAGAGAGACTGTTGGGACCCTTGCGCAGCGCGTTGCATGCTTCGTGCTGTGTATCAATTTAGGGATTGGCGCCCAAATGCCACATAGAGAAGTCATGTAAGCTGATACGTCTGCTATCCCGCTTCAACAATTCCAACAAAAACAACGCCAGCCAAAGAGCTTATATTTAGAAAAATAGTCAAAGACGAGTAAGAATCTTGTAGCAAGAGGCTGGCAGCGAAAGAGGGAGAGAGAGAGAGAGAGAGAGAGCGCGGAAAAGATAGAGAGAGGAAGAGAACGCGCAGAGATCGGGGCGACCAGGAATGTGTAAGAAAAAAAAAAATCAACCAGCGATTCGAGAACTGGTCGCGCTTCGGCTGCCGCCAGCCTGTGCCTGGGCGGACAACAGTGCAAAGCCTAAAAAAGAGTAAAGAAAAAAAGTGGCACCCAAAGATGCAACCAAGCAGCAGCCGCAGCAGCAGTTGGCTTCAAGTTTTGGCCTGCCATGCCACATGCAACTTGTTGAACTGTGTGTGCGTGTGGAGTGGTGGGGCGGGGAGCGATCTGTGGCAAGTGGCAAGTGGCCAGAGCCATATGTGAGGCAGGGACACACCGCAAGCGTCCCGACGGCCCATCGATAGAGTCGCCGCATTGGAATGCTAACAATTTCACGATTGCTTGTGGCGCACATTGGCATGTTTTGTGCTTAAGTCAAGAATTTTGTTGCAATTTAACGCGTAATAAAATAATTAGCTGTTGCTTTTCGTTCACGGCCTCGTGTTTAGGTCCCCCCCACATACACATAAATTTCCGTGATTTTCTATCCGGCTGCTGCCGAATGTGCTTAGCGCAGCCGGATAACAAACACAGATATTATCCACAAGCTAAACTAAGCTGCCTAAAAATTGCACAGAGAACCAATTTGCTGGCATCTAGTTGCCCAGACGAATGCCCAAGCTCAAGCGTAAGCCCCGGCGGATCAGTCAGTCAGCCAGCTCGAGAGACAGACAGAAGGACAGACCGACAGATAGTCAGACAGCAGCAGGATGCTTCTAAACATGCGCCTGAAACTTATCCAACAACGTTGACGTTGTCGTCCTCAGACTCAGTCTTAGTCCCGGGTTCAGTCTTAGGCTCAGTCCCAGCCTCGACGTTGTCGCTGTTGTCGTCGTTGTTGCCCATGACATGACAGCGCGGAATATGATGAAAGGGCCTAGGGTGTAGTCAGAGCTGGAAAAGGGTTTGTGTGTTTGGCGTTTTTATCTCTGCGCTTTGTTTAATTTGGCGTGTGTTTCATTGTTGTTTCTGTTGTTGCTTAGCCCTTTTGTTGTCTCGCCGCTCAGTTAATCAACATTGAAATCATTTTGCCATCTTTTTGATTATTAGCGCTTGCTTCGTTGATTGTTTTTTTTTTTTTTTTTTTTTTTGTTGCTTTTCGTTTTCTTTAGCTGGTTGTAGTTGTTATCTGTCTTAATTTTCAAGCGCACTGGTTGATTAAGTTTCTGTGAAGGTCATAAATAATTGTCATGGTGTATAAATTGGGAACTTGAAATGCATGCATGATCAACAACAGCAGGCATGATCAGCGCACGGCCACTGCAAATAGAGATAAAGTCAATGCGACTTTCCATTGAGTTCAGGCTGCAGCTGTTGAGAGATCTGATTGTAGAGACAGGCGGCTATGAAAATTAAAGCCAGCGAGCATAAGTTGCACTTATGCGGGCTTATCCGCTGTTATCCGGCATTATCCGTTGTTATCCAACACTAAAATTACCCTTATCCGGCCTTATTCGTTTCATCAGACACTATTAGCAGCTTACCAAAAGTGCAGAAGTGAATTTTAAGCAACTAAAATTGGCATGTCCCAAAACAACTGCAAAATTCTGCATCTGAATAGCATAAAAATGCACACTTAAATTCTGTATACCTTTCAACAGAGTTGCCTTGCTATAATTTGCACCGCCCTGAAACCTGTTATTTCAGCATTTTCCATTTCCATTCACACTCAATCCGAGTTCCCATTGCCTTTACAATACACATTACGATTCCCATTCTCAGGCTTACCTCGGAGAAATCCCGCTGCGACATTTTGTTCAATAGCTGCTCGCCAACAGCAAGTTTGCCATTGTTCTCATTATTATTTGCATGATTATTTGCATTAAAATTTAATGGCAAATTTATAAGATTCTCATAATTCGTCATTTGTATGCAAGAACCATCAAAGCGCCTTTAGCATGCCGGTCTGTAAGAAAACAAACAAATGTATCAGAGAATTGAAAATAAATGAAACAACGATTTTGAAAGAATGTGCGAATTGAAAGACGTTGATATGATGCTGTACTAAGCCTGGCAATGGGAGAATCAAACAAAACTTTCAAATACTCCAACGAGAGAATTCTAGAGAAGTCTGCCTGCTGCTGACCAAACGACGTCAACGACGAACTGCTCTTATGCAAATTCAGGCCCTGCCGCAGTCACATAAACTTGACAATTGAATGTGGCCATAAATTTCTCGGACCTCAGACGTGTCGTCCACGCCAGCGGCACAGTGGCCATAACTGTGTGCGAATTCTGCCGCTTATTGGCCAGCGGCGCCTCAGTATCATGACCATCGGCCCATTCCCAGTCTCCGACTCTGGCATCGACTCGATCCCAATGCCAGTCTCTCATTCATTCTCAATACCAGTCGCTAAGCAGCTGAGCGGCTGCTCTGGCTTCTTGTGAAAACACATTGTATATTTAATTTGTTATCATTTAATTGGGTTTGGCGGTAGCTGTCGACGTTTTTAGAGAAAGTTCACATTAGCCAATTTAATTAAAAGCCAAATGGCCACAATGTAAAATTGGCCAAATCACTTTAATCTCCATTTCTTTAGTACCGGGAATGGTATTGACGACTCTGAAGAGTGTTAAAACTGTTTGTCTTTGGATGTACATCAAATGGGTGTTGCTGCGGTCCGCGGTCCGTGGTTCGTGGTTACTGGCTGTTGGCTTTGGTTTCATGGAAGCCGTAGCTGTGTGCATATAGTCTAGTTTTGCATGTTAATTGAAATGTTAGGCATAATGTCGCACAATGACAAAAGACTTGAGCGACAAACCTGAAATGCCGCACACTGAACAGAAGACTTAGGACACAAACTTGTTGCGGTTTATTAATGATATGCAACGCTCGATAAAGAAGGGCTTAGCAAGCATTATTTCTTGCTCTATTAACATTATAATTAAATATTATTTCATAAGATCATTCATTTGCATGCACATTCACATATTTATTCATTTCTCTTAATATTATCTAATAGTCTTTTGTTTGGGCTTTGGTGCTCGGACTATTTCCGCCAGAGAATTCATTGAGCGCCAAGCCATAAAATACATTTTGATTTTCTGTTTATTCTATTCTGATGGGATTGGCGTAAAATGCTTATCAATTGCGCCGCCGTCTCCTTTTTTTTCTTTGATTGTTTTTCGTTCCTTTGCGGCTGCCTTTTGCGCTGAGTTTTATATTTTTCATATTCATTTCTTCTTTTTTTAACGATTACGAAGCCCGGCTTCATTACAAATGAGCTAATTTAGCTACATTAATGGCTTTATAATTGTACTTTGCCCGCTCGCTTTTATGGCCGATCAAGTTCGAGGGGAAAAAACGGAAAGAGCGTCAAGCAACTGAAACTATTGTACAGCACTCTTTGATTGTGTCGGCAAAAGTTGATCAAGTTTAGTTTTTATTTTCATATATTTTTTTTTGCCCAGCTGTATATATTTTCAACTACGTTCGTGCCCCGAGTCTTTGACTGTATTTTTTTTTGCTCAACGCGCAAAAATAAAGCCATACGGGAAATGAATCCCCTTAAACACACAACTTTGCAATACGTCTCGTTTTAAAACTTAATTTGTTGTTGTTGTTGTTTTTTTTTTTTGCTAAATTGCTAAGCAAAATGAAGCAAAATCTTCTGGGGCAAACAAAGAAGATAATTATACGCCTGCTCGTCGCTAAGATCTAAGCACTTGATCCTACTTTATTGTGGCGCAAATGTAACCTTGACTTACAGACATTCTTTCCTCATCTGGCAAATCTGAAAAAAGTTTTTTACGTGTCCTGGTAAGAAAATCATGTCCAGGGCGGCCAACCCGTTCAGCCCTGACAACAGCAACAAATGGGCTTTTGGGTCTTCGTTGTTGTTGCAGCTCTACACCCTCGTATATTTTACCTTCGCCTGAGACCAAAGTGTGGCAACAGTGTTGCGCGTTGGCGACTTCGTTGGCGGTCGTTCAACGAGCACAAAACACAGCCCTGGGCATTAGCATCAGCAAAAAAATCTGTCGGACTGAGAAGAAGATACCCAAAACTTGGCAGGAGCAGAGGAGCGGACGAACTGAGTCTTTATTACAACATCTATAAATGATTTCCGCTATTAAAATAAAACACTTTTGCATAATTTTTCACTTAGAGTGGACGACGACAACAACAACAGCAACAGCAGCTCACAGCGATTGAGGCAGCAAGGAAACAGAACAGAACAGAAACGACAAAAAAGAAATTCCTCACGCTTCAGACGGCCGTGAGGCATGCCCGAAAATTCCGCAAGTCAACACGCCTACCCCGATCCATACTGAGAGCCATCATCCAGATACAGTGCCCCTGTCCAAGCTTGGGCTAAGACACATATTAACTGTCCCAGACCGCCAGTTGAGGAGGCTTGTTGTTCGTCATCGTCATCGTCATCAACCTCATCGTCGTTCGCTTTTTGATGATGCCTCCTGCTTGCAACCTGTTGAAATGTGTGACAAATTGGGCGTAAACAGCCGATGTGAAAAGGGTGCCCCTACTCCATCCCCCTCCCCCTTTTTGCCCAACTCTTGCTCATTTAGTCAGAAACGTGGGCGTGACGTGAAGCGATTTTGTTACGTTCCTTTTTTTTCTTCTCTGTACCAAACGATTTTTCAAGGCAAAAATTTGCTTAAGCATTGCCAAAAAATTGAGCCATAAATTTTAAGTTGATTAACATGCAGCCCACTTTTTATGCACCAAGGCGGGCCGAGACGAAGGCGAGCAAATTATTGATGCTGTTCAAAATGTGCTGCCATATGTGAGTGCTCAAGTATTTGGTGATATTTTTCAAAGCACTTTGTTTGATAAGCACTTCAATAAAGAAACTCTAACAAAGCAATCAATTTGTTGAGCATCAAGTGTGCGTGTGCCTGTGAGTGTGATTGTGTGTGTGTGTGTGTGTACGTGTGTGTGTGTGCTGCTCAGGGCAACTGAAAATGTAGCTCAGTTGGAGCTCATTTCGAGCTGTGTTGGTTCTGATTTTTTTAAATAGCAACGGATTCGTTCAAGTTCGTTGCCTAAGTCTTTTGTTTGCATGAAGAGTGAACCAAAATGTAATGATATGTGTGCTTGCGGTTAATGCTACGATTGGTTGCTGTGGCCTTTACTTGGCAACTTGTCTATGACTAGTAGAGACACTCGTACAATTTCATTAAAACTCATTAAAATTTTTGGCCATTTTGTTGCTGCCATGAAAAGCGAACAAACCGTGCACGAAAAGCCAATTGTGTGTGTGTGTGTGTGTGTGTTTATATATGAAAGACATGTACCAAAATGAAAAGCAATTTTAATGAAGCCAAAGTCGAAGTCGTTGCCGAGTCCGAGACACTTGTTGCTAGTTGTGGCTGCTGCTGCTGCTGCCGCTATAGCTGCTGCTGTTGGCCACATTGTTGTTGCCTTATAAGCTGACGTGCATTTGTTGTTGCCCACAATGCGAGTGGCACGATGTAATTGACATCATTAGACTAAAGCGCGAGCAGCAAGCAGCTAGCAGAGAGTTCCGACCAAGTCGACCAAAAGGAGCGCTAGAAAGTGGCCTGCCAGAGACCCGTTATCAACGTTAACCGTTCTCGTATCCCATGCCATGGCAATGACCCACCGCAGCGCAGCGGCTAGCAACGTTGCCACTCACCCCCTCACCCCCTGCTTCTCACCTTCTTTTAAGAGCACTGCAACCCACCGATTTTGAATTGTAAATTCTCCGAGCCCTTAATCTATGCAAATTGTTAAAGAAAAAAGCCCAATCGATAATGCATTATGGTAATATAATGTGTATGCTATGCTATGCCTCTGTTTTCTCTCATTTGATTTATGCACCAAATACATATGCATACATAAGCGCATATTAAACTTTTTTAATTTCCTTGGTTTTGTCTAATAAATTTCATGTTTAAGCATTTTCGGTCTACGAAATTTTCACTGAAAATTTATGGCCGCCACTTACCATGGAATGTGGCGACAGCGTCCGAACTGGAGTCGCCGACACCGCGACGCAGTCGTCGTAAATTTTGTGCGCCTTTCAGTTGTTCATACACACAAATATGTGTGTATGTGTATGTGAATGTATTTGTATTTGTATTTTTATATAATTTGTTTAGGTTTCTGTATTGCGAACGGCTTCTGATTGTACGTGAGCTTTTTCTGTTGGTAATTCAATTTTTAAAAAATTTGTTTTTTTTTTTTTTTATTTCAAACACTTGCATTGCATTGATGGATTATATGGATGGAATAGGTAGAGGAGTGTGAAGTATGGTCTGTAGTTTTGTATACTTCTGTACGCTGGCTGTTCTATAGATTTGTATGATCATAGCTGATGGTTTTTTAATGTCTCTCAGCCAGTTTTTTTGTAGTCTACTGTCTACTGTACTGAAAGTTGCCTGAGGATTAGGTTTGATACACTGCAATCGTTGCTGCATGACTTATTATCATACAAATGACTTAGGCAACGAACTTGTTGTATATACATACATACAGACGCACGCACACATAAGCACACACGCATTGAGACGCTCTTAATAGCCGCATTTATTTCACTAATTTCAAATATTTGATTGGCTTTTAAGAGTTTTGCATAATAATAAATAATTGCTCAAAATTGTTATTGTCTAGTTGTTGTTGTTGCCGTTGCCGTTGCCGTAATTTAAATTGTTTACTGTTGTTATTTGTTGGTATTTAAGTGTGTTATAAAATTATGTAAAATCGTCTGGTGGCCGCTGCAGCAGCCTTTGAGTTGGCCAGAAAGGCATTTGGGCATGCCCAGAGCCAACCGCCTTAAAGCAATGCACACACACACAGAAACTCTTTTACTCTCTCGACACACACGCACATACACACGTACACACACAATCGTGGCTGAAACAAGTCAGGCAACTTTTTTATTTTTCCTCATTTTATTGGAAGCGGCCGCTGCTTTGGATTGCCTTCCTTTTTCTCTTTACTACAACTACTACCACTATATTGTTGTTGTTGTTGCCTTTTTGTTATTAGTAGCATTTACTTTGGAATGCAACAAAGCGAGAACGTTTCGAAAAATGACGACGACGGCGACGGCGACGACGATGTTGGCAGCGCCTTTGGCCATTGACGTCTTGTTGCGAAAACAGAAAAATGCATGGCCTGGTTAGCACTCCACCGAGTGACAGAGAAGGAGTTAGCGAGAGCAAAAGAGAGGGGGAGAGAGAGCGAACAAGCGAGTGAGCGAGAGGGGGCGCGTGTGAATGAGCAGCATCAAAGAAGTGCGAGATGCAAAGAGTGGGCGACCAGAGCTCCAAACAGATGTCAAAAGCTTTCAGAGTTCAAAGGCCGCGGCCCGTTGATCGCCTCTTTAACACAATTTGCCATTTTACATGGGCCAAAATCAAAACAGAACTTGACACAAAACAACTCACGCATCAGCACAAACACAGCCAAAAAAATTAAATAAGCACTTTAATCCCCGTTGTGGTTGTTGTTGCTGGGGGCCCGTTGCGGCCAGTGAAAAAAAAATAAAATGAAAAAATAACAAAAAAAAAATAACTAAAAACCGTATCGCGTTGCGTTTTTTGCTTCGTTGTTGAACGCGCCGCATGCAAAACTCAACTAAGACAAACACGAAGAAGGAGACGAAGACGGCGGCTCGCAGCGAGAGAGCGCGACAGAGAGAAAGAAGAAAAAAAACAGGTACACAACTATAACAAGTATTGCGACCCGTTTACCTGTTTGAGCCGCTCGTCAGCGCTGCCAGATGTGCGCGATATGCCACGATCTGGCAGTATGCAATGTGGCCAGACAGCCAAACAATTGACAGACAAGCGACAATCGATAGCGTTCGATAACTTGTTATAAATGTAATGGCACAGAGACAGGGTGTTTATTCCTTTTGGTTGCTGAAGATTGATTATTCTTTCGGAAATACTCTGCTGCTGTGCGACATCAGTTTTCATTGAATTATTGTATGCCAATTCTCCTCAAGATAACATCTGAGAGGCTACTTAGCATGTAAACCTTGGCTGCACGCCCGTTTTAAAACAGAAACTTTTTCACTCGTAACCAAGGCGAAACTCGAATATTTATTTTGAATATATATGAAATTTCACCCTTACCTTGTATATAAAAATATGTACGGCTTGCCGACTTTTGAGTACAACGGGAAATTGTTAGCTTTGATTATAATTGTTTCATTAACATTTTAAAATGATGTGACCTGTTTTTAAAGATATCGATAACTAGCTACAAAATTGATGCTTCGGCGCTGGGAGCTGGGCTTGCAATCCTGATAGAATCAGGCAGAAGGAGATGTCATTATCATGACTTTAAAAAATGTGCATAGAATTAATTGGTTATGTCACGCGACAAGATAATAATTAAGTCAGATTAATTGAAACCTATTAAACAATCGAGAATGTTATTTATAGAAATTAACAATGATATATTTGTATATATATTGTTAACTTTCTCATATTAATTAATTATTACAAAAGAGCCCTATTCAGTTATCCGGCTCTGACTCTCGCGCTGTTTCTCTCGCGATCCCTCGTTTAATAATTGTACGCAATATGACGATATTTAGGGTTGTTGTAATTCCGTAACATACTTTGCGGCTGCCCGTAATATTTGATAATTGCGTGTGCAGGTGCTTCCCCAGTGATAATCGGGCACACATAAAAACACGCTTGATTCATGCAAATCAATTTAGTAGTCGACAAGTTCTACAACTGGAACCACAACTTAAATATCAAATAGTTGAAGATGTTTGCTTGCAAATTGTTTTATTTGTGGCTGTTGCTTGGCTGTCTTTTGGCCTTGGCGTCTGCCCAGCCACCCATAAGTGAGTTATTTTTGTGAATTTGCTATTCCAGCAATTGTTATCCTTTTCGAAACCCCTGCAGCGCCACGCGACTGTCCACGAAATGAGGTGTTTCTGCCGTGCGGTCCCAGCTGCCAGTCGGAGTGCGCCACCTTGGGTCAGCCCTGTCTTATAAGGCACATTCGCTGCCCCGATGGCTGCTATTGCGTCGAGGGCTATGCCCGTAACGCGGCTGGCTCGTGCATACCCAAGGCTCAGTGCCGCAGACGTGGCTCCTATTCCACTTAAGCACTGCAAATATGATGACAAAAGATTGAAAAAATACTGATAAACAGCTGTTGAGTTTTTTAAACCTCAACACATTATTATTTTAGCACATGACGAATTTTAATTATTAATCTACCCAGTAGCCAAAATACGTTTAAGTGGGGTATATGTATATTGTGGCTACACAAAGAGAGCACACAAAAGACGCTTGTCTTAAAAACTTAAATAGCTGCTGTAATGCCACATAGATTTAGGTCAAGTGCTTAAACGAAATCTTTATATTATATGCTTTGTATACTAAGCATTTTTGTTTCAATGAACTTCTGCTGAGATGGCAGCTAGTTTTGAAGGCCTGAGTGGTGTTTAAACTGCGAAGAGTACAATCGGAAACAAGTAAACACTTAAAAAAACGAAACTAATTAAATACGAAAGCTAATATCTACAGTTTGAGATGCTCTGTGTCCAGGCCTGAGTATTAGGTCATACTTCTGCTGATCAGTAAGTAGGTTTGTGTTTACAATTCGAGTGAAATGGTTCGCGTATTGGATAATATTCTGACAAGCTTTACCGATTTTCATAGTTCGAGCTATCAATTGAATAAAACTTATAGAATTTATTCTACCATTGTGGAGGATTTTAGTTTCTGTCGTCTGTCTGCCTGTCGGTATCGATGCAAATGAGTCTATTAGTTTTACAGCTTTGAAATTTTCTGTAGTCCTTTCTTATTTTTCGGGCTGTTCATATACCGGAATTGGCCGGAACTTGTCACTATATCATACAGTTGTTATATAAAAAGATCGATCAAAAATTAGTACTTGCAAGAAAAACCTCTTCACCAAATTTTGCCTTTATGAGTTAAACTATCTCATCAACTTCAACAATTTGGTTGTTTGTATAAAAGCTGTGTAGAAACACGGCTATTTAGTCTTCGTAGTGCCAAAGAGAGTTGCTCTTGTTTTAATAACTTCAAATAATCAATTAAATATTATTAGTCATAAATATATGGAAATCGGATATCGGTGTAGATAACATTAGAAGCTGATTAATATATATACTCTTTATATATGGTGTTGTTAATGTTTAATATTTAGTTAAGCTATTTGAATAGGCCCGACTAAGTATTGAGTGGAATATACGTATGCATCTATCAAATCCTATCAATTGACAGGCCAGGAAACAGAAGGTGCAAAGCAACAAAGAACTTGCTGCCAAGTAAATCCGTATTCTCAGCCACAAAGCTGCTGCGTACAAAGACGAAAGGCTTGGCTTGAGAGAAAGAGGAGGAGGGCGGAGGGGATTGAATCGAGCTCTGACAACATGCAAAATGTAAATGTTTGCTGTCATTGAGTCAAAAATGTTGGCTAGAGCCCAAACCAAACGTTAATAAACTCACGTCAACCCTGCCCTCTGATAAGGGGGGTGCTCAATTTACAGGAGCAAACAGGCTGACATTCAGTCAGTCAGTCAGTTGGTCTATCTATCTTTTTCTTTGTGAGTGCCTTTCGCTTGGCCCCTTTCTCTATTCGCATCCGTATGTAGCCTGCAATTTCGTTCGCCGTCTATGGATGGAATGAAAAGAACTGGCACGCTTGAATTTGAAATGCAAACATGGTTGTAGGAGCATGGGCTGCCCATATACCATATACCATTTACCATATAGCATTCGCGCCCAGCTCTCGCCTGGCAACGTCCATGACGGCCCGCTATTTGCTTGTTAGTCTATTTTGCTTGACTGTGTCAAAGACGCAGCCAGGCTCCGCTCTTCAGATTTGTGTATTCCTCAATTCATTTCGAAAAAAATCCCGATGAATGGCAAGCCAGCAGGGTGCATGCATGGCTCATAGCCATATCGGAACAACCAGCGGAAATTCAAACGCAATCAACATGAAAAACTCAAGGGAGTGGCAAAAAAAAAAAAAACCGAAAAACCCACACATGGGCAAAAAAACAGTGAACCGAAAACAATTCACTATTGTCAAGTGGTTCGCTATGATATACTCTGGCGCGTTTACATAACTCCTAGTCCAGTTTTTCTTATATATACTGTTAAATCAGAGGACTTCATCCTTTAAATATATGTGAGTTTTTGAGAGGTAATCGTGAATAAGTGAGTACCCTTTGAGGTTTGTTATTGGAATATCTCTTTAGAGATTCTTTTGTCGTAGTGGTATATAAGGGATCCCATTAAGTTGAAGTCACATTTGATTGTTTCACAGTTATATATTATATATATTACGGGGTAATTCAAAAATCGTACCCGCCGATACAAGCATTCCAATTCATTTTATAGATATCCATTGACGGATATCTGTGTATAAAAACACAAATTTGGTGTTCCAGCTCGAAACATCTCCGAAAAATGCCTTCAAACATTGTTTTGAAATCGATAAATATCGTTGTTAAGAAAATTGAGGTAGATATCAAGATAAGAATCAACTGATTCTGCATATGATACCCAGAAATATATTGTGAATTACAAGTCTTTACCTTTAGTAGTTTCCGAGATCAACGCGTTTACTTAGACGGACAGACGAGCATAAGCAATCAAACGAATATGGCTAGATCGCCTCACCTCGTCAAGTCGATCCAGAAAACATAAGATTTGCGGAGTCGCAGGTGCAGGTACAGGATGCAAAGCATAATAGGTTCTAGTCTACCCCATAGATATTTGGGATCTAGCTTGAAGTCCATTGCGGGTTGTTTTGCTGTCCGAATTGAGCCTCTTCCAGTCGGTTCGTTAAGAAATTTAACTGAAAATTGAAGAAATATAAAATAGAATTGCACAAAACTATTTAAAAATAAATATATTTAGATAGTGTAAGCTTACGCGTATACCAAACTGAATTTCAAGTGGGTGCTAGGTTGTGCACGCGTATTCAATATACAAACTCATTCACACAAGAAGCGCCCCTTTTGTTGATGTCGCACAGTGGGTAACTAGCTCCAAAAATGTGCTGAAAATTCCAAATGCGATAGTAGGAAACTTGAACTTCATTTTACCTTATTTCGATTACCCCTGATTCTAAGGGCTAAGAAAATTTGGTAGAACAATCTCCACAATTCTTAAATTTGGATATTTCCAATGAAAAAGGCCAGATGGCCTCACTGTGCTTCTTACCAAGCATACACAGGTATACAAAGCACACACAGCGAGATACACTCACCCACACACACATACCCGAACACATACACACACGCACACACACACACGCACATACACACATGTACGCATCAAACGTATCATATTGAATTCATCGACAGCCAGTCCTTGAGCTCTTGCGATTGCTGTGCGGCATAAAAAGCCAACATGTTCCTGTGCGAGGTGATGCCAGCTTTGAGGGGTCCGTTGAACGTTTCAATTCACAACTGAATGATTTCTGGGGTATGGCCATAAAATGCACATATTATTTGACTTTATCTGTGCGGCCGGCAGTCAAACGATTGGCATTGAAATGGGTACAAAATGTGCTTAATGCTAAGTTTTTAGTACAATGCGAAAGTTGATTTATGGCCATAAACACACACACACCCTCTCACACAAACAAAGGCCAACAGATGTTGACCCCTTTTTTGTGCCGAGTGTTGTCCCGCAGCGATATCTGCTTAAACAAATACAATGCATTTGTTAATATGTTCGGTTTCTATTCCGATTTCATTTCGTAACTCGGTATTCGGTGCGCCTAAAAGCTCTCAAGTTTTGAAGCGAGGATTTGGTGAGGGGTACATATTTATATTATTTTAGAGAATGACAAAGCTTTAAAGGTTTATATATTCCTGAATGAGCTTTACAGCATGAGAAAACATTATTACAACCTTAGCGAGGATATAAAACGCCGAAGGGTGAGTACATTTGATTTGACTGGTCAAAAATTTGAATCACTGTTGTGGGAAATGTAGGAAATGTTAAGACGGGGTTTCGGGAAATTCCATCCGCATGTCTGGCAAAATCGCGATAAACGTTTGTATGAAACTTTTTTGTGTACCATCTGATCGTCCTCACACTCATTTTCAAAGACCCGATTTTCACGAGGTTAGACTGTTTGTTCATGACTTAGCCTCTAGATCAATATGGCATCTAAATCTGGCAACAAATGCATAAAAAAAGGGTAGCCTCAACTATTCTATACCTCAGTCAAATCTTATCCGACTTTCAATATAAATTCTAAATAACTGTTTATAGGTATATTTAAATATTGAAAATGAAAACCCTCATCAAAATTTGAAAAAATATGTGAAAAGCCAAAGCTTAAAACAATACCTAGGGTAATGAATTTATGAAATCAGGTTCAGAAGTTGGTCTAAACGGCGAAGCGAACCACCGATAATATTTTAAAAATTATATTTAATGTGAATATCAGACTTATTGAGATTGAAAATCATCAAAGAGTCCATTTCGGCTTATACGCTTTTCTTTATTTTTATATTTTTCTATTTTTTTAGTCCTTAAGCCAGCTAGGTTTTCTCTTTTAGTCGGCTTGAAGTAATTATGGTTGCTCTGTGTCTCTCTCGCTTTCATTCTATATTGTGTGAAAAAATGTTTATCCAAATCTATTACCGAAAACTAACTGTTTCTGCTACTGTCTCATATGCTGAGCAGTTGTATTTCCCTGAAAGTCTGTTAGGGACTTAAAATCTGTTCGCATGTCATTTTTCTGCTTCTCTGCATAGAGCTGTTCAACTTTATCGTTTCGTCTCGCATTGCATACTTTTGGGCTGTGCCGAGGAAAAATCAATGTCATTTATGTTGATGGAACTGCACCTGGAAGTGGAATCGCAGGTGTGTAATACTGTGTTTGTGTAGCTAACGCTTTGGATGGCAGCAGCAACACCATAATCATTGATTGGGTCAATATGCTTGTGCCAAACACCTCTCGCTGGATCGACAAACTGTGTAAAACATGCGGAATCAATGTCCCAGCCATGATGATCAGCCGGCGGCGACCAAAACGTCCAACGATGTTGACAGTGACATCAAAGTGACGATGCTATCGTTATAATGATTGCCATTCACAGCAGCTTTTGCTCCACGTTATAGCCTTTTAGAGGGTATTATAACCTTGTCACGAAATGTGTAACGCATAGACGAAGGCGTCCTGTATATAATCTTAATGCTCATCGACAACTGAGTCGATAAAGTCATGTCCGTTGGTTTGATTCTGTGCGAGCTAATCTCTCAGTGTTAAAGCTTCCGTTTCCATATGTCCGAATGGGTCCGATCGAACCGCTATAAAGATATGTATATATATATATATGTACATATATGTCTGACAACGATTTGTCAAAAAAACTCCGCTTTAGTAACAATTGCTTGCAAATAAAGCAAACATATGTAAACCACATGTCTAAAAGGGTATTTAGACTTCAGCGTGAACCGAAGACAATCGTTATTACTTGTTGTTGCTGCTGCTGTTGGGAATCAGCTAAAAATCCATGCAATTTGACAGATATCAAGTTGTATGGCATTTGACACACGCGTTGCGATTGTTGCCATTGCCGCCATTGTTGCATGCTGCATGCACAGAGCACAAAGACTTGAACACGGATGCAAACACCCATATGGACAGAGAGATTGTAGCTTGAAGGTTGTGTGTGTGTGTGTGTGTGTGAGTGTGGCAGGGGGTGGGTGGTCCCCTTTGATACTCTCATATTGCGAGCGATTTTCAAGTTGCTGCCTGTCACTGAAATGCAATTGTTTTCTGCATAGCTGTTGGCACTCAGCCTCTTGACACAATGTTCGGCAGTTTATTGATTTTGATTTTGATCCCTTTTCGTGTCACGCGCACTCAACTATTGCGAGCGCAGACCCATTTTGGCCGGCCCCGCCAGCCCAATCCCCTCTCACCATGTTGCTCGACGCTGTCATCTCTGACGCGTGTTATGAATTTACTTTTCTTATTTTGTGCATCCTGTAGTCAAAGGATGCCTTCAATTGGGTATTTTACCGGCCAGTTACTATAAGTCTCTTTAAAAGAATCGATATCTTGGGCTGCAAATATCAATACTAACGAAACAATGGGATATTTAATTCCTTGATTATTTTCCGCGACTAATTTGTAAGCTTACGATCTGCTATCCGCCAAATGATCTCGATTTGCCACTACTTTTCGATCGACATGAAGCTTGTTAGTAGCAAATCAGGGGTAACCAGGGATAACATAGAAGGCCAAACGGACATTGCTCAAAGCTAGCAGAGTCTTTTCAATCTTCAAAGGAGATGCAAACATTCATTTTCCTCTACAGGGCATCTGTCTAGTCGAGTGCGCGCGACTAGAACATATTGGCTTGTTTTCCATACAAAGTGTGTTTTTTTTTTTTTATGACAAAAAGTTTGTTGCGGTTTGGTTTTAGCTATTGCACTTCGCTCCACAATGTTTTTGTTTCTGTTGCAGTCGAGGCGACGAAAGTTCCACCCGCTACTCGGCTGCAGTTGCAGCCCCTTGCTCTCACATGCGACAATTTGTGGCGAGAGCCAAGCAGATTTTCAATCCATTTGCCGAATTTGGCATTTGGCATTTGCCATTTGGAATTTGTGTTTGTGGCTTGCATTCAATTTAATTGCAATGCGTTCCTTAATGGATTTTAGCTGTACCAGTTTCCATTGGACACTGATTACTGGATTAACAAAGCCTGTCACGTCCAGGAACCAACTATTAAGAGCGAACTTTCGAAAGGCGTTCAAAAATGTCATTAAGCTTTGAACTTTGCATGTTGAAAATAAAAATTAAAGTTTTTCATTTTCTTTGAAAAATCAACTGCCAAAGCAAGGCAAAATTATCGATACTTCGCAGTGTGCCCAGCACTTCATAGAAAAACACGTGCAATATGTACTTATATAGCAGGCATATCTGTCAGGTGCATGTGAAATTGTTCTCAACTTGGGTTAATTAATTGCGCAGAGTTTGTGCTTTTGTTATTGGGCCGCAGACCTACGGCATCTCTGCTTAAGTGGACTAATATTGGGCATGTGTGAGCACATTTAATTATGTATATATAATTATAGATATATACACATATATATATATATTTATATGTATAGTGGAATTCCGGCATGCACTTCAATTTGTCGCTTAGGCGCCGTTTGATTATGAGAATGAAATATTTGCTTTGAAGTGCACACAGATACATTTAAATACGGGTGACATTTACTCGCTGCAAACACACACACACACACACACACACACAATGGCAAGTACAAGCAAACAGGCAGCTGTTGAAAATGTGTACGTAACAATAAAACAACTTCATTTGCAAAATGCTCATCAACAGCATCATCATCATCTAAATAGCATCACACGCACTGCAAAAACGGAAACGGAAACGTTGAAAAAGCAATTGGCAAATGGCGCCGCTAACGTCGTCGTCGACGTCGACGCCGACGCCGACGCCAGGCCAAACAGTTGCAATTTATTGGCAGCTGCAATTAGTTGGCCGTGCTTCCGATTTGGGCAGTCAAGGGATTTGGCAAACTTGCTTCATGCCAATTATGTTGCAAGCTGGCCATTAAAATTATGACTTTACACAAAAGCAAAGTACTTGGGGCGCCCCCAAATGTGCGTATATCGGAATTACCAGCTGTCCAAGTGGACTGCTTCATGGCTTTTATATTGCGTGATTGTAAAGGAACACAATTCAATCATTAAAATGTACTTTATTTTGACTCCATGATAAATTCACTTTCCATTTTTGGCACGAGTTAATTCCATCTTTTTCTCGAGATGCGTTTTGCAAGTTGCAATAAACTTAGTTTGTGTAAGTCGAGAGTAGTAGCCTAGGAGATACCACTTTTCGAGCGTCGAGCAGTACAACTTCTATGCATAGGCATAATTAAAAGTGAAATATTATTGATATATCTATAATAGGAGAGCATACATACCAAATTTGATGTCACTAGTTTATATATTCATTGAGTTATTCTAAAGCAAACATGTCTCAAAATCGATATTTATCGATGTTTTGAAAATTCAAGTTCGATCTGAGTCTCTTATTCTCATATATCTCTTAACTTCAACTTTAAAATTTTATTATTATCTAGTTTTTGTAGTGTCCGATGTCGAGATGGACATAGTCCCACCGACTTAGTTCATTTTTGTGATAGTATACCTTATGGGGTAACATACTTTTGCTAATTTCAATTGGTTCCGGGCATGAAGAGCGCTGAAAAATGTCACTTTTTTTTTGACAGTTTCAAAGAAGCAAATTGGGCCAAGTCTCGCTTAAAATAGCCAGGCCCACATATATATGTGGCAGCCCTTGTATTGAGCTGGACTGTTGCAATAAGTTACCAAATATGGCTAGCTTAAGGATAGTATGAAGTTAATTTTGGCAGAGACAGCTGCCAGTTGGGCAGTGAATCTGAGGCTAAGCTTTGACGAAATGCAAGGTCTGGCAAATAACAGATGCCCGATATGGCAACGCCATCGCCATTGTTGCCAACTATTGGGTGTGAGCTGTTTCAGCTTTGATAAATGCAAATTTGCGCTTTCTGTGGAAATGCAAGCGCACTAATTGCTGGCACCCAAACCGCCGGCAAACGACTCGCTGTAACCAATCCTTTGTACACTGCCACGCCCACAGCAACATCAGCAACAGAAACAGCAGCAGCACAAGCAGCAGCAGCAGCAGCAACAATTAATTGCCATCATTTTTTAGAATCCTTTAGTACGCTTCATTTCAGCTGGCCCCGCTCGCAGCCATTTTTAGTTCTTACCATTTCGTCTCGAGGCGAAGTTAGCTGTAATTTTCTGTATTATTTCCAGCCAAAAATTCTTTGTGTAATGCATCTACCCCCCTACTCCGCCCACACCCACCAGACACGCCTGCTGGTCTACGCCTCTCGTTTGCCGTGTTGTTTATTGCGTTGCAACTTCCGTTACAAACGAAGATAGATTGTTGAAATTATTTGTTTTTGTTTTGCTGTTAGTTGTTGTTAGTTGTTAGTTGTGTTGCGTTTTTTCTATTTGAGTTTCGCCAGCAGCTGTTGCTACTAAAATTTCACCTCCATTTCGCGGCCGCACAGTGGCAGTCCGCTATCAAAATGCGTATCAGAAATAGTTGCAATTGCTAAACAATTGCTGCAACCGCCTGCTGATAATCGTGCGAGCATTAAGTAAAGCACACATAATTTCCATGGGCTTATGTGGCTGGCTATCAGCTCTGAATTGAAAATGAACTGTGGATCAAATTAGATCCGAAAATAATAGAGGCTCAAAATGTCGCGTATTCGTGACAGATTGTTATCATTGTGCACAAGTAAGTTGGGCTCATAGTCTCGTTGCCTGGCTAATTACGTGAGCTACTTTATGGAACTGCATTTTAATCTGCTTTAATGACCTTTATGTAAAAGGTATATAGAGTATAGAGTATAGAGTGACAAATCTATAATATTGTTATCTCTTAATACATTTTTAATTTCATGTTTTAGGCCTTGACTGTGATTAGGTATTGAATTGTTTATTAAAAGTCGATTTATTCAAAACATCAAATAAATATCCAAAGGTATTTATATAAAACCTCAATTTGTAAAAATATATTAAATATATATATATATTTATTTAAATGGGAATAAATAAGAGGACTATACAAATTAATTTTGAAAGTCATTAAATTAGCAGCCAACATTTTGTGGCATAAAATTCCAAATATGACCGACTGTAGGTCGGTATCAATTCAGAAGTCGTATGAAAGTTGCAACTATTTCCGACCTGACGATTTATGTGAGCATCTCGCGCCCTCTCCTCTAGCCGCTTACCCCTCTCAGCAAGCCCAGTGAAAGGTCTAAGCTGAATCGTTTCAAAATTGTTGGCTTTGCGATTATGTCTGTTTTGATCAATATTTTTTTTTTTTTTGGTTACACACACACAAACAAGTACAGAGACACATGCACGCATGCATATACACACACACACACACATTTATAGAATAAAAACATATTTAATGATATGGATTATTATGGAAGTGTTATTCGAGCTGGCAGCGGTTTAATCTCGTACATTGACCGTAGCGCTTTGTTTCGAGCTAATCGCTAGACGCAGTCGCATTAGGGCGAGGCCCATAAACCGTATTGACGCTGGCTGCTGATAAGATAAGGACAGCGGATGGCTAGCCAGCGATAGCTGCAGCTGGGGCAGAATGATTGTTGCTGGCAGTCATGGAACCAACGCGGAACGGTACGTGTCAACTGGTCGCAGTTTGCATAGCACTGACTGCCTGCTGTTGCTGCCTGAGCGCAGCACAGCTGTTGGCACTTCCGTCCAAGGATCTGGATGAGCTGGGCGCCCAATATCTGCCCGCTGGCTTTGGACAGGCGAACCTTACGATGGCGGATTTGCAGCGTATTCTACAGCAGAAGTGCCAGGAGGCGATTGCGGAGAGGCCGGCCAGCGAGACAAATGCAACGAAACTAAGCGAGGATCTTCAGCTGGGCGCCAGCCGTTTGGGCGAGTGCATCGCCGATCTGGCCAATATCACCGTTGTGCTCGACGAGGTGGAGAAGGCACGGCCACGTGGCGATCTCGATGTTGTCTTCGAGAAGTACTGTCTGCGCATGCCGCAGGCTCGCGCTTGCCTCTCGGAATTCAATGATGCTCTGTTGCCCTGTCTGACGCGCGAAGAACGCCAGCACAATAGCATGGTGCAGCGCATCATTGGCAAGCTGCTGGACTTTGTGTGCTACAAGAACGGCGATCAGATAGCGCTCTTCATAGCCGAACAGGGACCTGAGTGCCTGGAGCAGCACAAGGATCATGTGAGCAGCTGCTTTCAGAAGACCTTTGGTCATTACATTCCCAGCCAGATAAACGTAACGCTGACAGATCTGCCCGAGCTGGTGCTGGGGCCCCGCCAGTGTGCCGAACTGCATGAGTTCGAGGGCTGCGTGGTTCGCCACTTGGAGACGTGCAGCAACATCACGCCCAGCAACATTGTCGAGTCCATGTTTCGCTATGTGCGCAAGGAGTCCAACTGCCAGCAGGTCATTGATCGCGTGACCAGGGAGCGCAGTGAGGCGCTGGGCCTGCGATCAAGCGCAGCGACTGTGAAGTCGGCGACGATTGCCTTGTTGCTGGGCTTAGCCGTAATTACTGTTTAGTTAGTATTTAATCTAACCACAAGCTGTACGCCTATTAGCCTATAGTGTGAGAGTATCTCAAGCTCGATGCTTTTTTTTCTGTTTTTTGTTTTTTTTTTTTTTTTGCCCTTTAGTTTTGTGTGTATTTTATAATTATGTTTAATAAAGTCCACGCTGCGTATGCGCAATGTGTTTTTAAGCCGCTTAACGGCTTCGCTTTTAATGCCCGCCAGCAAGCTGAAAGTCCCAAAGTGTTAAGTTCCAAGCTGCATAAACACAAGTCTGAAATATGGACAGCAGGCAGCCAGCAGTAGCTAGCAGCAGCCACACTGCAGCGCTTATCGGCCAGTTAGCAGGCGGGTCAGTCGTCCGTCCACCCTGCCCTGTGTCGTTCCTTGTCCGTTGAGTTTGCTGACTGGGCCGGTGTCTTATCAGCGACTCGCTAGCAAAACAATGAGAATGGGTCATAGAGGTCATAGACACGGGCAGGGATATGACTGAAACAGCAGCAGTAGCTGCAGCAGCTGCGAACAGCTTGTGATATTTGAAAAGGTTTAGCCAAGCGAGCCGCACTTTGGACTTTGACCAGCTCATCAGTCTGGCAGGCAAATTGATTTGGCAGCCAAGCCAAGCCCAAGCTAGGCGGCCCAAAGATTACCTCAAATGACGTTGTTCCGCTTCCCTTGCCACTCGTAAATCATAAAAAAATGCGTATAAGTCTAAGCGAAAGCGGCGAAAAGAAAAGAAAAGCGCAACTGTCATCGTTTCTCCAGGCGACAAAAAGACAACTGCTGTACAGAAAAGTTCAATACTTGTGGCTGGTCGATGACATCTTTGGGTCTTGGGCATTTGGAAGCAGTCGAAGCGTGAAATGAATGGAGTTTTCCTTGGCTTAGTTCAGTTTATGGACGCCCAGTTTTACTCATTTAACTGGAACGGGAATTAAATGGTTTGGTACGGCATGAAATGAAATGAAATCGAATGGGCTGCTATTGATGAGAAATTTCTGCTTTAGTTTATTGTTTGCACAACTTTTGAGCTTTAGAATGCAATAGAATGAAACGGTTTTAAATCAGATGTTTGTGTTAAAGATAAGCTTATAGAGGAAATGGAATTGTATGAACAAATGGGATACAAGTCTATTACTTCAATGTTTAATTCAACTTTTGAGCTTCATATCGTTAAAGGTTAGCATGGAATGTAATGCAATATAATTAAATAATTAATCTGCCAATTAGTTGGGGCTTATTTATTTCTACTTAGCTTACGATAGGCGCTTCTGCATGTAATCAGTTGCAATAAAATGAAATGGATTGGGCCGCTATTGCATCTTTGTTTAGCTTTAAATTAGAAAGTTTTGAGATGAGAATTGGCTTGGACTGTAAGGACACGGAATCGAAGCAAATGAATTATTTGGGAGCAACTAGTTAAGATTACAATATTTTCATTTGACTTACCATGGGTGTTATCAAGTGGTATGAAATGAAATGGAATGACTTAAAATGGAATTATTAAAAGGCAAATAATCATTTCCTTAATAGAGTGAAATGGGGTGGAATAAAATGAGTTGCGATTAATTAGTTAGAATGACAGCTTTTCCGCTTGCCTTATGATGGCTGCAAACTTTGTGACTGTAAATTGTTAGCGGGCGAAATGGAATGAAATGAAATGGAATTGTTAAAGTAACAAATTGCACTACTGAAGTGAATTCAGTTTACTTAGTCATATTCTATATATTTCATTTCCCATTAGCTTAGAGCTTGGAGCGTCAGCAATCAGCAATCGCAATCAGGAAAGGTTGGCGGAGCGGAAGTTGGGTGGGGCCAAGCTGCAACTGTTTCCTCAGTTGGTTAGTTAGTCAACTGTTTGGAGCCCAGCTAACAAGTCATAAATGTTGCAAACTTAATTAGGCTTGTCTGTGTCAGTTCTCAGTTCTCAGTTCTTAGTTCTCTTTTCCCAGCTCCCAGCTCAGAGTTCCCAGAGTTCAGCAGTTCTCTGTGGCCAGTTGGAGCAGCTGGCAGGGCCATTCATGTTATTCCAATGGCCATTGGCACTGGGTAACGGGTGCAGGCACTTTATTATTGATGTGAAAAATGCGGAAAATGAATGCGTTTCCGGTACTTTTGGCGAGTTGGCAGCTAAATTGCAGCGGCCATGAATCATTCGACTTCGACTACGACTTCAACTTCGACTTCAACTTCAACTCCGCATTCACCGAGCAGACAAACTTTGTACGTGCCACGCGAGCAGTTGCCAGCCAAAACTCAAGTAAACTGGGGAAAAAGCTGAGCAAAAGGCAGACTGTGCTGCTGTTAGCAGCTGCAAGAAGTGGGGTCAGAGGCTGAGTTGTCACAAAACTTGGCTGGGCAAATAATTGCACGTCATTGGCAAAATTATTGGGTCTGCATGGAGATGGGGCAGAAAACAAGCCGAGAACAGAGACTAAAGTGCAGCGAAAAGAAACTACATATGAATAAAATGAATAAACGAATGCAATTCTTACGGGTGTTGCCAAAATTTAATTAAATATTACACTTTGCCGGCAAAAGCAGCTGCAACTAACTCTAATTGTGCACGCATTGGAGACACCGACACAGGCAGAGCGAGCAGAGAGAGTGTAAAACTGTGGACATGAAATGGGAACGGGAGTGGGAGTGAGAATGGGAATGGGATTGGGACAGGCACTTCAACTGGGACTAAGCTGATGGCACCTGAGGCATTTGCGGCGTCTGGTGTCCCACGCTTCAACGCTCATTTGCAAATGTTTGTCTACGTGTGCGGTGTGAAATGCGCGCTGCGTTGGCTGCGGCGCCATGTTTGCGTATCAGTGTGTGTATGTGTGTGGGTGTGTGTGTGCCAGTCCAGACAGGGTGCGAAAAGGGGCAAGTCCCCGCCCGCTGGGAAATTTCAGCGAAAGCGCGACTGGCAAATTGACAGTTTCTTAACCTAGGTTTCGCACCCGACACCAGATGATGGCAACTATCTGTAATTGTTAAATGGAAAAACTTGATACCTACATAAGATAATGAAGCTGTATTCAATATGTTGTCAAGGCGTATACATACTCTAATTGAGAATATAAATATTGGAGAATATTGATTAATGGGACTGCATTGAAATGAACAATAATGAATATATGTGGTTAACTACTTATATTGCTGCAGCTTGTGTTAACTAACATATAGTTAAAATGGCAATAAAGTGGCATTTATTATTTAATGCATAAATGTACTTATGTAAGATATCAAATATTTCGTGCATGCTGTGCAGGCAAATAAAATACATAGTTGATATTAATATTGTTAAACTTATCGCATTCACTTGTGCTAGTCAATAATTGCCATAATACTCGAGTGTCTAATTATTCCAATTACAGTTATAATAATGCTTTTTTTTTTTTTAATATTATACAAATATTATTTTTGCTGCTCTAACTATAACTATTGTATTACTATTTACATCATAGTTTATAACTGTAAATAGCAGTGGCAACAATTGTCTTCGGCTTAAACAATAACACATTCATACCCTCGCCTGGGATGGGGAGACATGGAACATAAAATGCTTGTTATTTACTTGCCTAAATGACTGGGTCAATCAGAGAGCTTATTCTATATCATAAATTAAAATAAAAACTTCTATCAAAATTCATGTCTGGCTGGCATCTCAGTGCATACAATGGACACATCGAAGCTGTTAGTGATCAGAATCCAAACTCAATTTACGTATTTTATTGGTCAATTCAATTCATGCATTGCGTTCTGGGTGTCCCATGTGCCACTTGCCCCAACTTGTCTTTCGCCTCGCTGCACGTCGCACCCTTTAACTTTGTTACATTTCGAGTGTGTGTGTGTGTGTGTGTGCGTCAGCGCTTTTGTCTGTGTTCGTGTCCGTGTGAACCGACATGCGTGCACATGTTGGTTTTACACATGAGTGTGTACATTGTGTGTGTGTGTTTTGCCAGAGTGTTTGTACGTAAGCTGATGTCTTTGCGCGTGTGTGTGTGTGCGGCCATATTTGGCATCCACAAAGTACGTATACTTTGGGGTCTAATTTGCGGTTGCTGGCGCAGCTCAATTTACAAGTGAGAAATTAAGATGTCGACTAAACTTTCGCCCAAACACCTCAACAGCGACGCGGGCACAAACACACGCACCCGCCCACGTATACACATAGTTCTCGCTTGGTTTTTTCTTTCTTTTTTTTTTTTTTTGATAGCGCTTTTAGTGGAGCATAAAAACCGCAAAGTCTCAGCTTGCCACAAAGTCTCAGTGTTATTGCCACAGCAACCAATGCACTTTGCAACTTCTGCTGTTCCTCTACCGTGTTGTGGAATTGCGCTGAAACAGAAAAATGCAGACGCGGCGGGCAATCATAGCAGCGGTCAGTTGGCCGTGGTACACATACATGCACACACAGACATGCCACACATACATGTCACACATGCACGCTTACACACATGCTCACATGCATACATGCAGACACACTTTCACACATTAAAATTGCATCTGTTTGTAGTTTCAAAAAAACATTTAATTGTGCTAAGTTTACAATAGTAAGTATTTCAAAAGCAATGTTGTCTCGAATGAAATGTTGCCAGGCCAACGCGCGGTCAAGAAATCAAGGAGCCAGCCACTCAACGGCAACGTGGCAACTTCACTATGTAGGTGGATGAAGCTATCAAGTCATTACCACTGTACTTGCCATTAGAGCCCTCCACTTTAACTGTTTACTATGTTGTGCATGAACAATTAGCCATTTTTTTATAGTAATTCCACATACATCCTCATGAGTGTGTTGAATGCGATACTAAATTTCCTAATCATAATTATCTTTAACAACAATGAGGTCATTTCGTGAGATCTCGTCCGGCTTGAGTTTCTTACTCATTAAGTTAACTTTGCCATCCATTTTACATTCCTTGTCTTACGAAACACGTTTCACGCGTTTTCCGACCCTGCGAGTGAATTTTCGAAATCGCTGAAACCAGTCAGTTTTGTTCTCTGTTCACTCTGTTTTACGTATACGTTTAAGGAAAGTCTGACGGAAATGTGATTTGTACCTTGACAAGCCTTAAGCATACATTTTCCTTGCACATCTATTTTCCCAAAGATTATCGAAATGACTTCAGACTTAGATCGGATAGTGAAAGGTTTCACAAAGCGAGAAAATCGACCCACAAATTTTCCGCAACTTCAGTCAGAGTTTTGTACAAATCCTTGCACTGTTTATTCCATGTTTGCTTTCAGCTTGCGCCATTCGGTCCATGCGAGCTGCTCTTTATTTGATTAAAGCAGCATAATTAATCTGTTGACAACAGTCAGACATAGCCATTGTGAGCACCACATAGTGCAGTTAAAATAAAACAAACAACTAATAAAAAACTCGTGATGATATTAAAGTCATCCTCTTGTGGGTTGGATGGGTTGTCTAAAAATTATGCATACTAGATACTTGACGTGCCGGGTCGGAATTGGTTTGCTGT
Organism: Drosophila virilis; assembly: GCF_030788295.1. Classification (NCBI taxonomy): domain Eukaryota; kingdom Metazoa; phylum Arthropoda; class Insecta; order Diptera; family Drosophilidae; genus Drosophila; species Drosophila virilis. The sequence continues at coordinate 15,857,775 of NC_091543.1, forward strand.
CGCATGCGGCGTATACGCAATGTCAGCAATTTTCCCACAAATTGCTAAAATTTTATACTCGAAGCGCGCCACTGCTGTTATTGTTGTTGCTTAACGCTTTTTTTTGTGTGTTTTGCTATTCCAATGGGTTTTTGTTCGACACAAACTTTATTAATTGCGACAGTGAAGTTTGCAGCCGCAAGCTTCCCTAATCCAATCCCAACAACCCTGAAAACTATTAAAACGCGCGATGTTTAATTTTCCCTTTTTTTTACATATACCCCGTACATTTTAAAATTTTTATTATAGAGGGTATAATCAAGTTGGAAGAGGCTACAGTTGCCCCAAGCGAAATTTAGATTTTTCGAGCTTTGTCTGAAACAAGCTGAACAGAGTTTTAAACTGAAGGTTTTTAGTTTTCACTTTTTAGTTAATCAAGTGAGTTAAGTTTGCGTGAAGTTTATTTATAAAATATTAGGCACATTGATTTTTTTTCAACTGTTACCTTGGAACTAGTTACACAGTATTTACTCGCTTCGACTTTATTTATTAACACCTAATTTTTTTAAAATATAAATTTTATAAATAATTTGCATATTTAATTGAATTCCTCTCACACATGATGCTGTTGATATTATTGTTGTTGTGGGCTTGTGGGTTTTAAGCCAACAGTCAACGAACTTTTCTAATTATTTGCGCGCTAAGCATAAAAGTTGACATGTGCTGGCAAATTTGCATAGTTTGCAGACTAACATTCAGCTGAAAAGAGTAGAATTTAAGGGCCTGCGAAGTCGGGTCGGTTAGCGTCGTCGCCTGCTGAGGGTGTTTGGTTTAAATAGTTGTATGAGCGCTTTTAATCTTCATAATAAATTAAACTTATCTATCTATTATCTGGTGAGAAATATGCAGTATATGCCATTTAAATATGCCAATGAATATTTTCAAATAAATAACTAAATGCCACAAGGGCAACAGCAATAATTCTCCCATCTATTCATTGTGTACAAATTTCCTTTCAAATGTCAAGTGTCAATTAATGTAAACACAATAAAAAACATTCATTGCACAAGCCAAATATTCAAAACCGAAATATGCACAACAAAAGACATGTTAATTGCGGTAAAGTTGATGGCGTAACATTTTTGGAATCATTAGTAATCATTGAATACATTGGTAATCACATCCAATCGAAACTTTGTCCAATAAAATCTCAATTGTCGTAATTGTCAATTCTGTGACAGCTGTGAGCGAACCGAACCCAACAACTCCACGGAACAGGCCGTACTACCCATTTTCTGTGGGTCTGTGGCACGTCTGTGACAGAGCGCGGCGTGGATACGTGCAGCATTTCATTTGTTTGCATTTGACAAAAATGATATATAAAACAAGTAAAAGTGTTCTAGTCGGGAGTGGCCAATATGAATATACCCTGAATCCATTCATGCACAGCCACACACATAAGGCCCACTAACTTCTCTCTAGTGCCTTTGGTCTTTATGGTCCAATCTTTAAATAATTTACATGTGCATACAAAGGCTCTACTATTGAAAATAAAAATATAAATCTTATGAAAATGGAAAGATGAGATACATGATGATATACTAGTTTTAGCAGTTTCCGAAAACAAAGAGCTCACATCTGCATGTTAGATGCATTTTCAGAAGAGCCCTATACCCTTTTTAGCCATCTTCAATGGGTTCAGGGTTAGGCAAGGCAAACGGTGTTTGGTCTGTTGAGAAGCGGGCGCTCAAAATGCGATGCTAGGCGCTGGTGGGATGAGGGCGTACGGGGTTTCGTAAATGGTCTCGGTTTTTGGCAATTGGGAACCAGGCCAAGACCTAGCCTCGTTGCATGCTCTGCATAAATTGACAAATTCGTTTTGACTTGTTGAGGATGAATTCCTTGCATGCACTTTTCTATTTCCAATTGTAGCAAGTGTGTGGCTGGCCCCACCATCACCCGCCTGACCGCCTGCCCCATTACACTGTCCCCATCTATGCTAGCGTTGTCAAACGTGCTACGAGAATTTGGCAAGAAAATAAACTAATTTGGCTTTACGAACAAAAATGCGGTTGCAATTGTTATAGCATCAGTAGCAGGACGATGAAGCGGTAAAGCTTTCCAATAGTTGCAATTAAATGCAACATTTTGGGGTTTTGTTTGCATTTGGTAACTTCGATATACGCTTCCAATACGTTCCCCCTCCCTCTCACTCTTCGACTACCTTTCCTTCTTCCTCTCCCTGTGTGTGTGTATGTGGGGGTCTTAATGGGTCTCTACTGTGGTCTCGTCCGACGCGTTTTTCCTGATAGCTTAGCTCAGAAGGCTTAGTTTTTCAATTAGTTTGATGTGTGGCAGCCTTGTAAGTGGTTGCTAAATTGTGGTTGCTTTTACTTGTTCCATCTCGTGTTGGAAAAACATAAAGGACAATATTGTATTTAAAGGGAATGCAGGGCTGGTGAGTCGTGTGAAATCCAAGCCAAGCTGCTCTAGCTGCTAACGAGTGCTGATTGAATCAATGTTTTCAGATATGTCCAGCTTATCGACAATATCAGCTTTTTAAAACAACCGTACGAACACTTCAATTATAAGTATAAACGTATTTTGAGAGCTCTGTCCAATTTTACTCATCTGATCAACTTTGAGAAAAAAGCTTTGAATTCGAAGGAGAGTTTTTTTATATTTTGTTTCGTTAACAAACCATTTTTCCCAACCTCATTCAAATATAAATAAATATGAAATATATATACAGGCATGCAAACATGGGAATTTTAAAAGCATTTGAAGTCATGACGTTTTGTTAACAATTAAATTTCTGGGGAAATAAGTATGTTAAAAAAGAATTATTAAAGCAATATTTAATATGTCAGCAGGATATAAAATACAAAATCCTTTATGTCAGGCTATATTGAGTAATATTTTATATTTACCATATATGAATTCTAAAATTATAGAGTTTATAATTCACGAAATGTTTGCTGATTGAGACATCAAGTTGTTGACTCTACAAATCGGATCAGTGTTTCAGCACTCTGCAAATGAATTCGTTAAATTCGTAAGTCATTAAATCAAATGCAAAGCCCAGCTGGACAAATGCTTACCAGCCACTGTAACCGCCAACATCACCTGAAGCAGCACCACTCGCACCTGTTTAAATCAAAAATCAAACTGCATTTGGGGTAAGAAATGAATCTTTCGACTCGGAGGCTTCCTTAGTGCTCAGTTGCAGTTTTGCTGGACTTGTCTTATTTGAATTGCTTTTCACTGTAATTGCGGTCGAGTGGCTGTCACAATGTCTCACCTCTCCACACCTCATGGAAGCACTCGCAGCTCCTGAATGGCATTATCAGGCGAAATGATTTTTGCAGCTTGAAACCCGTTTCTTACGTTTTTTTTTTTTTTTTTTTTTGACTACACTGCAAACAGTTTTCCAATTGAGTTTCGACTTTTTGCGAGTGAAGCAGGATCTTAAATGAAAAGTATTTTACTTTGACCACATATAACTATTTAATTTACTTACACACATAGGTTTTTTAATAAGGAAAATGCATTTGTGCTGCACACTCACCTTCAGAAGTGCGCCACTTGTTGGGAACTCCCCTTTCTGTCTGTCTGTCTGCCTCTTATGTCTGTGTGTCTGTCTGTCTATTTCTCTGTCTGTGCTGTGCTCTACTGTGGGATTTGGTAAAAAGCTTGAAAAGGAATAACTCACTAAAATACACGTGGCTCAAGTGCAGCGTTGACACCTAAGCAGCTGGGCAAAGAAACCAGGCAAATACTTTAAAGCCATAGACAGAGACAGCGACAACAAGTAGCAATGTTGCAATCGAGTGTAACCGACTGCGTATTACACTTGCGCGCCCAATTTACTAAGAGATTATATATTATAGAGTATAGATTTTACTTTCTTGTCACGCCCTCAGCCGGCGTATAGATAACTTAAAAATGTATCTGACATAAGTAAACAAGAGTTCATATTCCAAGTTGGATGTCCAGGCAATATGCTCTTTTCACTTTATGCTTAAGTATGAAAATGGGCGCCAAGAACTTTTTACCGTATCTTTTCAAGTGTTTGTGTTTGAGTGTGTGTGTGTGTGTGTGTGTGTGTGTGTGTGCGCCCCCACTCGCTTGTCTCACTCGAGGGGGCGTGGCAATGACATGGCTGCTGGCATTTAGCAGTTGTTGAAGCTTGGCTACACTTGGCTTCACTTTGTACTGCTGAAGCTGAGCTGCCTTTTTGAATTGCTTTTAGTTAAATTATGCGCCAGTTGGGTAAGAGAAATGCTTGCCACACACACACACACAGTCTGACACTCATACACACACACACACACATGCACAGCCGCACCTGACTTTTGCCTGACAGCAAATGATTTAAATATTTGTCAAGTAGATGGCCAGGTAGCTAGCTGCTAACGTGGCTAACAGAAAGCAGATGCTTGGTTGCAGCTGCAAATGTTGTGCATACGCCACATGCGCCACATACTGTCGACCCGCCAACGTCAATTATCAACATAATCGTTGGCAGATGCAGTCTGCAGACAACACGAAAGTAACACCTCAACGAAACAACAACATCAACAACAACAACAACAGGAACAAACAACAAAGAGCAACAAAGCACAGCAAAAAATGTGCGGTAATTAGTTTATAGCCAGCAGTTAGGCAAAACACGGAAAAATAGCGCCACGACATGACATGCAGCACCATCAGCAGCAGCAGCAGCAACAGCAGCAACAGTAACAGCAACAATAGCAGCAGGATTAAAAAAAAAAAAAAACAAAAACACCCACAACAACAACAAACGCAAAAACAAAAACAACAACAAAACAGACAACGTAACAAAATTAGCTTTTTGGCGTACAAGCATAACACCAAAAGTTGACTGAACTTGGCGCTAAAGCAAATGAAACTCGTGTAATTGTTGGCCCCCAAGGACCAGGTCGGGCCATCAATGTGGAGTTGTTGCCCCAACAACACCCCGCGGACACGTTGCACAATGTTGACCCATAAAACTGGGGCAACCAAATGCTGCGGCTTTTGCCATAGCTCGACTGTCGATAGCTCAAACTCTGGAACAGGCAACTCAACAAAGGATCGATTAAGCGACAGCCCCCAACATTTTGTTCTGTTTTCAAATGTGTTTTAGAAAAAGATTCTTAACGCGAAGTATGCAACACATTCGAATGGTGATGGGTTCAGAATCATCGCACTACAAAAAATGTTTATAATATGAACATTTACTTTGAATGTAAAACAGATGCATTTCTCGATACGAAAATCATTTTTAATTCTATGGCTTCCTGCAAAGGATTTAAGTATACCTACTTGTTGTTTCGTACAATGCGCTGAAAGGTTGTTCCCGATCAATTTGTTATAAGAAGTGCAAAGGGAGGACGTGCAGCATGCACACTATATATATATGACTAAAAACCAACGCATGTGGTGGAACTGGGTACAGGGTGTCTTCTGGTCAGGCAAACTCGACCACAGCAGGCCTACATGTATCTAGATGTTTGTCAGTTTCGGTCTAGTAGCCAGATGTATCTCTATCCCGCTTTATCTCATATTCTTCACCCTAGTTGTTTGACTTTGAAGCTATCGTATACATTTTTATCATTGAAGAGCAGTTTCTTTTTATTTGATAAAGCTCTTTCAATTCTCAAGAATTTAATTAAATTGAATTTATTATTGTTTGTTGAAACCAAAGTGTTTGACGAGATAATAATTTGATGATTTTGCTGGAAAACTAGGAATGAATAAATATAAATTGTGTCCAGAATCGCGAATCTTGAATGGTATTAACTCGTACATGGAGGCTCAGTTCTTGCACTTCTCCGACTTGGCGCTGGGGCTGACTAACTTTTTGCGCACCATTTCAGTGTGGAGCAGCGTGCCGATGTGGCACGGATTCAGGGCAATTATCACACCCGCCTCCTTGAGGGCCTTCAGCTTGTCGGTGGCAGCACCCTTGCCGCCGGATATGATGGCGCCCGCATGACCCATGCGACGTCCCGGTGGAGCCGTCATGCCCGCTATGAAGGCCACCACTGGCTTCGATTCGCAGCCGGAGTTGTGCTTCTTAAGATACTCGGCTGCGTCCTCCTCAGCGGTGCCGCCAATTTCGCCAATCAGAACAATGGCCTTTGTCTCCTTGTCGGGCAGGAAGATTTTCAAAGCATCAATGAAATTTGTGCCATTAAAGGGATCACCGCCGACCCCGATGCATAGGGTCTGGCCCAAGCCAACGTTCGTGGTTTGATGCACTGCCTCATAGGTGAGGGTGCCGGAACGAGATACGATGCCCACAACTCCGCGCTTGTGTATATGGCCAGGCATGATACCGATCTTGCACTGTTCCGGCGCTATAATTCCCGGACAGTTGGGCCCCAATAAACGTGATTTCTCCTGGCAATTGAGCATCTCTAAAATGCGAACCATGTCGACTTGCGGAACGCCCTCTGTGATGGCCACAATAAGACCAATTTCATTCTCGATGGCAGCACAAATACCCTCGGCCGCGGTGGCTGGCGGTATAAATATGACTGTTGCGTCAGGCTTTAGTTCCTTCACCGCCTCCTTAACGTCCTTGAACACTGGCTTTTCCAGATGTGTTGTGCCGCCCTTTTTGGGCGATACCCCGCCAACAATCTGAGTGCCATATTTCTTTGATTCCTCGGAGTGGAAGGTGGCCTGCTTGCCGGTAAAGCCCTGCACCATCACCTTCGTGTCCTTATTGACCTTCAGATTGCAAATGGTCTTTGAGTAGTCAGCCTTGCAGCGGACTAGCTGGCGAGAGAAGATGCCCATTCGTTTGCCCGTCAGGCAGCATCGAGTCCAGTTGCAAAAGGACATTTTTATAATTTGAATGTCTTACTGTATATTTTGTTTTCCGATTTTGTTTCGAGCTATCGAAATGTGTGTATTCTTTTGAATGAGATGCTAAACTAAATTGCCCGAGCTTAAAATTCTTAGCCCAATATTCCAAAGCCCACTTTGTGACTTCTCCCAATATCCGTTGTTTAACAAGTCCCCTTTATAAAAGTCTAAAATATCTTACTCTTTACCCATTTTCAATTGCAGAAGATGGATAATGCTTTAAGTGTGCAAATTGACTTAACATTTTAAAATACAATTTCTGAACCAAAGCCGCTTTATCTAAAGATCCTACAGAGTTCCTTTGACTCTGAGTGTTTCTGCCTTGTGTCTTTATGCATATACGTATATATATATTTGAATGTGAGTAGGTGTGTGCTCATGTATGTGTGTGGAGTATGCATAACTTAGTGCTGAGACGTCAGAATAAATCATTCGCCAAGGCTCAGTGGTTATCCTGCTGGCCGGGATGCAGTTGCAGTAGCTGTTGCCGTTGCAGTTGCACTAAATGACTTCATCGCACACAAATAAAATATCAATAATGTCAGAAGTGTAATAAATCATCGGCTTGTTGTTTGTGGATTTGAGCTGAGGCTTGTGCACAGTGCCGTACCCAGGCCGCCTCATCTTCTGGCAGGGACCTGGACCACCTCCCGTGCATTCATTGACTGGCGCTGGGAAGCCATCTGTATTTGGCCAGGGTGGGGGCAGCTATGGCGGTTTTCATTTGACGCGAACGCCTGCCGTGAAATGGAAAATGCAAATTTTTTATGTGCCCCGCACAAAAGTATGCAAAACTGACCCAACAAGCCAAAAACCCAAACCGAAAACGCAATGCGCCAAGCAATGCGTCGCCCTACCACGGCACCACCATGCCATTTACCCCATCTGTGGCTTCATGGTGCCCGCTAGGAATGCGGCTCTTATTTCTTAATCTTTTACACACTTTATTTTGTCGGATACTCAAGTATTTTGTGATTAACTCTTGCCTCATCAGAGAAGATTTCTCGTCTCATTCACAGGCTTTTTTTTTTTGGGGTTCTGTTTGCGTTTGAATACCTAAATATGAAAAAATATCTTCTTTAAAAAAAGCAAAGCAAGAGAAGCTTTTAACCATTTAAATTCATATTTTTGGATAAATTGTAAGCATCTGGCCGTTGTGAAGTGAATAGACCAAAATTATGTTGCACAAGCATGTTTCCCATAAAAATTAATAAAAAATACAAGAATATACAGATAATTAGGGTTCCAAAAAAGGTTTCATGTATTCAGCACAGTTTTAAACTAAATGCAAAATGTTTATTCTGCTTTTTGTAGAGAAGAAAAATATTTAACTTGATGATGAATATGAAATTAACATATATCGAGTTATGTCAGCTCAATTGGAATGCCTGTTGAAACAGACGCCTACAGCTATAATTTATGTTTATATTTTGTCTGCGTACACCTAATCTACTTCAAATTATTCCTATTATTATTAAATTATTTTATGCATGGCTTTTCATGTAGAGGAGCAATTGGATTTTCCATTGGGTCAATACTCTGTGCCCATTCGCCCTCCGGTTGCGCTCCATTTGTTATGCATTTCGTTTTGTTGAGTTTTTCGGTTTCATTTTTGATTGCAAACACAGTAATAAGCGTTGTTGTTGTAAAATTCGCGTAAATTTGTCTATGTGGATAAAGTTGATGGCGTATACTATATCCATACACCATATCCATGCCATACACAATCATAGATTAGAGGTGGACTTGTATTCAGTTTATTCAAATTAAACCCGAAGTAAATTAATTCAAATTCTAATTACAAGAACGTCCACATTCAATATAAACTGACCTGAAAATATTCAGGTCTATCGATAGTTTTTTTTTTTAAATGTATTCATTTCAATAGTAACTTTTGTGCGTAAATAACTCTTAGCCCGCATCTTGTATGGGATGTATATATTCGACTGACAATGTTTTCCATGCAAGATGCAATATTAAATTAACAGTTGAATAGTTTAATAGGGTTTGAATCGAAGCCTACTCGCAAGGTCTCTGGACTTCACAAAACTGGACCGCAAGGCACGAAGCTGGTGCGAAACGTGATATGAACCAGTGGCAACTTTTTGCTAATCGGCCTTACAGACAGGCATCTGATAATGCCATCTCTAATGCTAAATAATGGAACGGTAGTTGTTGTTGCTGCTGGCATTGCCCATTAGCCATTGGCCGTTGACAATTGGCATTTATAAATTTTGTTTTCAATTTTGGCGCCTGGCTAGGTTGCCAAACGGGCAGCTCGCACAATGATTGTTGATTTTAATTTATTATTGTTTATTGATAAAATGTGCGCAGAAATTTGCATAAATCGATGAACAATGGCACAAACAGAGCCCGGCCAGCAGCCGCAGAGAATGCAAATGCGAATGCCATGCGCCAATTTAGATATTTATTGCATTTTGGGCAACGGAGGCGCTGCACGGGATCACAGGCATTTCCGCTCCAAAACGGTAATGCCAAATGCAACTGGTTCCAACTTTTGGTGGCGCTTCTGCTCCTGTTGCCGCTGCCGCTACCGCTGCCGTTGCCGCTGCCGTTGCTGCTGCCTCTGCCACTGCCACAGCGGCTGCGTCTGTGTGTGTCGCTGTTTGTGCTTTTGCTTTCAATTTCCGCACAGCATTTTACCCAATTAACTAGATTTTGCTTTTGTTTGTTTTGATGCCAGTTCCGCTGCACGCCCAGGAGTTGGATGGCGTGGAGAGGGGCCTGTGTCGGGTGTCTGGGCTGGGCCTTGGCACAACAATGGTCAAAACGGATAGCCGTTGTTGCTTTGCCTGTCGAATGGAGGCATCCATTTTCTAGCTGGCATTTAGCGAAAATCGTGTGGTTGCTGCAGCCCAAAATGTGAATAGCCGAGGGCTGAACTGGGCGATTATGGTTATTGTAACTGGCGCAAACCATGGGCTATGCGTATAGATAAATGGTGTTAAATCTGCGCTTGGCAAGGATAATATAAAGGGAGTGATTGGCATTTTATAATTTTAGCTACGTGTTCCAAATGGAATTAGCTAAACTTGACGCATAATATTTATAAGTATACTAGTAGTTGATTCTAGGTGGAGCATAACATTCTTCAGAGGTTGAACGTTCTTTCAGGTGTCGGCTGCTGCCTCACAGGCACACAGCTTTTAATATTAAGCTCTATGAAAAGCTTCTGAAAGCTGAAATTTAATGCGATTAGATTTAATCAAAGCCCTTAGATTCTCAACTTTTGATAATTAAATAATTGGCACACCTGAAAATGCTAAGCTAATCCCATTTAAGGACGACATCGCCTCCACCGTGCAATTGCTCCACTGTGACGCCTTCTTTGTGCTTTTGTTCATTAAGATGCATTCTGGCTGATGGTGTTTCAGCGATACGGATACAATTTAAACTTCTGTAAGTCTATTCGCAGAATATACTCTGCCTCTGCGAGCTATGCTACCTTCTCCTGTCTTGTATTAGCGTTCCATAGCACCAAAACTTTTGTTTATCTCTTAACAGTGTCGCTAACCACCGAATGGCAAGCCCAGTCCCAGCCTCAGTTTCAGCCTGTCCCAGTCTCAGTCTCAGTCCCAATACAAACGATGTTCGAGCGGTATCCACTTGCCCCGCTCCCATGTTCAAGTCCAAACAAATGGCCGGCACCAAACTGCTTTTTCCCGATATCCGTTTGGGATTTGTTTTGGTCTAAGGGAAACTCGGACGACAGCACCGTTTCATATATACATATATGTATGTGGTTGCCTTCTCCCCACTTATACAGAGATTTTCATACACTCATACCCACATACAGGTATTGCTGCTCTGAGCACACAAAGAGCTTAACTGCACGCCCTACCTTCGGCAACACTGCAGCATATTCCATGACTGTGCCTTAGAAGGGCGGGCTCAAAGGGTTTGGATCTAAAGTAAACATAACTATTCTGCTCTATAACATTAAATCAAAAAAAGTTGAAGAAAAACCTTTGAAATGCAGATTTTCTATATATATATATATATATATATATCTAAATCTAAATCTAAACCTAAATCCAAATAATAATCAAAATCTAAGTCTATATCTATATCTATATCTATATCTATATCTATATCTATCTATATCTATATCTATATCTATATCTATATCTATATCTATATCTATATCTATATCTATATCTATATCTATATCTATATCTATATCTATATCTATATCTATATCTATATCTATATCTATATCTATATCTATATCTATATCTATATCTATATCTATATCTATATCTATATCTATATCTATATCTATATCTATATCTATATCTATATCTATATCTATATCTATATCTATATCTATATCTATATCTATATCTATATCTATATCTATATCTATATCTATATCTATATCTATATCTATATCTATATCTATATCTATATCTATATCTATATCTATATCTATATCTATATCTATATCTATATCTATATCTATATCTATATCTATATCTATATCTATATCTATATCTATATCTATATCTATATCTATATCTATATCTATATCTATCTATATCTATATCTATATCTATATCTATATCTATATCTATATCTATATCTATATCTATATCTATATCTATATCTATATCTATATCTATATCTATATCTATATCTATATCTATATCTATATCTATATCTATATATATATCTATATATATATATATATATATCTATATCTATATCTATATCTATATCTATATCTATATCTATATCTATATCTATATCTATATCTATATCTATATCTATATCTATATCTATATCTATATCTATATCTATATCTATATCTATATCTATATCTATATCTATATCTATATCTATATCTATATCTATATCTATATCTATATCTATATCTATATCTATATCTATATCTATATCTATATCTATATCTATATCTATATCTATATCTATATCTATATCTATATCTATATCTATATCTATATCTATATCTATATCTATATCTATATCTATATCTATATCTATATCTATATCTATATCTATATCTATATCTATATCTATATCTATATCTATATCTATATCTATATCTATATCTATATCTATATCTATATCTATATCTATATCTATATCTATATCTATATCTATATCTATATCTATATCTATATCTATATCTATATCTATATCTATATCTATATCTATATCTATATCTATATCTATATCTATATCTATATCTATATCTATATCTATATCTATATCTATATCTATATCTATATCTATATCTATATCTATATCTATATCTATATCTATATCTATATCTATATCTATATCTATATCTATATATCTATCTATATCTATCTATATCTATATCTATATCTATATCTATATCTATATCTATATCTATATCTATATCTATATCTATATCTATATCTATATCTATATCTATATCTATATCTATATCTATATCTATATCTATATCTATATCTATATCTATATCTATATCTATCTATATCTATATCTATATCTATATCTATATCTATATCTATATCTATATCTATATCTATATCTATATCTATATCTATATCTATATCTATCTATAGCTCTATATCTATATCTATATCTATAGCTAGATCTATATCTATATCTATATCTATATCGATATCTATATCTATATCTATATCTATATCTATATCTATATCTATATCTATATCTATATCTATATCTATATCTATATCTATATCTATATCTATATCTATATCTAAATCTTTCTTATATACGAGTTTGCCTTTTTGCAACGACTGCTTTTCTGCTCCATTTATTTATGGACTTTTCCGTTATACCTGTTTTAAATTTTTCTGTGTTTTGTGGTTTCCGTTTTGTGCTTTTCGCTCCATTGTGCCCCAGGGTGTCTTGCCTTTTGGGCTGCTTGCGTTTTGAGTATATGTATGTGTGTGCCCCGCTGCTTATGCATAATTCTTTTATCTCGTCCACGCCGCTCGCTCTAGCTGGCGCTGGGCCGGGCATCTCCTATTTCCCCGTTTGCCATTGCGCCGTTTCTCTGTTTCTGAGGACACCGCAGTTCACTCCTTTATGCTATTGATGGCTTGTTTACATTGCGCCGCGCGCAACTCCCAGGCCATTTGTCTATAATTGACTAATCGACAGCAGGAGCAGAGCGTGGCCAACCTCGCACTCGCTCTTGCCCTGGCAGCGGCAACTGTGAATGGCGAATGGTAAATGGGCAAAAAAAAAGGAGAAAAACGGAGCGAAAAGTGTGTCACTGCCTGTACCGGAAACGGAAGGGAAACGTGGCTTTAACCCCATGTTAAGAGCAGATCTTTAAATGCACTAAACAGGCAAATGCCTGGCCACAAGTGCCGCCGGCTGAACGAGGGTTCGCTTCCTATCCACTCCTGCGAGCATAAAGGCAGCCGAAACGAATTGAATTACCGCTGAATTCCGTTCTCAATTAAGCATATAGCTTCAATTGTGCGTGTGTCCTACGTGTGTGTGTATGTGTGCGGTTGCGTGGGTGTGCCTGCCATATGGACGTGCACCATGCATGTGGTTATACTTTAAGCTTGAGCTGGCAAACACAGGAGCCAATTGAGAGCTGCCAAAACGAGAAGCAAATATTGGCAGCAAGGATTAGAGCTGGAGAATTGAAGAAGCGAAGGAATGCAGGGGGCAGAGCAGTGGCATCCGGTCTGCTGGCTTCTCCTTCTCTTCGTGCGGCTAATTAGATTGTGAGCAATAATATTGAATGACTGTGTCGGGTTAGCCAGTTAGATGCTGTAGGTTGCTGGTGAGGGTGGAGTTCGGGCTGGAGAGTGCGACTGCAATTCAACAACGATTGAGACCGCGGCTTGCACATACATCGCCTGCTACACACACCCACACACATACACTGACGCACACCCACACAAATACATGTCCTTGGGCGTCCACACTTCCATGCAATTAGCATTTCCTGTTTGGTCTCACACACACACGAACATATTTACAATTACATTCTAAAGCGCATAACACGCAGCCCAAAATCATATGCATATGCGAGTGAGTGCGTGTGTGTGTTTGTACGAATGCCGTGTGTGTGCACCATAATTATAAACTGGGGATATCCTTACGTCCGATATGCGAATATCTGACAGCTGGCTTAATACCTATACAACACTTTATAATATGATTATGAAAATCAATATCTGTATATAAAACTGTTTGTCCTAACTGACTGACTGACTGATTCACTGGTGAGAGAGGCACATTCCAAGCCAAGGTTCAAATTTTTACCGTAGTTAAATGAATGTACTTCGTTCTCACTAACTCAAGTAGTGTTTAGCAAGCAAGCTGAATTTTTTGGCTAATAAAGGTTGTCTTTGATTTTCAGATCTTTAAGTTCGTATACCGCCTACCAATAGATGACGATCTAAAATTCGTGCGTGTGAATTTACAGGTAAGTACGTAATTACGGCGGCTTGGAATATGAAGGAGGTACTGTACTGGCTATCTTTATGGCGGAGGCAAGTGCAAAAACTGGTATGTATTATAAACAAAACTGTGTCTTATTATATTTAAAAGGCATTACAATTTTATGTATGCATGTTGGTTTGCATGTTTGTATTAGTATATGTGTGTATGTTGAGACGAGTGAGTGAGTGAGTGAAGAAGAAACATATCTATAAATATGGCTCTACTACGCAATTCTCACTAATTCAAATAAGGTTTAGTAAGCAAGTTGCGTTTTTAAGTTGATATACAATATCTCTGCTTTTCTGTTCTTTCAGTGATGTGTATATTTAAAAGACAACGATGATGGATTTACAGGTGAGTAGGTTATTCTAAATATATATTTATCTCGATATATATATTGTGCGAGATTTTAAGTTTTTCTCCGAGTTGATTCATACTTATTTTCAAAGCACTATATAAAAACATAATGAATCCGTGTTTCACCGAATTGAAAATTTGACAGCAATGTTGTTGGTTTTTTTGTTTATCAACTCACTTCTAAAAATCTTTGTGGGATATAATGCTATACCTTTTCAGCAAAATTGAATACGTTGAATAATAAATTATGAAATAATGATAGTGAATTCACTCTGAATCCCCTTTTCGTTAAATTTTGTATTTAAAGCAACGCATCATAAATTTACACTCATACACTTTCATGCAGAATAGATATATGTGTACATATGCTTAAAACCTGTAACACAGTCCCAACCGCAATGGGTTCTATTTGCATCAACCGACAAATCAACCAAATGACCAAATGCATGGATTTCATGTGGTTCCAGTTGTTAACGCCAAAAGCCAAGTGCTTGAAAAAAAGTACGCTATTCCCACTATGTGATCCCAGCGGGAAACAATTCGCTGGCTATGTGGTTGAACATCTGAAATGAAAACAGATTTTTGAGTAGGCAGGCTTTTGCATACATTAATTTAGAACGATCCCAAAAGAATGCCTTAGACATTTTAACAGAATAAAGATGGTAGGGTAATTCAGTTAAATTTAATTCATATATGATTTTATATTCTATCTTTTCTGAATTTTAATTTAATTATGATCGCTGGAATCCTTTTCAACCTTTAAAAATACCTTTCCTTATTGCATTTTGAAAAGTTGTATCAAGTTAAGCTGCCAAAATTGTGGCGCAAATTCGTTAAAACAACTTTTTACAGCTTCGTGCATTAAAAATGTGGAACCCTCGAAGAACTCGAACAAATTCCCGCTGGGTAATTGGCTTAATTTAACTGACTCTCTGTACACACACACACACACACACACACACACACACAAACACACAGACACACACTTGGCAACTGCATCGTAATTGCACATTTTAATTTTGCATGCTTTTTAAGCCGAAGCGCTTAATTTCAGGATTTATGTGCATGCATTATAAATATCCTGCTCGGCGATCCTATAGTAGATTTTAATTAGTTTGCCAGTATTTGCATTTTCGGCTCCATACAATTTAAGCCAAACCTGCGCTCTAAATTGTCTGATTAATTATTAAAAAGTCCTTCTTGCCTTACCCAATGCGTTGTATGTGAATCTGAATCGAGGAGCTGGACAAAATACTCAAAAAACTTACCTGAGCGTTTTTAAATTATTCGCAGTTGCAAGTGTTTACTATATGAAGCCGACATGATGGCCCATAAATCCAACAAGAATACTTTGACCCAACGGCGAATGCATTAGGTACCTTTGGGCATGGGCCCAGGGGAGCCAGCTTCTATGACGTTTAATGGGCAAATATTCATAAAAGAATATATAGACTTACTTAAAGTTGCCTCATCATGCAGCCATGAGATTTCACTTAACGGCCAACGCACATGCAAAACCAAAAGGGGTTTTCATCTGAGAAGCCTCACAGCTTCTTGTGTGTGTGAGTGTGCGCCTTGCTGCAGCTTCTCCTGCTCCTGCAGCCATATAAATAAACATAATCGTGAAACAAGGCAAAGGCAACTTAAATGCTGCGGAATTTTAATAGTTCACGTAAATGGTTTTTGTGGCGTTGGTAATGTTTATTAACCAAGTTAAGCGCCACCGTTCCGAAAGGGACCTCTCCGGCCGGAGTCCTTCAGTGAAGCGTGTTTAATGCTCACTTAAGTTGCGTTTATACAAATTTCTTTGGCTCCAGTTTCCAGCCCCAGTTACCACACCAACAACGCCGACACGCTGCTTGGCTCTGCCAACCCCAGAATACCCTGTAACTTCATCTACTGCTTTTTTGGATTTGGTTTTATTTTTATTTTTGTAGTTTGTATCCTTCCGTCGCTTCCTGGCGCACAACTTTCTTTGTGCAGCGGCTTTAGGTATGCCTTGTTTCTTGTCTTGGCTGGCTTCTATGCCTGCGCGCCCGAACTATGCTGGGTTGTGTGTGCCTGGCTTCTGCGATTGCTCTGGCATCTCTGGCTGCTGCGCGTTTGTAGCCAAGTTGTGCGTAAGTGGATTCATTTATGCCCGAGAATAAATGCTTTGTTGTTTACATTCTTAGAAGTTTTGTATCTCACGTCTTGCCACGCTGGACACGCTGTAAGCAACGATGCCACGTTCCTGCCAAGGTGGTGCTCGGGTAGCTAACCACTCAACTGGAAAAGACTTCGGTTCTGTCTCTATTCAAGTGTGCGAGTGTGTGTAGCTGTGTGTGTGTGTGTTCGTGTATGTATCCGTGTTTGAGTGTGTGTGCCTGTCTGTGCGAAAATTTGGGCTTGTATGCCCCAAAATTTGGCTATCTTGAATAGACTAAATAGTATACTTGTGCTTAACTGAAGCCCCAAAACCATTTGGCCTAGAGTTAGGGTTAAGCTAAAGGCGGCACTAACTCTGCCATGGCATGGGCAATGAATTATCCAAAAACGGCTTAGTCGGTTCCTTAAACAAGTGAGAAGTTAAGAATTTTAACGCACCTACTGCTTATGCACATTCCAAAAGAAAGCCATGAAAGAATGTTTTCCGATTTGGCGTTCAAGTGCCATCTGTGAGATGCAAATTCAAAAGTATCTGTAAGATACAAAAGTATTTCCTATCTAAGATACAAAAGTATTATAATTCAACATAAATTCATAATTTATGTAGACCTGCAGAAGAAAACTTCTCATGTAAAGCACGCCAAAGATCCAATGTTTCTGTCAGATACATAAAAGTTTCTGATGCTCCCAATAGAAGGCACAAAACACTGCTGAATGTACAATTTTTTAAATTTTATTCATCAATCACTTGTTTTTCATATCAATTGTTATTAGCTACACAAAAAAAAAAGTTTGGGTCTCATCATATAATTATCAACTAACATTAATACATTTATGTATATATATATTTATATATATATATTCATATATATATATTTATATATGTATATTTATATATGTGTGTGTATGTATTTATGTATATCTATGTATTTATATATTTAAATTTACTTTTAGATCGATGTGATCTAGTGCAATAGTTTAAGTATCTGCAACCTGGTAAATATATATATATATATATATAGTTTTCTATATATATATATATATGTCTTTACATTATATATATCTTTATATATATATATATATATATATATATATAAATATAAAGTATGTCCCATACAAATCAACGCTTATGCAAAATGCAAACAACTTTTGTTTTAGTTCCAACAATTTGACTAAGCTGCTAAATTAATGTCGAATAATATAAAATAATAGGTTTTGATAAGGAAACAATAGTAAAAACATATTTCAAAATCCAAATTGTGCCAATTTTATGTACAATTGAGAAAAACAAATCTGAAGTAACAAATTGTGTGCTTACAATTTATAGGATAGAAATGGTTTGACACAAAAATAATTAAAAAAAAAAACAAAAAAACAAAAAAAACTTTCTTAAAAATAGAAAAGCAACTTTGTTCGTTTGAGCAGCTTGCTACTAGAAGTAGATGCGACTGTTTAATTATATGCATATTAATATAATTCTTTTTTTTTTTGTATTTTTTAATGTTTTTTTTTCTTTGCTTGATTTTTTGTTTCTTGTTCGCTTTCGCACTTGCTCGAGTTTAACATGTATATTTATTTTTATTAAACAATTAAACTATGTACAACTTATGTTTTTGTTCAGATGTTTTGCTTAGCATTTAGTGATATTTCATGTTCAGTGGCTAAGTACAGATAGCTGTGACTGGCAGCCACAACAAATACTAACTAGTTAGTTAATGCATAATATCAATTGAAATGTTCTTTGCTTACGCAAGTGAATTTGAAATAAATTTTTGAAATTTCTTTCCATTTCACATAATTTTGTTTTCGTTTTTCAAGGGCTTTTCGCAATTGTATCTAATTATTAATAAACATCATCAGTCTTGAACTTAGTATAGGTTTCTTTTATGTTATACATTTTGTTTTTTTTTTTTTTTTTTTAGTTATTATATTGTTTGTTTATGTGTATTTTCTTGTTTGGTTTGCCCTTGTCAGAAACTCAAGCATGTATTTTGTAACGTCTTTTGTGAATACAGTAAAAACAATTGCATTTTTGTTTTTGTTGGGCCACATCCCAATAAGCAGTTAAATGTGTGCATACATATACTTGGGTATAGGTTAACATGTATATACATATGTATGTATGGTATGTATGTATTTATGTGTAGTCAAGTGCTTAGCTCGTGCAGCCAGACACATAGAGAGTCGCTGCTCTAAAACCCTATACACTACAATTTTAAGTTGAAGGCACAATTTCAAAAGTGTTTTCATTCGCTTTTTTACACTAGCCATACGAAAGTGTGTGTATACATATATATGTGTGTGTATATATGATAGATAGTACTTAGGTATATAAGTAGGTTGATAAGGGCATACATATATCAAAAATAAATTTATAATATGAACTAACTAATCAAATGTACATACATATAAAGGGAGCTACCAAATACAGAAGGTAAATCGGTAAAAAAGAAAAAAATAAAAGTAACATAAAATAAAAACTTTCCTATAATACAGAAAATAAACAAATCGAGCTCTTGGCTAGGGGGGGGGGGGGGGGGGACGGGTTCAAGTTATAGATTTGAGTTCAGTTGCGGGTTCGGTAGCGTTTACGGTTTCTGCTGTGGCAAGGAACTCTCTCCCTCTCTCTCTCTTTCTCTATCTGTCTCCCGTGCTAACTTACTCTCTATCTCTTTTACGCTCTCACTAAACAAAAAACTCTTCGTTGCCCATTGCACCAACTGCTGCTGGTTCCATATAGGGCGCCACTGGCAGCCAGGGCCACGACCAGCCGCCAAGTAGCTCGAATCACCGCTCCGTGGAGTGCGTTGTGGCGCCACCTCCGAGGCCGCTGCTGCTGCCGCCAAATCCAGCGCCACCGCCTCCTCCACCGCTGCGCCTAAAGAAGCCCAGCGTTTCGAGCGTCTTAATGGTGCGTCTAATGAGCTCGTCCTTGTATTTCCAAATGGTCTTGTCCTCGACCGAATTCTCGCGATACTCTTCGCAACTCTTCTTTAGCGTCTTCACGCAGTCGGCGCGATAATGCTGCAGCTGGGCATCCTGCGTATCTACCGGATACGATTTGCAAACGCCACCCAAACAGCTCAGCGGAAAATGATTGTGCAGGGTGAGCACACGTTCCGGGTCATGAAAGCATTTCACATACTGATTGGGCTTCGTGTAGTTCTTGGCACGATGCACATGCTGCAGCATATGCATATACTTGGGTATATCCTTGTGCCAGCCATGCTCGTGCTGCTGGTCGTCCAGGAAGTAGACGTTTCGGAAATTGTAGCTGTGATAGCCGTCGGGCTTGAATTTGAGTGACTCCGGACGCACCTTGGCCATCAGTTCAGACCACAGAATCGAATTGCCCTTGGGCATGATCACCTCGTCAATGTCCAGGAGCGCTATATAATCGTACAAATAGAGGTTCTTGTACAGGCAATCATTGTATGGTATGACCTCGTTCTGTCGCTTGTGGTTGGTCTTCTTTGTCAGATAGAGATGCTGGAAGCCGGGCACATTGGGCTGGCCGCCGGGTAGGGTTAATGGTATCACTTGCACCTTCCCCTCCTGCTCGTAATGGCTAAGCACCTTGGTAATGTTCGGATGCACTTGCAAATTGTAAAAGTAGATCTTGTCGGCGCCCAAGATGTTAAGCATTTCGATCCATTCAATTAGCCGCACGCTTAGATCATCGTACAAAAAGTCCAGACCCTTCACACAGACGGCGAAACCCTTCTTATGATCATCGGGCGGCCGATTGTAAATGACCCGCAAATTGTTGGTGGCCGTGTCGCACTCCTTCTCCACCATTGACACGGAGCTGGGGACCACGCCATGAAAGGGCTTGGGTATCTGGCAGGCAATCAGATAGGGCTGATAAATGCCCTGCTTATAGTTGCCCCACTTGTTGTACCATATATACTTGTACTCGAACGTCTTTACAATGAACGGCTCCTTCTGTCCATCAAACCAGAATTGGCAGTAGGTCTTGACCTTTGGCTCGATCCGATCGATCATGCCCAGAATGCGCACTGTCGGACCCAGGAGCGAGGTGCGTCGAATGTCATAGTAGGCACCAAACAGCTGAAATGTTCCATTCGATGTGCGCAGCGTCTGCCAATAGATGTTGTTGAACTCGAGCTCAAAGATCGATGGATATTTGGCACATGTCGCAGATTTCTGCTGCAGAAAGTTTTTGTTCTTGCTCCAGTAGGCGATCGGCAGGGATGGTATTCGGGACTCCACGTCGCGCACCAGCTGATCATCGTCCATGGCTGCAGCAGTAAAACAAAAAACAAATCAAAGTTTAATAAATAAATTCAATGGCAATCATGTTGCAAGCTGCAGCTGCTGCTGCTGCTGCTGTTAGCACACTCACCTGTGCGATTGTCGACGAGTATCTCGCTGGGATCAAAGTGATCGGTTGTGGTGGATGTGGTCTCTGCATAGCGCAGCATATCCTTTTGCAGCAGACTCCGGCCGTTGAGTGGCAGCTGCTGATAGTCCTGCGGCACCTGCCGATAATCCTGTGGCACCAGATTCGTGCCATGCATCTTGAACAGTCCAATGATAATAAAGGACCACACGCACAGCGAGAACAGAATCTTTAGTATGACCTTCGAGTGCGCCATTGTTGCAACTATATTGTTGTTTATCTCTGTCTGGTTAGTTTTCTCCCTCTCTTTCTCTCTTTTACTCGTTGTCTCTGTTTGCTTGAGCTTCTTGCGTGTTTTCTCTGCAATAAAATATCAAAATGAAGAAGTTAGGCGCCAGGCAATATATAATTTGTTGCCTACTTTCGGGTGCTACAACTAAAATTGTTGCCACGCGGTGTCACTGCCAAATTACTTTGCATTTCTCATCAAAATCGACCACCCGCCAACCACCACTACCCTCACCCCCCACTACCCGACCGCTCACTAATGAAATGCCGTCATTCATTTTTAATACGTCGGCCAGCCGCGCAACCATTTCCGTTTTCCCCATCCAGTACGCAGCATCAGACGCAAAATGTCAACTTGAAAATTGCGTGTAATATTTCTCACAGCGCACACAAACATATCCCGGGCAGACAGGCGGCTGTCCATCCGGCCGGCGAAGAACTACAGCGTCGGGCAAGGATAAGGATGAGGCCTTTGCCTAATGGAAAACAATCTAAAAGTGTCGACACAGTGGGGAGTGTGGGTTTAGCAGTTGGTTACAAAATGCATTTGGCGATTCATCGATGAGTGGGGGAAGACCATTCGATCAGTTAGCGATAAAATAGATGTTGATTCAACAGTTATTTTAAAGACACATAAATAACAGTTCTAAGCTATTTTATGCTTTTTACGAAAAAGCGCAACTAAACCAAAGCAAACCAAATCCGTTGCCCAAAAAACAGCCAAACCGTTCTACTATATTATTATTTTTAGGAATTGCAGACCAAATATAAAACTGTTCGAATTATACTTAATTTAGAAGCTTTAATGTCGATTCGGGCTGAAAATCTTAATTTAATTTTTAAAGTTTTTTAATCTCGTACGAAAATGTTTGCCTTTCCCGTGTTTCTCACTATGCATTGTTGGGATTAGAGACAAATATTTAGAACTGAGGATACGAAATCGTAGATAACTTATCGCTTGATCAATGGCTATTATAATATATCGCTTGCTTAACCGATAAACAACATATATTAAATGGGCCTTTGGCCACACCCATTGTGAGCAAAATTCCATTTGCATGTTGTCATGAACGCTGGAGAACTGGCAACTAGCTCCAGCTCGGTCAGCCGTGCTAGAAGAGGCTATGGCTTAGTGAAGCGGTTGCAGTCTCCAACAAATGACAGCGGCGCATTGCCATCTACATTTCCATCTGCGCTCTGGACACACGACACCTCAGGCGACAATCTGTTTGTCTATCTGGGCTTTTGTATCTTTGTATGCCCCGCACGCAGGCTGCGCTGGCGTTGGCGTTTCAGTTGGCATCGGCGTCGGCGTTGGCGTTGGCGTTGGCGTTATGTCTAGCGGCGGACTTCTAATATTTATGACACTGCAAGGGGAACTCCATGGTGGCCCCAAATGCGGCACTTGCGTGCCGACGCTTGACCTGCCTCGAGGCGTTTTCCAAAGCGATAAACAAAAGGCGTGCCTCTGGATTGCAGCAGCTGGTTGGCCATTCATAGCTCAATTTTGTCTACAAATTGCACGTGATGGCAGTGTGTCTGTGGCAAATGGATGACAATGGCCACTGTCGGACATTCGAGCTGGGCCACAGTGCCAGACAAACGGGCGACACTTTTAACTCGATCTGTTCCCGTTCCCTCTTCCTGTTTCCCGTTTTCCGTTTCCGTTCCGTGCCGTCTGCGCTTTCAATTGACAGACAGGAGCTGTGACTGTGTATCCGCATGTCCTTTGTATGGGCCATGTCTTTGGCCAGCAAATTGCATGTCCTGTTCATTCCTTTCCTCGCCCACACTCACTCCCCCCCTTGGGCCACTAAACAGTTTGTTGGCCCTGCTGCTTAAGCAGCTCCCTTTCTCTCACTCGCTCTCTGTCTCTTTCTATGCAAACCGTCTGCCGAGAGTTCCGGCACACCTGAGACTCCATTATGATTGCCTGCCCGTGGGATTGGCCATTTGAAAGGCAGCTGCAGCAGCAGCAGCAGCAGCAGCAGCAGGCACTTAAAACCCTTTACAAAGCCCCGACCGCCCGCAGCTTTAATGCAATTTTTACATAATCAAAAACTTTGTGCAACATTTGCTTCAGCCCAAAATCAGGCAAATGCAAAGCACACACAAACAAACAAACACACACACACACACACACAGAAAGGGTCCCTGAGCCAGGTCGCATCCTGGCAGCTTAGAGTTTTTGCTCAAGTGTTTTCCATTTCATTTGCATGCGCCGCAAAAACTTTGCCCAGCAAACACACAAACAGGCACACACACAGACACACACACACACACACACACACACATACACACACACATACACACATACACAGACACACACACAGACAGACAGACAGTTGAAGAGTTAGCGAACATTATACAAAATATTTTGCAACATGCTTTCAACAAGCTGTTTTTTTTTTGTATTTTTCATTTTTTATTGCTTTTTTTTTTTTGGCAACGAGCACATCCTCGAGCTAGTTGGCTGCAGGGCTCGTGAAATATGCAGGGACTACCTATCTGAAACTCTATCTGTGCCAGTGAAAATCTAGAAATACATACAAACAAACAAACATACATGCGTATACATACATGTATTATCATATATATATGTGCGTATAAATGCATATGTATGTACGTGTGTTTGCGCCTGAAGTTGTTATAAATCTCTGATGATTTGCACTCAACTCATCTCAGCTGCACTCAGAGTTTAAAGTCAACAGTTGTTATACCCTGTAGACACAAGTGCATACACTAGGGTATATGAGTTGTGAGCAATTACACTGAAGTGCAAAGCGGCGTTAGGTAATTTACATATTGGCGAATAAGGTCTACGCATAGCTAAATACTTGTCAAGCAAGGTCTGACACAACGCAAGCTCTAAAGCCCAGATATCTCAAGTCATCTGGCTAAAAGGAGTATAATATTCAGAGAGCGTAAAGCATCAGCAATTCCATCATGTATATGTTTTTGCTTGATTAGGACGTCCAGCTGACGACAAGCTTTGTACTGGAAATAAATATTCCCGTTTAACATACGTTTAAGAGAATTATAAATTCTATTCGACATTCCCATTTTCATAATATAGATAAATATCGATTTTGAGACTTGGGTATTATTAACTAGATGGTTATTGAGTTAAATGCATCAAATTTGGTATCTGCGCTTTATTTTAGTGCAGACTCATTGAGAATTCCTCCCATTCCCCACACTTACATGCGTTTGTCTGTTTGGACCGTATTTGTGCAGCTTCCGAATGTATTTTGTTTATAATTTAAAAAAAAAAAGAGATCGTGAAAATCTGCATAGTAAACATAAAATGCTGTTGATTTATTTCACACAAAAAATGTCCACTTCCTCTGACAAACCAGCAGAAAATCAAATTTAATGAATATCTGTGTGCTGTGACAAAAAAGCAACTGTCAGTCGGCTGAGCTTGCGTCTGGCATATTTGTATCTTGCGTTGCATTTGAAAGACATTTCACAAATTTGGCTAAAAATGGGATCAGTCGCAGTGGCATGAACAGCAAATACTAAGTGGCAGCTCATTAATCAGAGCCTCTCTCTGCGCACTTAACCCAAATCCATATCGAGCAACATGCCAGGCATTAGCATTTACAAGGTAAAATCGAGCTCCCGATTCTAGCTATTCGGTACTTTCTCGTGTTGTTCTGTAAGTCTCTTTGATATTTCAGGCACAATGTTAACACCCAAACGATTTGGGTCAATTCGCTATTTAATACTCGTTACGGTTATGCGATTTTTTTTATTTTTTTTTTTGTGTTTTTGGCTACAAAAAAATATATGCCGCAGCAGCAGCAGCAGTTGTTGTTGTTGCTAATTTGCTAGGCAAAACAGGTTCGATCTTGAATGTGGCTTCTGGCCATGCTGCGGGCGTTGTGTCGCGCCCAAAAGTCCAAAAACTTGTCGCTTGAGCATATATATATATATATATATATATAACTATATAAATATGTATGCATGTAAGGCTGTGTATATTTTAATGATGCCCAACTATTCAACTATTCAATTGGGCAGACAACAAGCTGCTTTCGAAATGGGTCAATGAGCCTCAATGACTTTTACAATTTCTAGACGCGTTCTCTGCGGACTCCGGACAAGAGTCCAACAATTAAAAAAAAAAAAAAAAAACAAATGCTTAACTTGCTTTGCTCTCAGATTCGATAAGCGGCAGCTGCCGCTGGCGCGTCCATTGATCTCCACTTGGTAGCTGTTGAGCTAACGGAAATGTGTGTTGCGCACGCGCAAAAGCCACCAAACAAGTTCTCAGAGTGTGTGTGCGAGTGTGGTTGTGTGTGTGTGTGTGTGTGGATCTGGAAGATATTCTATAGCCTGTCTGCCCGCTGTACAGCCAGGAAATGCGTGTCACAAGGCATTGTTGCTGCAAATTTCTTGGAAGCAGCTCGCCAAGTTTCCCATTGCTGCTCCATGCCACATGCAACATGCCACATGCACCATGCGGCAACCCCGCAACCATCGCGCCACCATACACCCGCCCCAGCACGACCCCAAACTGCAATTTGCAAACAATATTTATAGAATTTTGCCTTCCGCTCGTCGGCAACTCTTCGTCTTTGCCACTTCATTTGCAGTGCAACATTGGCCCCACTCACTGGGGCTGATCGGTTGCTGTCTGGCATGTAATCAAAGCTTATCATGCCGCAAATGTCGAGTGTTGTCCGTGCAGGGGCTGAGGATGGGTGGGGTTAACAACCAGCAGCATGGCACTCTCTGACAGGCATTCTGCCGTACCACAGCCAACACAGAGGCGTGTCATTGTTTATTTTGAGACAAAGCTGTGCCCGAGGCCAAATGCAGGATGGCTGCAAAAAGAGCTGCAACATTAACTCTACTCGTCTCTGCCTGTTCAGATCGTGTGAAACTCATGTCTCGCCACAAGCACATGTAGTTCACAGCCAAGGAGTTGTTTGAGTTTTTAGCTGACAGCATTTTACATCTTGGGCAAACATTTATGGCTGACCAATTGTTTCTATTGGAGGCATGTAATATTGGGGTTCGGTTTGATGTACCATTGCAGACATCCAAGGCGAATAGCTAGGCTCGTAATTGCCGAGTTTAGCTAGGATAGCTTGATTTTCGATCGATCATTGGTATGGCAGCTGAGCGACTAATGTTCATAGATACAAACCGACAGAACTGACTGAGACGAACTGTCAAGTTCGCCTTTGTCGACAAAAAACATAAGTTTTTACAACAAATTAATAACTATACAAATGAACACACTTAAAGCTTTTAAAGCGCGTGCGTAATATAATAGAAATTTACTAGGCATTTCTTTTACAACACTGCCTCTGTCAGCAAACAGGTTCATATGCTGCTAAGCAACACTGTTATTTGTTGGTGACTTTTGGTATTCATGCTCATTATAATTTTATTAATTAATCGCAGTTATCTAAGAACTTTACAATGTCTCATTCCGAATTCTGTGAATACATGCGTGTGTGCGTGTGAGCTGACTCATTAGTGTTCGGTTAGTTGTTAAGTGCCTTTATAGAACAATTCCCATTGCCATGTGTACGACGGCAGCGCAACTTTATGGCCGCCATTGATTGAGTTTTATGACAGCAGCTTTCTCGTCAGCCAACCAAATGAGGTGCTTATAGGGTTTATAGAACTCCCGAAAAGCGCTATAATTACCAACTGCTGTTCGCATCATCGATGAAGCCGATCTCTCTCTTACTTTCTGTTTGATTTTTTAATACTCAAATTTCAGAGGGATTTCGTAAGCTTTTTTGGGGGCATTGTTTCTGGCCATGAGCAATGACCGCTTCAATATGTATGTATATATTTTTATATGTATGTTAATTTATCTACTTATATCTGCATATTCATCATTTATGCGACCAAGAATCAGAACCAGAGTAAATAGAAAAGAGAAATGAAATGGAATTGCTAAACTGGCACAAAGAACGGTTCGATACTCTGTTTGAAAAACGCAGCAGCCGTTTAACCTCGAAATACATTTGTATCTGATATAACTTTCTATTTATTAAACATGAACATAAATAAATAAGTCGAGTGTAAGCAACTGCGCAATTCACGTTCGCAAGCCAGCTTAATTAATTAGATATCGTTCTGTTGTAGCTGCAAGATAATTTTAGCTTGATTTTAGGCGGAGTTCGTATATGTAATTCTATCTGCAAGAACTGAGTTGAAGCTGGCCAGAAAGCTAAGGCAGATATAGACTTTCGGCATGTACACGGGCATTTATTTGAAGATTCAAGTCTTTAGCTAGACAGACATTGCACAAAATCAATATACTCTTTTCAACTTTGTGAGCGAGCATAAAAAAGTCGCACGCACTTAAAATTCACAGGCGCAAAGTGGCGCAAATGAACTTAAGTATCGTGCGTGCCAACGTTTGCTACGCGTATCTGGCGGATGCGTCTACGCATAGCGCGCAGGCAGAGACGTACATGTGTGCATATCCTACTGGCTGGCGATTGTATCTGTATCTTTAGCTGTATCTGTATCTGCTTCTGTATCTTTAGGTGTATCTGTAGCTGTATCTGTATCCGCTGCTTTAGTTTTTAATTCGCATCACATCCTTCTATTTGCGTACGTGTGTGCGTGCCACAGTCATGATTCGGAGTTGGAGATGAAGGGCGACGTTTTTAAACATCTAACGCCTGTCGATGTCTTTCTCTGTGCCCCTCGGCTGCCGTTCGATTGATAGCAAAATGATTTTTTCGTTATTTCGCCCAAAAAAGTTGATTTTCGTTTCTTGCCAAATGACATTTTGTATCTTTATCTTTTACACGACTTGTGTGCCTGGCGGATACATTACGCATACATTGCTCAATTTAATTAGAAGTAATGCATTAGCACAGAGTGAGCGAGCAAGAGAGCGTGAGTGTGTGTGTGTGAAAGAGAGAGAGAGAGAGAGAAATACGAAAGGGAACCAACGTCAAAGCATTGATGTCGTTTGCATTCAACAACATTTTCAATACTCGATTCTCAATTTGCAATTAAAATTGTCCCTACAAGCTGATTAACGATTTATGAGTTGTAGCTGAAAGCTGCGCCATTTCCAATTTCTGCGTACTTTTTGTATACCCTAAGTCCACTGAAATTGGGTATTAAGTTTTGGTGCGAAGTTTTAGTACTTAATCCAGGCAAGAGGAAGAAGTAGACCAAGTTTTTGACGAGCTGCCCGTCGAAACAAACGAGTGATTCACTTTCTATTTTGTCGCAATCTTCTTCCATTTTCTTAAAGTCGATAAATATCGATTTTGAGGCACGGATGTTTAAGCACAACTCAAATTTTATAAGATATGAAAACTCATTTCTAATGTAAGCACCTTGCGTTTTGGTGTATGCACTCAAACAAAAAAATGTTACTCTGATTATTTCATTAAGATCGGTCTTTAAATACCGAAGCTAAGGCTAAGCTGCATTTCAAAGAGTCATCGTTTAGTCGAACACGCCCGACACGACCCTTGTTTTTTTTTCACCCGGGTATCTGTTCATATCCCATTTGAGTACAAGTACATGTGCTGCTGCCGCACATTTCCATATTGTGACTCTCAATTCAAATGATGACAAAATTGTGCAAAAAATGAAAATGTGGTAAAAACTCGTCATAGATTATGGTAGCTGTTTAAGCAGCGAAACTTTTACACAAAAAACAAAAAAAAAAGACTCAATGACAAAAGAGAATTATGTACAAGTATATCATAAATTTAACAGCGACTGCAATCGCTGTCAGTGATTTTAAATGTTTAACAATTAACAAACAATGCGGTCAAAAGACATGAAACGGGCGTCGGTCGTTGAATATTTGGTTGTTGGCCGACAACGGCCGCCAAAATGCAAATTGAAAACTGCACAAAATGTCGCAATATAAATTGCGCAAACTGTGACCCGCCCCAAAACCGTCCCAGACCAGCCGACCCATAGCCAGCCATCAAACAGAATATATATTGTTAATACAAATGTTTGGGCGAGTCAGCTCGTTGTCTTGTATCTGTAGCTGTATCTGCATATGTATCTGTATCTGTATCTGTGTCGGTATTTGTATCTGTAGCATTTGCATCTGCGATTGCAACTGTATTTGTAAATGTATTTGTGTGCGTATTTTGTACATACAAGCGGGTCGCGTCTCATGCAAATGTGACGGAAGTACATGTCAATGGAAAAATGTTTAATATTGTCAGCGAAGTTGCAAGTAAAATTCACAAAATACCAAAAAGTACGCAAGCATTTGAGATACACCCACTGCTAACAATTACGTTACGTTTTTCGCGTGCAGCTGCACGACTTACGTTTTGCTCGTTTAAGTTAAAAAGCATCAGAAAGGGCATTATTTATTAAGTATTTATTTGCGAGTTGATTGCATACGGTATGCTTTGTTCCGTTTTCAGCAATGGGAATTCCAGCAGAGAGTTTTCAATCAAATCTGCGTCACGTAACGCATTTACGGCATTGCCTGTCTTACGCTAGTTTACGACATTCATATTTTTTTACAAGTTCGCCAATAGAGAACCTATACGTCGTTAATCTGCGTCACGACTTCACTCGCATTATGTCACAACGTAAATTTCATTACGTTACGAGTTAACTCGTAGCACACATTGCCCATCTTAGTCTTAATAAACTTTTCGAAATTTTAATCGTGTTATATTACGTTTCTCTATTACGTAATTGCCCACGTTGTGATAATTGAACATTATGCTTAAACTTGAAGTGTGTTTTATTAAAATGCACTTTATAAGTCTACATGTATCTTTGTTAAATAATTTAGTTACGTCAATGCTTAGGTTTGTTATACTAACTAGCTGAGGAGCTGCGGGACCAAATGCGCCTGACCGACCGACAGACCTCAAGGGGCAGCACATCAATCAGCATCATCAAAGCTACAGCTTTAACATCGGCATCTGCATTTCACAAGCTTCGCAGCTTGCCTGTTTTGCTCATCCTGCAACCTGGCAAGAGCGACTGCCAGCTTATTATGGCAATTTACAGATGGCACACCAAAACACAACAAACACAACACACAGACACAGACACACACATTGTATATGATGACTCGCCAACGAGCTGGGCAACGAATTGAGAAACAATTTTACGAAAAGCAAATCAACGTTTAGCCCCAGCTAAAACGAGTAAAATAAAACAAGAAAGAAGGGCTATCCTTGGCACACCGCAGATGAAATACCCTTCTAGATATATGACTTCAAAGCGACTATTACGAAAGCATTATTGGCGATCGATTGTTGCTATAGTAGCCAGCAGATATACTCTTGACAGACTTGGCTGTTGGTACTGAATGAGAATGTATATTTTCTACCAAAGCCCAAATACCCTGTACAAGGGTATATAAAGCTAGAAAACAAAAAACTTGCGGCACGTTGTCTATAAATGCGACACGAAATGTTTAGCTTTGGCTTTAGCTGCATGCCACTGAAATCAGCGCAGCGAACATGCAGCTAACTAACTGCAAGACATGTCTCCCCTCTCTCTCTCTGTCTCTCTCTCTCAGTCTCTAGACGCCCGTTTCTTTTTATGTGGTTGTGCCTGTGGTTCACTGTGTGGTTGCGCTGTGTGCTGCCTAGTCCTATAGTGTTATCGTGGGCACAAGGCAGTTAATGTGGTTGTTGCTGCTGCTGTTGTAGTCGCAGATTTTTGCGTGTTTGATTTTCTTGTCACGTTTCTGCTAACAACATAAGGAAGCAGTCAAAAGCTGACTGCCATCCCCAAAGCGGCAGTCACTCAGCGCTGGTTGCAGCTAGAGTCAGAAGCGGCCACAGAAGCCGAGGTAAATGCAGATGCAGATGCGGAGGCTGCACGAGCAAGTTGCAATCGGGAGACGGGTTCTTGGAGTTGTCAACAGCATTTGAATGACATGCAGAGAGAGAGAGAGAGAGAGAGAGAGAGAGGCAGAGAGACAAAGGGAAACAGAGACAGGCAGAACGTAAACGTAAAGCGGCGTATCTGCAAGTTCGTCCCGCTGTCAGTCACTTCGCTGACTTTGATTGCAATGCGCCAAGGATGCTGCATGACAGACAGTGCAGCAGTAGCAGGAGCAGCGGCAACGTCAACGTCCACATTGGTGGCATCGTGCAGCGCTTCAACGCACATTGCCGAAATTGTCAAGACGTTGAAGACGAACAACTTGGCAACCCTGAAAGACAGTCGAATAGACAGACAGATAGACAGACAGGCTGACGGCTTAGAGTAGAGAGATTTTCGTTGCAGCAACTGCTGTAGCTCAACTTATTGCCGAGAGATCCTGTAAATTGTGGCACATCAATTTCTGATAGAAGACAAGCGCATGGCAATACCCCCCGCGCCGCCCCCACAATCGCTTAATGGGGCGGCAAAGAGTCAACAGTTTGGTGCTAAGCTGCCATTTTCCACTGCGCATTGGTTAAGGTTCAAATTGAATGTCTTTTGAAGCGAATTAATGCAAAACCAATGCGTGTTCAATACATTGACGCAAGCCAATGACGTAAGAATTGTAGGCTTTTTAATGATGTACGCAAGCGAATGCTTCTCATGATCTCACCTGCGAACTTTAATATATATAAATAAATACTAAACACTTTTTTTTTTAATTGCGTTACATTGTTACTTAGAACCTTTGAACACAATATAAATGAAAATCTCAAAGCTGTCAGTTGCAGCTAAACAAAACAGGCAAATTATTTCTCGGTTAAGATGTGCGACTCACTCGATTCTCTCCAGATTACAACTTGAACATTCCGAAAATATAAACTGACAATGGTTAAGGCTCAATTAAGTGCGCCAAAGAATTGGAAAAAAATATATATTATTATGAATAGTTTATGTTGTTCCCAGAGTAAAGTTGGTAGTTTTACATACTTTTGCGTTCTAAAAAGTTTTACCAAATTGCTGGAAAAAAAATACATCTACATATACATATTCGACATTGTTTAGATGTTTTCGTATACCCTATTGTACATTGGGCTGCTGGGTATATTGTCCATGAACAAACTCAAAGGAAACATCAAAAGCTGGCTAAGAAGAAGAACACAGCCTTTACATAATGCGAGTGTATGCAGGCACATGTATGTCTGCATGTATGCAAACATGTTTGTATTGGTATGCTGGTACATTGTAGGCTGCCGCCATGGGTGGCCATTTTGTTTGGCTACAGCTGCCGGCACAGTTGGCTATTTGACATTGGTGCTCTCCTTTTTGTATGTACCCTGTACTCTCAGAGTGGCTTCAAGTAAAGTATCGTACAGTACGGGCGGCATAAATTAGGTATGCAGTTTGTTAAACTGAGTCTGTGCGCCTGCATAAGTCTAAGTAAATATCACTTATCGAGCACTAGCTGCAAATATATGACTCATATTTTGCAAATTAAAAAAATAATAATTATATTCAAAGCAAAGCGGAAGCCTGATTACAGGATATTATAAAATCATGAACTTCTAACTAGAGCAGAGCGCAGCTTTTTCAAGAATTTTAATTTTGGAAAAAACATGAAAAGAAGCAACGCTTGAAAAAAGATCTGGACACAAAGCGTGGCTCGGCATCACCACAGGCCCAACAAACCAACCACCACCCACATTGTGCTCTGCGATTTGCATGTGAAATTTATGCTTTTGATGGTCGTCGGCGTCGACGTCGGCGTCGGCGTCGGCGTTAGCGTCGTCCTCGTCGCTGTTGCAGTCGCACTGCATGTTAATGAAAGGCAACTGCAGATGCAACACTGTGCTCGCTGCAAGCGGCTGCCGTGGCACGGCCGAGTTGTCATGAGCTGCTAAGGCAGCAGCCGCCAGCCGCCAGCCGCCAGCAACAGCAGCAGCATCAACGCAGAGCAGCGCATTTTGCATGCCTGTATGAATATTGGAAATGCGAGCAGTTCAAGGATTGTCGCTGTTCGCCGACATCGTGAGCTTAGATTCTCTGCAGATTGTGCTGCGGCAGTCATTTGTTGGTTAGCTGTTGGCCAGGTAACCCAAATGAAATCCAACAAAAACAGCAGCAGCAACAAATGCCACGGCCTAGGGCCAAATGTGGCACATGAGCGAGCAATGTGCATTGCTAGACTAAGTACATACATACACAAACACACACACATGCATTTTTATGTTTATATAAATACACGGAAAAAGCCAAGGGAGCTGTGTGCTGCATGTACTTGCCACAATAAGAGCCATAGCAACATTGGCAAGCGTCAAAAGAGTTTGTGTTCTGAGAAGCGCATAGAAAGGACTGCACCAGCTCAGAAGACTAACAAAGACTGTGAGAGAGCAACAAAAAAAAAAGGGGAGGGAAGAAAAAAACACAAACAAAAAGCGTAGGTTAATTAAAAGCTGCATGAAATTTAATTAAATGCGAGTCCTTAGAAGTTGAAATTAATTGGTTTGAGTACAGCGCGAGAAGAATGCGTTTAACTACAACTGTTTAAGGGAAATATGAAAAAATAATGTTTATTACATTTGTGAACTTAGCCTGCGTTTGGTTTGAGAGAACTTATACACATGCACACTTACATAGAGGCATATACATAAGTAGTAGGAGTTTTTCAATTGCGAGTCACTTTTGAAATCGAATAGTTCTTATTAACTATAGTAGGAACCTATTTACAGTATTGATAGTAGCGGCTGCCCCGCCTCCATAATCGGTATGCTTTATTTATGCGCCTCTCACCCACACACACACACACACACGCACACATTATATATACATATGTATATACTTCTACAAGGTATCCAGTGCGCGCTAATTGCCTCAAGTGACATGGGGAAATGTAATAACGGTCTGAAGCCTAATACCAGTCGTCCGTCCGGTGCTCTAGACTTTGATTCGCATTAACGTCAAGTCAATTAACAATGTTTGATAGGTTCGGCCAATGACCAGGGCAGGCTAGGCCAAGTCAGGGCAGGCTAAGACCCTGCCACCCCCATGGCGTCCATTGCTGGCTGCACAAGACTTGTTGCCTTTCACTTGGCGTTTTGCTGCTTTGGCTGTTGTGGCAAGTTGCTTGTTGCAAGTTGCAAATGTAACTGGCTCGGCTGGCTGGCTGGCAAGCAAGCAAGCAGTCATTCATCAGGTTACTACGTTCGGCGCCCGACAGCCATCCAATTAAGCTATAAAAATCTTAATTTAATTATTTGCCACACGAACAAAGCCAGAACACA
Source organism: Drosophila virilis (assembly GCF_030788295.1). NCBI lineage: Eukaryota > Metazoa > Arthropoda > Insecta > Diptera > Drosophilidae > Drosophila > Drosophila virilis. The sequence continues at coordinate 15,892,401 of NC_091543.1, forward strand.
CATTCAACACACACTCACACGCGCACACAACATTTGCCATTCACATTTGCAGTCGCATTCGCAGTCGTAGTCGCAGTCGCATTCACATTCGTATTTGATGCAGTGCACCAATGTCGTCGACAGCGGAGCAGGCGACGGAGACGTGTACGACGATTTATGGTGGCCAGTTTTTCTTCATTTGATGGTGGCACGCGGAACAGGGAGCGGGCTTGGGGGGCTGGCGGGTTGGCGGGCATACAAGCGGCATGCATTTTTCATGAATTAGTTCATATAAAAGTCAAATGCACAAAACGTACGCTTGCAACTTTGCAGCCAGTAAGGGGCAGGCGCAGCCAGGAATCAGTAGAATTTTTGACTATGGACGAAGAGTTAACTCGAGCGAGGGGTAGTTGTTTAAGGGGCTGCGGCTGCTGTTCTGGCGACGGCAGCACATAAACAGATTTGTGGCCGCAAAACAAAACATGCCAAAAAATAAACCTTAACTAGGAAAATGTAAAGCAAGCGACAGGCAGATACCCTGTTGAGGTTCAAGATGGAAATATCGGGCTGAGATATAGCTCATGGTTCACTTTTGTGCCGCCCATTTTATGCAGCCATGAAAAATGGTTAAGAAAGTGTATTATGATTTTGTGTAAGTGTATGCAACAGTCAAATGGTGCATTTCCGACCCCATAAAGTATAAATAGCCTTGATTAAGCTAGGGACTTTAAGTTTGACACGTAGGTCCTTATATTGCCCACGCAGATTAATTTTATTCAACGTATTGAAAGTTTCGATAAGTATCGATTTTCTGATAGTGTCTCTTGCATGTACTTGTACACAGAATATTATCCTATTAATAGTGCAGGGTATAAGGGCATACGTTGCCATTTATGTTCCTTTTTGGTGATTTAAAAGGAGTTTGCTGTATAGGACATTTGCTCCAAATTCGCATAGCTAAGTATGCGAGGTTGTGCGTCTCTCTTGTTGATTTTCGCTGCATAATTAATGAAATCAAAGCACTTGGCGGCGCTTCAGCTCCTCCGCCTACGCAATCTCCAATCTGCTTTAACTTCAAGTCCAGAGACTGAGTCCAACTTCACATTCGCTTCTGTTTCTGACTATTGCTCTCTGGCTCTGGCTCTGGCTTTTTTGATGTGTATTGTGGGTCGGGCAGATAAATTAGATGCATGAGAGGCCGAGGCCAGAGATAATACGCCCGATTATGCGAAAGCGTGCCGACCTCTACGGTCTCTTGGCCGTTTCCAACATGGCCAACGGAATCAAAATCAAAATTAAAGGCAACGGCAACGGCAATAGCTTCCATGCGAGGAATGCAGTCGAAAGCTCTTTCAGGGGGAGGCGCTGCCTCAGCTCAAGGCCCAGTCAGCAGGATAAAACGAGTCTTTTCATCTTGAAATTGTTGTTGCTGTTGTTGATGTTGTTGATGCTTTTCTTGTTTTCATGGCTGCTGGTGTGGGTTGGGTCTGGGCGCTTGATAGAGAAGCGGCAACAGAAAGAGGGGCGGGAAAAATAGAGCATAAGAGAGAGAGAGAGAGAGATGGTTGCGAAGTGGAGTTGGTTGGCTTAACGTGCTGGCAAAATGACCAAGAGGAACAAAAAAGCAACAAAAATAACAACAACAATTGGAACGGCACATTGAACAGGTTAAAATATAATAAGTCCATAGGCTCCAAAGTGTGTGTGTGTGTGTGTGTGCGTGTGTGTGTCGACTTTTTTTTCTTATTGAACACTGAAACTGGCAAGCAACAAAAAGAACAGTTATTTATTTTCAATAGAAAATGGCTGAAGCAGCTGAAAAGCAGCATAAGAAAAAACAGCTGAAAATAGGCAAAACGTGAGAATAAGCTAAGCAAATTAAATGGCAATGGATTTGGGAAATGTTAAAGAAAGAAACAAAATACAAATCCACTAAAAGAGCCGAAACAGAAAATTGTTAACAGGCCTTCTTTGGTTCTAGTTGGCAGAATCAAAAAATTGAAATTGACAAAAAAAAAAAAAAAAATCAAAATAATGAACATATTTATTTGTAAAGAACACTTTAGAGGTTATAAGTAAAACAACTCTACGATGGCATTTTGATTACTTGCGAGATTTCGAATATTTAAAAAGAATCAACTAACTTACTCTTTTAATACAAAAAGAGCTAATGCGAAGTAACAACAATGACGCCAACAACAATGCCTAGCTTAAATAAATTATAGTGCCCTCCACAAGTGCTCGAAAGATTGTTTCTAATAAGAAGTCATACTTTTGAACATTTTTATGGAGAACGGCATATTTATGGGTTATAATACTGAGGTATTTAAGCTTGGCATGTTTAAGCTACCTCGGCTTTCTTCTACTTTATTAATTAAATCCCCAAACTGAATGGAAATGGAAAATATAAAATATAGCTTCTTACCTTACAATTGCACTTCACAGATGCCGATTGTTCACAGAAGACGTCTGTTGCTGCTGTTTTCTTTGCTGCAAAGAGAACAGAAAAGGCAAAAATACAAGTGGTTAGGTTTAAGAAATACCTTTTTTCTTTCGTTCTTAAAGTCGTCGTCAGACAACAACACACAATTTAACATTATAAAATAATCATGTGTACTCCAGTCGAGAGTAGCCGACTAGGTGTTACCCTGCTTCAAGTGTCGCTCTGCCGTAGCAACTTTTCGAACATATTTTTATAGGTTACAGGCTGAGACATTAAAGCAGTTTAATATTCTTGATATGTGTATACTCCAGGAGAATCAACATATCAACTTTGATGTCATTAATTCTTAAATTCTATGAGATGTGTTGGGAAAGCCTTGCTGATAAATCGACAGTTATCAATGTTACGAAATTGAGCGATAGTAAAAAAGAAATGCTTTTATTCTTCAAATTTCACGTCTTCAGCCTATAATCCTCAAGATTGAGACGAACAGACAGACAAACAAATATGGCCGGGTATCTCTGCTCAAGGCCGTTATAGCCTTTTTTCTTACCCATATTCAGTGGCTAAAGGATATAAAAAGTAAACAAGAGAAACAAAATGGAATAGAAAAAATGTACTCTAAGGTCGGCTTTTGGCTTTAGCTTTACCTCAAAGCTCATTAATTTTATTTGGCTTTTGCGGTGGCTACTGGGAAGCTGCTGTTGCCAAGCTTCAAGTGTGCGACTCTAAAAATTGAAAAAAGGGAGATATACAGCACAGTCGCACAGACACACACACACACACGCACACACGCAGACACACACACACATGCAGACACACACACAATGTGTTTCAGTTGGCTATTTGCATGCAAAAAGCCAAAGTCAAGTGGCAACAGGCCACCGAGGCCGGAGCTAAGCCCAGTTCCAATCGCAGTCCCAATCCCAAGCGCTGGCCCACAGCTTTGGTCTGCAACACTCGACACGAGTCAGGCGCAGAGCCAGCTCCATGGCCCGACAGCAGTTGCCAGTTGCCAGGTGAGAAAACAGAAATGCGGTTCAAGGTTTTTGGGTGTGTGTCGTCGAGGGTGTTTGTGTGTGTGCGTGTGTGTGTGCTGCGGGCGCAAAAGTGAAAGTGAATTATTAAAAACAATTGCAATTGGCGCTGATAAGTGCACTCACTGGCTCGCCGAACGGGGTTGAAGGAGCTGCTGGTTGCCGTTGTGTGGTTGTAAGCCCCCAACCAGGCCATGCTCGAGTGCTTTTTGTGTTTGTCGCCATTGCACGCTTCAAACGGGCGGTGCCCCACACAAAAAACTGGCACAAGCCGCATGCCGAATGTCAATAACTGGCCTTATTAAAGGCCGAAATCGGCTATTGTGTGACAGCGGGTATTCGTTTGATAAAGTACGGGGCGCATTTGATATTGATAAGAGCTTTTAATTGACAGAGAAAAATTCTGAATATAATATTAATATATTCAATTTTAAGATGAGTTTTTACAAAATTCCTTCTGCACTTAAAGAAAATTGGTGCATTGTAGTAAAATTTGTTGTTCACATTCCGAATTTGCTTTCAAAGATCTGTACAAATCGGTACAAAAAGGAGACCATAGGTTGGATGGATAAAAGTTTAAGCTAAGTCCGATTAGCTTCAATATCATAGTTGTCTGAAATATTTTGCAACACTGAACGAAACATATACAGTCCCTGCAAAAATATTCTTCACTATTGAAAGCACAACCATATTTTTTTAAGGATTTATTGATATTGTATACACTTTAGGACAAATATCTGATGTGGACTTTAAGGTTATGCGTTTTGTCAAATTGACATTTATTGATTTGTTATTTGACCAGACAACAAGCATGTACATATTGTATTATTTATTGTGGTACAAAAGTATCGAAGAAATTAAAATAAATTCGTATTTTCAGCAAATTCTCAAGTCCTTTTTGTGGTTTGCCTTTGCTTTTCTTGGCCAACTGAGCTGAACGATTTTGTTTTTGATTAATGTCTGTGCCAAGTGCAGCTGTAGTTCAGCAGCTTTCAGTTCTGCCATAGCCAGAGCTGCCCGCCCCGTTCCAATAATCCGGCATAGAATTACGATATGCATGCACAAGGCCCCGTTTCTAGAGCCAACAGCTCCCAATCCCAATCCCACTTCCGTTCCCGTTCCCGTTCCCGTTCCAGTTCTCAATGCATGCAAATGTCAGTCAGATGGGGACTGTAAATTGCTTGAATGAGGATGCGGATGCTCAGTTTCAGTGTTGGTGAGTGTCGAGTGTTGACTGTGGCTCGGCACTCGACATTGCTCATACGCAGCGTTTGCCTCAAGCCAAATGAAGTTACTTGCGGTTGCTGTTTTAGTTTTTAAACAGTTTTTTACTGCTGCTGCTGCAGTTGTTGATGCTGCTGTCAGACATCGTTTTTATATACATATGTGTGCGAGAGAGACTTGATTTATGTCGCTTTATTTCATTTTAATTGAAAAACTTGCAAACTGAGCGACCAAAGCCAAGTGGAATTTACGCCCAGCCAACGCACAAAAGAACAAATATAATTAAAATGGCATTTAAAATGTTTTTGGCTACCGGCAGTAGCAACAGCAACAGCAACAGCAGCAACAGCAACAGCAACAGTTACAATAGCAGCAGCAAAAGCAAATATGCAAGCTCCAAATATATGTATTGGTATAAAAAAGTAAATAAATTACTAAACAAAAGCACAAATGTAAATAAAATGACTTTATTAAAAAGCTGGGCGCACCAACAACAACACGAAAGGAAAGAGAGAGAGAGAGAGAGAGAGAGAGATAGAGTGCGAGAGGAGCAAGCGAGTGAGAGAGAGAGAGAGAAAAGGATAGGCGTGTTTATAAACTTTCAGTGTGCAAATAATAAAGACATTCGCAAGCCCCATGGCTGGGCTGAGCGGGGCGTAGTAGGTAAAAGTAAATCTGTCTGACAGTGCAACAACCGACCCACAGCTAACCAAAATAAAGGCAGCAACATGCGCCCTTTTCACCCTTCTCCCACAGCGCCTAGCCATGGTCGACCTTTTTTTATGCCATGACAAATGCAAATGACGCACGCGAAGCTGCTTTTGGCTTTGCCAACGAGTAGAATAAAAAAAATACTATTCAAAATATATGATAAATAAATCTATGCAAAATTATTGTGTGTGTGCACAGTGGTACCAAAACATCGCGCAACTAACAACAGCTGCAGCTGTAGACACGACAGCGAAGAGCAAACATCAGATATAAGTAGTATGCAAAGATTGAGGCAAATGCGAGACACAAATTTTAGCAGAGCAGACAGTTGGTGACGGCGTTGCCAGACTGTTGCATTCTTATCTCTATTGTGTATACATTAAATAAAATTAGAAGCAGTTTTACATGAATGCGACAGCTGCTTAGCTATGCATACCCTGTTAAACTCGCACGAGTTGTCCTTAAGCATGCCGTCTACGAGATTATAAGAGAGTTATAAAACAACGTATTCTTGTTGCAAAAACAGGTGAAGTTTTTAAGGGTCTGTTTATTTTCACTGTGCGGTATACTCTACCACTTATTGCGTGGTATTTTATAGTCGTGCAGTCTGCTTAACAGTTCCTCTTATTTGGTTGCAACTTACGACCCGTTTCGACACAACTTACAAATACACTGCTACAAAATGCCGAGCCGGCAAACAGACACAAACACTTGGCATTACCACAGCGCTGCGGCAACAACAGCAACAACAACAACAACAACGCCAGCAGCAGCAGCAGCAGCAGCAGCAACGGCAGCAGCAGAAAAAACTGCCGCCAACAACGTAAATCATGCGACCAGCATAAAATGGTAACAGCAACAACAAGAACTAACCCGACAACCAGCACGAAAAACGCCAACGCAAAACGGTAACAGCAACAACAACAACAACAACAACAACAACAACAACAACAACAACAACGAAAGACACAGCAGCAACAGCAACAACAGCTGCAACAGCAATAGCAACAGCAACAATAGCAACAACTGCAGCAGCGGCAACAATAACAGTCAACGCTAACAAAAAAGTGAAATTAAATAACAATAACAAGGTTAGCTGTGTTTTTATGTTGCTGCTGCTGCTGTTGCGATAACGTCGCCAATATGCGATGTTTGCCCAGCGAGTGCAACTGCAACAACAACGACAAGAAAATATTTCGAATGTGCAGCCGCAAATTGAGTGTTTTTATTGCATTAACATAAATAAATTAGAATGCCAACGCGCGCGCCCGCTCATGTTGCTGACTCACTAGTTGGACAGCAGCAGCAGCAGCAGCAGCAGCAACCAGCAACCAGCAGCAGCAGCAGCAGTAACAACATGCAAAAGTTGGACCGGCAGCAGAAGCAGCAACAACAGCTGACGCGTGTTGGCTGTCAAGGCAGTGTGTGTAGGTGTGTTTCTGTGTGTATTTCTCCCTTATTCTCCCCCCGCGCTGCAACCGGCAACGCAACTTGCAACGTCAGCAACATGTGCATATTGCCGCCAACGCCTGTGAGACAAATGTGTTGCTGTTGCTACTGCTGCTGCTGTCACAACGTTGCTTCGTAGCACGTATGCTGCATGTTGCTGCTGCGTGTCCTTCGCAACACAGCAACAAGAGCACGTTGCCACGTGTGGCCATCAAGTGATTTGCTGGCAAATCATAAGCAAATTCTATATGTTAACCTTTGGGCTAAAGATTTAGCTGCCATTGCCATTAGCCAGGGGCTGTCAAAAATGTGACTGCTTAAACCGTTTAACAGGTAAGTCAATGTTAACTGGAAGCGGACCACAAAGTTAAAAGTCAAAGTCATGTGTTGCCGACGTCGAGTCGTTATGTTTGATATGCCTGCGAATATCGCATTGACAGCCGTTGACTGCCTTTGGCTGTGGTCTGCTGTTAGGGTTTCGCCTGGAAATTGTTCGCCTTTGTGGGTAACTGTCAACAACAGGAACAGCAACAGCAGCAGCAGCAGCAGCAGCAGCAGCAGCAGTAGCAGCAGCAGCAAAGACAATGGCAACTATAATGGCAAAAACTTGCGTCAGCGGCCTGTAGCGCTGGCCAGCGTTGTCAGAGAGTGTCAATAAAATGAAATTAAAAACTTTAAATAACAGTGAGCGAACCGGACCGGCCAAGACAATTTAATCAAGCAACTGCAAATGAATGCCCCAAGCAACAGCTCAGAGAGCCCCCACAGAACAGAGACCGGAGAACAGAGAACGAAGGCCTCTTCGCAGCACAAAGATGAGAATTCAAGACCAAGAAGACGCCCTGGCGCCAGAGCGTAAGCGCACATTTGCATGCCGGCAACAACAGCAACAGCGAAACAATCAAAAAGTTTTTAAAACAAATTAAAAGTTGACAGCAGGCGGCTGCGACGGCAGCGTCGGCGGCATCGTCAAAAGGGGCAACTAAACTGCAACGGCCTCTCGGAGTGACTGGCAAATTTATGATGCGGTCAAGTGCAATGCACTCAAGTGGTTAAGCGTGAGGGAACGGGGGGGATTGGGGGTGGCTTTCACGGGTTGCGGATTATACGTAGCGGACGCTATGTGTTACCAACTTTATTAGCCCAAAATGTCAAACAAGAACTGAACCGTTTTATGGCCCAAGGTGTCGTTGACTCATTTGGCTGCCTTTTCACCTAAAGCCGCAACATCAGTAGCCGACAATAACGAAGGCAAATGACAGCTCGGATTAATGTCAAGCTGACTGCCAGCCACGCCAGAGACATACAAGCAAACAAAGCGCTTAAATGTTTCAATTAATTACAAATTGTGCAAAAATGCGTTTGAAGTATTTGCTTTTATGTGTTTAACCAGGAAATGATATTAAAGGTTCGCTTAATACGATCACATTTCATAAAATTGAGTGCTCTTATTCTCATTCTCGCTCTGATACCTTTTAATTTCTTAAACCATTTTATATATTTTTAAAGCAAACAGTTTTGCAAGCTCGTAAAAAGGTCTTAAGTGAGCTCTCTTGTTTAAGCGCTCGGAATTAATAATAATTCGAGTTCTCATTCTCGCTCGCATTGTCATTTATTTATATTTAAAAATAAGTTAACGCAACTTTCACTTGACACAGCAAGCAGCTGGGCAAACACGTGAAAGCTTTTAAGTGAGCCTTCATCTATAAGATAAACACATTAAAGCTCCTCCTTAAACGAATTGATTTCATAAAACAACTCACAAAAATGCTGAAAGCTGAAAATGGATTGATGAGCAGCATTCAAAGTAGATTTGATGCCAAAGATCGCATACTGTATATTTGTGTTTATTGAATACGCTGAAAGCTTGCGACACTGACTGAAACTTTTGGAGCAACTGTTGGTCAACTGCTGTGATGCGAAAGGCTCAAAAATCGATGGGAGTCTGGTGCAAAGGAAAAGTTGCAGGATGAAGAATCAATGCAATTGCAACAGTAACTGCAACTGTTCAATTGAAATTGGAATTAAACTTAAATCGAATACATGACAAACGATGCACGAATGGGCGAATGGGTGAATGGGCGTGCCGCTGCCCACCTGAAGGGGCATTATATTCGGGATGGAGCGTTGCCCAAAATCTCCAGTGAGAATTGTGCAAAATAAAAAGCGATGCGGCAACGAGTTGCAAAATTTCTTGGTTAAGTCAAGGTTATATGCCATGGTTCAATTATCTCCACATTTGGGGCTCGTTTCAGTGTACCATGTACTATTTGCTCTCGTATTTTTTGCGCTTAATGGATAATGCGAGTCGGAGCTGGGCTCTTTGGCAAAGGTTAAAGCCAAATTAGAAAACAAAGTCTTATGCTTGAGTGCACAGGCAAGATACTTTGGTCTAGAGTTGAGCCCCCTTTGCATTGCTCAAGTATGCAGCAATCATCATGATGATGCTTTTGCTGCTGCTGCTGCTGCTGCTGATGATGATGATGCTGATGATGATGAGCATGTTGATAAGTGTGCTCGCTTTGGATGGCCAATGGCCACACTTCAAATGTAATTAGAGTGCAGCCAAATGCATCCGAAAAAGAACGTTGCAAAAGAATTGAAGGGCGTCCGCTTTTCAAGTCCTCTGCCAAGTGGCGTTTGGTTTTCTTGTAGTTGTTTTTCATGTTGTACTTTTAGTTTTTGATGTCTGCCGTGAACTTGGCAGAGAGCTCATACATACATACAAAATAACACCCAACAGCATCAACTGAACTAACTTTAAAGGCGTTCGTTAGAAGACATTGGACATGAATTTCGTGAATTTATTAAAACTCTGATAAATACTCGATGGCGTATCTAACTATTGGATTATTCTACGAAATTGATTTGGCCAAATGAGCCTTAGGGGTTTTTTTGTAAACAATAAACTTAAGCAGAAATATAGAAAAAAAGGTTTTCTCAATCAATTTGGGCCCATCTTTCCTTGAAAAGTAATATGATAAAGTTACCTAAAATTGTAAGAACTCTTACACATAGCTTACGCTCAATGCTTGTACTTTTGCAAAAGCCGTTGGATAAAGTGGTTCAAATCGCATTCTGCAAGGATTTATCAGGATAGCGTTAAGTCCAATAAATAAAGAAAAAATTACTATGGACTACGAATTCGTACATGTTATGTGGACACAGTTGACTACTCTCATGCGTTAGATATTTCGTGACAATATTTTTCCCATGCAGGAATCAAACTGAAAGTTAAGACATGAGGAAAACAGATGAGAGGCTGGGGTATAGAAAAAATTTAATTTAAATGTCAACGTTTCCTCCATTATTTTCTTAAAATATCTCTGACAATTAGTTAAGTGAGAAAAAAATATGTCAGCTCGCTTTCAATGAAAATATTTACACATATTAATACAAAATGTAAAGTTCCTGAAGCTCTTAAAACTGAGCTGGTCAAAGATTTGCAAACTGCTCATCATGAATATTAATGGCTTAACTTTGCTTTCGCTGCAAAAATGACAAACGCCCACGCATGACACACACACAAGCACACACACACTCTCGCACACACATCATTCGCATGCATTTCAAGTTGCTGTTGGTGTCAATTGTATAAGAGACAAAGCGCACAATATGCCGAAACAAAGCTAAATATATAAAAAAGACATGAAAGTCATGTGTACAAAAACAGAGTCCATTGATTTTTCTTGCGAAATCCAGATAAATGTAGGTTTGAGGCTGCTGTCTCTTTGTTTAGTTTTCATTTCAAGTTGAATTTTTTAAACAATTAATCAAATAGTTTGTGTTCAGTTTTAGTTCAGCTCAGCTCAGCTTCAACTTCAACTTCAGCTACGGTCATTCAACGCTTTTGCTCGGAAGAAAGTCTTTTGGCCAATGCCAGCGCAAATGATCATCGATCAGCGGCATCAGCGACCGATCCAACAATCTTTTGTCTTTTGGCCGGGCTGCTGGCCAATGCTAACGGGTTTTGATGAGTCCGGTCAAAATGGCTTAAAATGGCAAAGTTTTTCGCCTCACTAAATCGTTGTCGTTTATACTTTCGCATAACCTGACCAAAATTGAAAAAAGCCAGAGCGTATTCAACTTTCGCTCTTCTGTGTGAGACAACAACAACAGCAACAACAACAACGGCCACATGATATCCACATAGTGTCAAAGTTTTTGAGTTCATTCCACTTTGCCACGCAGTGGTCAGACATCGGGGAACACGCTGTTAATTGCTAATCAAAAAACAAATAAAAGTGCACGACTCGGAAGCGCCCGGCTTGGACGGGCCAAGCGACGAGCATATGAAATTCCTTTTTGAATTTTTACACAAAAAGACAAAAGGAAAGAGGCACACACAGTATGATGATGCATTCTGTATTAACTATTGATTTTACAGTCCAAATTAAATGTAATTTTCAGGCTCGGCTACCAAATTTGATATTTCTCCTATTTTACACAAAACATGCCCCATATGATGGTATGAAAAATATTCGCCTTGCCTTGCATAAGGCTTGCAGATCTTTTAGAGTTTCCGTATGTCTGGAAGTTTTGCTTTCCGTTTAGACCATATATGTATATTAATAGTATTATTTGCATTATTTTTGTTGAATTATATTAAAGACATAATCCATCCGGTTTTGTGTCTGAGTAAATTAAGCTCTTTGGTCATCCAATGCTTGACATCTTACCTGCTGGGATTTAGTGCAGGCAAACATTTCTGCTCATTTTATTAAAATTAACTTTAAGTGTAAGCTGATAACATTTGCCCAACAGTTGCAGGCAAAAGCTGAATTGAATAGCTGGCGGTGACGTTTATTGCCAAATATTTCATGAGTATCTTAAGCCCAGTGCAGTTCTCCTTAAGCTATGTCATGTCTTCAATGTCAACATTTATGATAGGACTTTGAACAGTTCAAGCAGGGTCTGGCACGAAAAACCCTCGAGCAGCACTAAGCCAGCCAAGTAAATCTAACGAATCCGTTTGCAAGTTTTGCTCAGGCTCAAAAACCCACAGAGCATGTCAAGTTTTGCAGCTGCACTTGAAAGTTTTCAACTGAACTGAACTTTCACAAGACTGGCCAGAGCCATGAGTATCAACTACCAACACCAAACTACCCACTGGCAACTGGCAACTGGCAGGTTGCAACTGACACCTGAGAAAATATGTTGCATCTATCCTCACTTTAATCCACATATGCAGATAGGCGTACCAGACTTTTGGTTTTGCTTTTGGCCTGGCCAATGGGTCATTTAACTATGGTCAATGTGTCTGCGCCATCTCCTTTCTCCCACGGCATTAAGCTACTTGGCCTGTTGCCCGCAAATTGTTACACACAAGCACACGCACACTCGCATTCACAGAAGCTGTGGCTACGCATCGCCTGGCAAGTTCAAGTTTAACTAAACGCTACGCTGTAAAAGTCGCCTGCGAAACGCGTCAGCCATTGGCATTTGAAAATAAAAATAAAAATAAGAAACAATAACAAAACGGCGATTGGTAAGCCGAAGCTTAAATGCCCTTGCAAATGTTGATATGAGTTTAATAATATGTGAGGGGAATTGTGAATTGCTAAGCCCGGCCAAGATATCGTAAAGAACAACAAAGAATATATAAACAAAAATTTAACTTTCGATCGATCGATATTGTAGCTATTAGCCTATATGTAGGGCGCATGATAAATCTCGTAAAATCAAAGTTTCATAAACTAAAGTCGTCACATATAGAACCAAAAAACAAAGCTATGCAAATTGAATATCGCTACAGGCAGTTGCGACGCAGCAAGAATATATATGAATTAGCTTCTTGAAAGCGTTACACATTCGTTAACAAAACTATAATACTCTCAGTTAGAGTATAACAACACAAAACTAACTTTGGCAACGTGTCAAGCCGGTTTCTTGCTCCGCACTCAGCGGCACATGGCCGACACGCCGGTCAGCATATTTGAGTCGACGCACGATCCAATCCGGTCTGGGCTTGAGAGAAAAAAAAAAGTAGAGAAAAAAGTCCATTGAAACTATAACAAGGCGACGGACAGGCAGTGGCAACTGGTGAAACTGCAGCTAGATAATTGAATGCCAAACATATTTACAGCTACTAAATGCGAGCGCCCGCATCCGAGTGTATTCTGATTTGCATCCAGAATAACCTTGTCCCCAATTGGAAAGCTCTATCCGCATGTGGAGTTCAAATCTTGCGTGAACCGTGGAAATGACTAACAAGTTGAACACAGAGGAAGCACAAATGTGGCAAGACGAGACGAATGAATGCATGAATAAAACGAAACCAATGAACAAAATAAAAAACAAAATAAATAACTAAAGCAAACATTAATAACAATTTGTGTTTTGCTTTTGTGTCTGTGAATGTATCTGTATCTGCATCTGTAGCTGTAGCTGTATTTGTATCTGTTTCTTTCTGCTTGGCATAGACAACGGCTGACCGGCAGTTGCTGCTATTTCATATTAATAAATAAATATGGTAACAGTTCATATATCATCATCATCACCATCATCATCATTATAATCAACATTGATTATGCTTTGCGTGCAGAGTTTTCATAATCAATCAATTGATTGAAGACGTTGAAACAGATGCTTAAATGGGGCAACGTTAGGCGGCGCACCAACGGGCACAACAGTTAGTCAATGCAACAATACACACATACACACACATACAGAGACACACACACACACACACACAGTCACACACACATGCATAACAGTAAATGCAACGGCAGTAAAGAACTTATTTAGCTTTGACTCTGCCCCTGGAAATCAATACACAATATTCACACAACATTTTATATACAAACCTTTAATAATAACAATCTTTAAATGCTTTAAAGGCCTGGTAACTTGATATTTTTGAATTTATTTTAAGGATTCCAAATATTTTAATTATCGACCATAATCAACTCAAGTTTACTGAAAGTATTAATAAGATAAAAGGACAAATTGTCGTTCGTCTCTTAATTAATAAATCTATAATTATCGTTCGTTTGGCATTAAGTATTAATCATTTATAAAAGTTGCAGCTCAGCTTAAATAATTAAAGTCTTTAAGCAATATTTCGAGTTTTGACTGTACTGAGATTTGTTGAACTTTATAAAGTTAATTGTTATACATTGAGGTTGATTATAAAAACGAATATTTATGTTAAGCGTTGCCCACAAATAGCTTGTAAATTGTTTTCCCAAAGGGTTTCCAATCGCAATGCTCGAACTCTGTCGATATCCTGAGCTGCTATAAGTAATAGCTCTTCACTAAGGGCTTATCGATATTAAAGTAAAAATCAGATGCACATTCATCTGTTTATCGACAAGACACGACACGTAATTCAATAAGCAGATTAACGGCAATCAAGCCGATCAGTCATGACTCATTTACATTAGCCGCCACTTGGGAATTCGTATTTACATTTTTGTGGAGTTGCGTTTGGTTTCTGTTTCGTTTTCGAACCGGTTTTTTGTATACCCTGTTAAAGGGTATTATAATCTGAACAGGAATTTTGCAACGCCTGAAAAAAGACAGCTCCGTTTCAAGAAATTATGTACTTAGGTTCAGTTTGTATGCGCCCTTGCAGTTTCAAGACTTTCTTTTGCATACTTTGCATAGGTCCATCTTTCTTTTGTAGGCAGTAAATAGATTGGAACCGATCGGATCGGATCACTATATTATATAACTGCCATAGAACTGGTCGGCTGAAAATTAAGTCCTTTCAATTTTTCTGAACATTTTGACCAAACATTATATAAACGTGCCTTTTTCATGGTCCTCGAATGTGATTCAAATCTTATCAACATCGCAATACCATATCATGTAGCTCTATAAGAAGAATTGGTTGAAAAATGATTTAGTTTTTTGATAAGACTTTGGTTTTTAAGACTAAAGATAGCAATTACGAGCTTTGCTATAACTCTAGCATGTATCGGTTTACTATAACATATGGCTCCCATGGGAATAATCGGTCTGAAATAAACCTTTCTTATGCACGCACTTTGAAGCCATATTCCGGAAAAGGGTATTTTCATCGCTGGCGTTTCAAATCGCAGCGCATAAATCAGAAGCAGCGGGCGACATTTGCATATTTATGAGTGCGATCCGGTAACATGCGCCCCCGTTCAGTGAGAGCGATCAAACGTTAAATGTGTTAATTTATTTCGATTAATTGCTAATTTAACCAAAAATACACATAAGCAACAACAGCGGCAACAGCAAAATGTATAAATAAAATAAATGTCGCATGGCAATTTCCGCAAATCGTTTAGCGATTACTCATACGCAACGTTAACCAGACCAAAGCTGTAATGGGAATTACTGGAGCCGCAATGGCCCCAAAGGTCGAGCAACTTTCATGCCATAAATCATGCAATTCTAAAACTGGAGCTTTTGTTGCTGTTGCTGTTGTTGTTGCCGCTGCTGCTGCTGCTGCTTTTTTAATTGAGCGCGTCTGGCTGCTAATTAGTTTGATACATGTACGTACAAAAGTCAACGTTCAATTGAATTGCATTCAACGCATTTTAGCTCGATTCAATTCAATTCAATAAAATATAATTGCTATTCCTTTTGTTGCATGCGCTATGATTTATTATTTGTGCAAAGGCATTGCATAAGTTGCCACTTGAGGCGTGGCAAAGTGTGGGAAACACAGATCTCTCAACCAAGTCAATTTCCCAACCCATCCCACTTGTAACATATTCGATTGTGAAATAGCCGGAAACACTTGCACATGCCGAAAATATTCAAATGTTTATGTGGCTCGTTAAGCGAACGGCCAAAGCGCAACAGTCCGGCCAACAAATTGTTGACACATTTTTTCACAAAAAAAAAAAGATATATAGATATATATACAAATTAAAACTAGCAACAGCAGAAAACTCCGCGTTGAAAGTGAAGGTGGCGTTGGCGCGCTCAGCCATGTGGATAGACCATATACGAGACCGTGGCTATGCTGATATGATAATCGCATATTATGGCGTGTTTATGCAAATTCCTTACAGCTTTTCATACACAAACACACATATACGCATACACGTGCACATACACATTCCAGACATTGAAGCTTAAAGAAAGATCGTCCAGTTAAGAGATTGTTTTGGTCTGTGGGGATTGTAAAGCTTTGTAAGTTCATCAACATAAAGTTGGGTAAGATGCATTTGTTTGAAATTATGTTGAATATAAGTCCAAAATATTGCTAAGCATTTCAAAAATTGAAAGCTAATTGATTGAAACTGAAGCAGATTGAATGAAAATTTAAAACAGCTGGGTGACAACAAAATATTGAAATGAAAAATACTAAAAAAAATAAGGCTAATTATATATCTTAAGCAACTGATGCATGACTCATATTTGAATCAAGTCTTGAAGTGAGAGTGTGGGCGGACTTAATATGGAAATCGAAAGGCTGTTGGAAAGTAAAGTCCATACAGAAAGAACAACTGAATGTTGTTAAAAGCAATCGGATTGAAATACAAATGTCAGTAAAAAGGGAAAAAGTTTTCAAATAAAAAGGTCGTTTTTAAAAAAATAAAATGAAATAGAATCATAGCCGAAAGAAACGAATTTTATTTTTATTTTTTTTTTTGATTATTTGATTATATATAAATTCGATACCTTTCCCAATTTGGCATCTACCAAATATGTTTAGATAAATTGGCATTTGGTAAGGAAGTCAACAGTAATTTTGGGTCGTGTTCTTCTCAAAATTTTATTTAACGGTTTGTTTTGGGAATAGGCACGGTTGTTTTAGAGGCAACCTTAGCTTTCTGACAGATTCGGCTTATACCAAATAATAATATGGAATTTGTCAGCTGATCTTTGAACAAAAGTTCGGTTGTGTATATATGTATGTATATGAAATATGACTGTGAATGGCATGCTCTAAACATTTTTGGGCCCATTTCCATGCTTCGTCACATTTCCGTTGAATGTTGCGCTTTGAAATCGCGGCCGATGCTTTGAAAATGCTTTTGGGTTGACAACCAAAAAAATTGAAGTCAAGTCATCATTTTGGCCGTTCATCCAAGCCATCCTGCAACCATTTGCCGCTTTTATGCAACTAATCAAAGCAATTGCTTGAGGTTGTTGTCGTCGATGTTGTTGATATTGTTGTTGTTTGTTTGTTTGCTGTTGCGCTCTCAGCATTTTCAACTTTGCTGCCTGCACGGTCTTCAATTTTAACTTTTGATTGCACTGCATTAAATTGATTTTCGACATGTTGGCTGAAGAAGAAAAAACGACTTTGACTTCATCTCCGCTGTATACTTAATACAGTTCCCGCCAACTCCGTGTCATCATTTGGCATCATCTTTGGTAAATTGTTGTTGTTTTTGTTGTTGTTGTTGTTGTTGTTGTTATTATCGCGCATGATTGGCATTTCTTCAGTTTACTTCTTTTTTTTTTGTATTATTTTTTTTGCTTTCAACTACAACATCGCTACCCTGGCGCTCATCAGTTTATTTATTTGCTTTACTGTTTGCTGTTTACTGTGATTACTTCACTTTGGTTCAAAAGCAGCAACAACAACAGCAACAGCAGCAACACCACAGCAACATTAACAACTGCAGTCATTGCTGCTCGTCAGGCAAATGAAAATTGATTTTAGCCATTTTTTCATTTCCGATTTGCAGTTACTGTTATGCCAAAGCTATAGACAAACAATTGAAGTGTAAGCCACAATCGCAGTCGCTGTCGCTGGCGCTGTCACAGTCACAGTCACAGTCACCGTCAGGCGAGTTGCGCATCCGCAGCCAAAATGTGACATATCATTGTCACGGGGCATTGAGGAGGTTGGGAATCGTTTATTGCATAAGCCCCATAACAATGCGGAATGCTGGCCAAGAGCAGAGCAGAAGACAGCGATGACTAGCAAAGCAGCCACAAATATGGTCGATATAAATTTGTGCTCGCATTTCACTTTCATTTGGCTGCGGTTATTTTGGCCAGCTTAGAAATAATCGTTGATGGCAGCCTTTTGGAGCAAGCCAAATACTCAGGCATTCACTTTTTTTTTTGGTCTTTTTTTTATTTGGTGCCAATCTCGCATACATTTGGCACCCATTTTTGGGGATATTCGTTTGTGTTTGGCTTATTCAATGTAATTACAGTTTCAGTTCGCGGCATTCAATTTCGATTTAATCACATTCAGTTTCATTATACATTTCAACATAATTTATAATCCAATGTCTATTGTATTTTATGCGATCTTTTATTTATTTGTTTTCTTTTTTTCTCCCCCTTTCAATTGTTGTTAACCGGTTCTATTGTTTCTAACTAGAGGAAATTGGCGACTAATGTGCAAGTGGTATCAAAATTTGTTTGCGTTATTCGCTTCCCGCTTAAATTGCCAACACGCGTCTATTCATTGGCCCTGTTACTCAACTCCTTTCTCCTAACTCGTCTAAATTGCACATCAATAGACCTCTAATTTGTTAAGTTACCAACAATCACGTTTTCTAAGTTAAACTTTAAAAGAATAAGTCTTCATTTGAGCTCGAGCTGTAAGCTTTGCTGTCAGCATGCCGACGCTTACCCCTTGTAGTTGACAAAGCCAATACACAATTTTATTTGTATTAATCAAATTTAATTTTAATTATTGTCAACACTATACTACAAACTTTGACCAAGAGAATACTTCAATTAAGGCTGCGTAGGGCGTAGATTACCAGTTAGGAAGTCAGGTCAAATTACATATAGATATATTTAGCTTTAGTTTATAGATTCTATATATATAGTATTAATGTTTCTTTAACTTTTCGCAGGGTATATTTTATTTGCTTAATTTATGCTTACAATTGGATTTGCTCAATTGCATTCGTTTTGTTTTTAATTCGATTCCAATTGATAAGTTCAATATGTTCGAGCTCAACGTGTTTTTAATCCATATTCAATCTTTTTTCACCTATATTGGATTCATTGTTTTGAAATTCGTGTCAGATATGTTTTTGGTAAGCTTGCAAGGCGCAGCCTGCCCCATATGCCATGTCCATATTAAGTAAGCACACATGCATGTGCGAATGAACAAGACAAGCATATAATTTAAAACTCGGGCCACAAGCAGTTCAGCAAAGTGGTCGCGACAACAGCGCAACATTCTTTGTCATGACGTGAGGTTTTTTGATACCCATTAACTTTTTGAAATGGGCATACTGAAGCTGGGAAAACTTTGACTCCATAATTAATGGCTGATGTACGATATAAGCCCAGGACAATTAAGCTATCATAAGTAGAAGCAGCCCCAAGCCGATAAATATCGATAGGCATATTTAACAGGATATTACAGGGTATTTACTAATAGAGCACATTAACCTATTATGTTTGCTCAGTTTTCAGTCTTTCATGGCGCAATCTCTCCCTTTTTGATTAAAGGCGAAAAGGTACGAAGTGTTTTGTTCTGCTCAAATTGATATAAAGCAGATCCATACACTGTATTTATGATTGGTTCAAAATTAGAGTTTTTCCATTAAAAATGAAATATTCTTTCAACCAAGTCTTCGCCTTCTGTACCCTTAGATAACATAATAATTAAGTTAAACTAAAATAGTTAGTGTATTCAGACTTCGGCAAGCCGAAGATAATTATTCCTTCATTTACTTTAGTTTTTTTTCTTTGCCTTTTTACAACAGTTTTTCAAAGTTGCAATTTTTTTTTTCTTTTTTGCTGCCGGTGCGGAAATAGCTCGTTGCCGAGGCGCGCTTTGTGTGCGGCCTTTTCAATAGTATTTTTCACACTTGTGAAAATTAAAACTTAACTGAACATTTTGCTCTTGCCGTTTTGTTGTTGTTGTTGTTTTTGTTGTTGTAGCTGCCTTTTATTGTTTTAATTTCACGCGTTTTTTTCGCGCATTGTTTCAATGACCGTCACGCGCCGCAATCCTCTGGCAAAGCCGACCGGCCGAGCAGTTGAAGTTGTTGCTGTTGCCGTTTCTGTTGTTATTGTTGCTACTATTATTATTATTATTATTATTTTTGTTGTTGTTGTTGTAGTTGTAGCTGCTGTCGTTGTTGTTGCTGCTGTTTGTTTGCAAAATGAAGTGGTCATATCTGTGCCGTGTTCCCCGCGCGGGACCCTCGTACAGGCGCAACGAGCTTTAATGATAATTTCCAAATGACATAAAAGCGGGCAAAGAGCTTCAGGCCGAGTCTGCCGCACGGTGGCACGGTGACGCAGGGCGCGCGGGGCACATAGCTGATCGGGTCGGAGACTCGGGGCTGCATACAGTGTAGCATGTTGCTCTGGCTGGAACTGGCGTTGTAATCAATGAACTGGTCGAGCCAACCCACAGATAAATGAATTAAATGAATGGTTGCCGGCATCTCTGAATGTGTGCGTGCGTGTGTGTGTTTGTGCATTTTAATGCCTTAATGAAAAATGCATTTTTAATTATTTTTTGTTCATTTACGGACATTTTGTTGTTGTTGCTGTTGTTGTTGTTATTGTCATCATTGAGGCGCCGGACGGGCTTGATATGCGTTGGCTTATGCGGCGTATACGTTATTTATTGCGCTTAATTTTTTCACTCCATCGGCAGACAAGTTTTAGTTGATATATCTCGTGTTCAGGGTGTGTGGAACACCCCTACCACGACTCAGCGACCAACTTGCCACATTGCCTCGTGAAACTACTTCCTTGATCTTTAGAGGTCTGCCTTAGCTGCAGCAGCTGCTGCTGCTGCTGCTGCTGTTGCTGCTGCTATTGGCCCCGTTAGTTAGTTTTGATCTTGGGTTTCATTAACACTAACTGCACTCTATGTCTCCGTCTATTTGTGTTGCCAACGACAGCGCCAGCGCCAGCGCCAGCGCCAATGGCAACAGCAACGGCCACGCCGTTGGTCGGCCGTGCGGCCACGTATCGCATTTCATCATTTGTTAAAGTCGAGCCATTGATTTGCGCACAGGTAGCAGCCACTAACGGGCAACTGGGCAGCTGACAACATGCCTCTTGTCATTCATTAGTATGGCATGTCATTCATTACGAACCACACCCCGCTGTAACACTTACAGCGCCTCGTGAAGGTGCAGATAGAGGGAGCGGGTGTCGTCATTATAAGACACTCGTTGCGCAACTTTTCACCCTTGCGACGAGACGCCGCGACAACGGAAGCGCCACAAACTCATCAAATTTCAAGCCAATTTGTTTACTCGTCTTAGCGCCCCGACACTCGCAGTGTAGGATGTGCGGGGGTAGCTGCTGGGGCCAGGCGCATTTTGCAGCTCAAATGACCAATAGCAGTAAATAGTTTTGTTTGACAGCTTCAAGATTTAAATATATAAACGAAAAATCTAAAAATGATTGCCTTCAAAGCGATGTTTCATATGCCAATTGCAATTAAGTTCTCTTTCCACTCGAAGAAATTTGTAATATTTAAGTAAAATTTTATGAAAATCGTATTTGGCCAGCAAATATGATTATCTTTGCTGAACCTGTCTCACATTTTGGCTATTAATGCTATTTGAATTTAAAGCCACTTTCCATTTTGCATACATGCACTTTCATCTAAATACAAAATGTACAAATATATTACGAAAAATTCACCACGCTCAATTTTCACTTCAATATCAGCTTCAGCTTCAGTTTCAAATTCAATTGCGAGTTGAAAATTGCAAATTGTGTTGATGTCACAAAGCTTTTAAATGTTATTGCCTCTTGTTTGAATTTCAACATAATTGCAATTTGTTGTATTTGTTGGCTTTGCTTTTATTAGCTGGAGAGAAAGAGAGAGAGAGAGAGGGTAGCGCCACAATTCGGTGTACGGCAGCTAGCGGCAATGTCAACTGGTTCATAGCTCAACCGGCTGAACATTCACAGATCTTGAGCGTTGCCGGTTTTTCATTACATGCTTAAAAATTGTGAATAGACAAACGCAAAACAGAAACAAACAAAAAAAAAATCGTGGAAAAATGAAAATGAAAGTTTCAATTACAAATTGGACGGGCTAGCATAGAGACTGGCTGCTCTGGCAGGGAGCACAAAAAAAAAGCACAACAAAACAAAACTGGCGAAAAACGAAAACAAACAGTTTAAAAAGAAAAGAAGCGTTTTTGGGCGAAAGAGAAAAAAGCGTAAAAGTGAAGCCATTTAATTACTGGTTTTTCCGCTTCAATGTGCATTCCAAGTTTTTCCAAGGTGAATGACGAGCAGTCGCAGCGACTCTCTCTCTTTTTCTGTCTCTATCTCTCTCTGAAGTTGATTGAAAGAGTCCAATGGCACTGATTGAAAGTGCTGTTTAAGCGCAACCCTGTTTGAAGATCTACTTGAATATAGATTGTGCGTTATTATAATTATAAAATTGTATTAAACAAAATAATTTAAATTGAACAAAATGCTTGATTGAAATGCAAACATCTTGCCAAACTTAATTCAGTTTTAGTCATGAAGTTATTTAAAGGGTTAAGTTTCCATCGCATATGTATGATATTTGACTGAAAACTGAAATAATTTGGTATTCAAGCGAAAACTGAAATCGAATGTTAAAACCTCGGCTCCACTGAGGTCGTCAATATATTAAAAAAGTAAAGTTCTCATTGAAAATGATTGAAACCTTAACTGGAAACAAAAATTTAAATTGAATTGAAATATACATTCAAGCGAAGGTTGATTAAAATACGCAGCCTTAATCAATTTGCCTGTTAATAAGAAGTATGATTTGAATGCTTAAATTTTCTTTCAATTCTCATAGTCTTCAGTTGAAGCCCAAATTTATTGAAAGCAACCGCATAACTCTCTGCGTTAATACTGCAATTTATATAAGTGTATTCCAATTGAATGATGACCAAACGCGTATAGTTCAATTCCCAGAAAGACAATTGGTCAACATTTAATCGGAGCTTGAAATATATAAATATTAAACTGTTCAGTTCTGAAGTCAAACCAAAACTGACGACATTTAAAATTGAATCAAAGCTTAATTGAAATGCATGGCAAGCAAATTTTCTGCTGTGTTTAACTTAAAGCAGCGCATTTGAAGTTGACTGATGGTTAACAAGTGGCGCATAATTCAGTTCTCAGCGTCAAGCTTGAAATGTCGTCGGCAATCATCAAGGGAAGTGTTGCTATCAATGAAAGCTCTGTTCGTGCTGTTGTTTTTTTGTTTCTGTTTTTTTTTTTTTTTTTTTTTTTTGTGCTTTGTCAGTTCAATTGAACGCTTAGACGAAGCAATAAACAAACCGAAAGAGATTCTCAAGGCCGTCGCATCGTCACAGCTAACCAAAAATGGGCAATCGCTAACAGCAGTAAGCGGCTTATGGGGTTCTTCTTGCCACATGATGTTGACATTTCACACACACACACCTACACACACAAGCGCGCGCAGAGCATGTGGGGAGACCCCAATAAAATACATCTAAAATGCTCGGCGAGGCCTCCCCCAAAGGCCGGCCGCATGACTTGCATGCCAAGATCCACGATCTCAAATCTAAGATCTGAGAACTGTGCAGTGAAACAACAACAAAAAATTGTGCATTGTTTGGCTTGGGTATTTAACATCATCCGGGGAGAATTTAAAGTTTTACAACATTTTCGTTTTTATGAAACGCTAAAATTGGCCAACTCATGTTGATGACTATTGGAAAATGCAGAAGGTGAAAAGAAGCGACGATATATTAAATAAAATAATCTACTGCTGTGCATCTCATTATTAAGTTGGGCCTGCCCCAGCTAGGAGACAGACATTATGACATGCCTCGCCCTCTGTCTCTCCCGCTCCCTATATACCTTTCTCCGCATAATAGACGAAGTTTTGCTGCATTTGAGCGCGGCACTATCAATATTTGCACTAAATGAAACACTAAAGTGAATTATTAGTTGTGCAAATAATTGCACAGTTCGGTTTACAGCGAAATCTTTCTACCGTTCTCCACTGAAATCTGATAACTTGGACGACAGCACGATGTCCTCGTTCTCTTCCTCCTCCTTCTCCTCATCCTTCTGCTCGACGTCGTCGTCGCTGGCAGCTTGTGACAATATTTGCGCTGACAGATAGGCGAGTCTTGGTTAAAACGAACAAACGTTCTGTAAAGCCGATTAGATAAAGTTTATACCCTAACAGAGCGTATTATAGACTCCTTTTTTATGCTGTGTGTAACAAGCATATCCATTTTGGGTCTCTATAAGCGGGCGAGTCGATATAGCCACGTGTATCGCAGCTTAAGACTATTCTATTGCAAATATGTCAAACTACGTCTATTTGCTTTCTAGAATGCATTAATCGAAGTCAAAGAGAATAACACTTGTACTTTATCACAAGGTGAAAGAGTATATTGACTTTGCAGATCGTATAAACTTCATTTCTTTAGACGTTATCGAAGTTTCAAACCAAAAACTTGAAATATCTACTCATGAATACTTGCCTGAGATAGGTAGGATTTGAGGGGCGTGGCATAAGGCAAGTCCCTCCAAAAAGTTGATCAGTCGATCATTTGATATATCTTCAAAAAACTGATCTATAGCATATTTTCAAACTATTCTTAGCCTATAAACGAGTATTATGCATTCGGTTGCACCCGACTGCAACATTCTTAGTGTTTATTTTTTCGTTTGCACTAGCTCCATTTGCCCATCGGTCCGCTGTGCTAATTGCTAGTCACACATACTAACGCATATCAAATATCAGATAGCAAATATATGGCTATAGATATACACACATATATATCTATATATAAATATTTGTAGCGCATTCTGCTGCTGATGAGCTGAATTCGTGTCCCTTGCTGCAATTGCGTAACCCTGACCACAAAAATCATTAAAGTCATCGGCAACAGCAACAAACAAACGAATAAATAAACAAAATAGCTGTCGAGTGCTGGCTGAATTGGTTGTATTGCAGCTTGGGATGTGCGAAAGTGTTTATGTCATGATTTAAAATACATGCCAAGTGGTTAACTAGCACAGGGTGTGCGAAGGGGGGGATGGAGAGCTTGTGGCAGCATGCGGGACGCTGAGCGCTGGCAGCGCCAAATCAGTTATGAAAAAATCATTGGAATTTGTTGAGCTGTGCAAATAAATACAACAGCTTACTGCATATTAAAGGCGACGTACAATATTTATGGCCCTGGTGTCTGTTGTGCAAACATGGCTAAAAACAACAACAATAGCAAAAGCATATAAACAACATAAACACGTGTTGGCAGCAATTGGCGTTGGGGCAGGAGTGGAAGGGGCTGTAATGAAGGCCAATTGCTTAAACACTTTTTAATTGCGAGTCCTCTGTTACGTATACTTAATCTAATACCTATACCTAGCTTTCAAATAAAAGTTTTTATTTTACTTAGATATTTTATATATTTTCTGTTTTATATTCCTTTTAGAAGCTTTCGACCTAAGAGCTTTAACAACAGCTTTTAACATGAAACTAAGTGAAGTGCGCGAAAAAGTTTTCGGGATTAATCCAATGCTTTAGAGTAAAAGTTTTGAAATGTTGCTTTAATGAATTTTAATTGTGCTAGCTGCTTAAAGCTTTAGAAACTTTTGATTAATATTTAGGCTTAGCTTAATGCGTAGCAAATGTCTTAATCAGGGCTGCAAGTCTAATTAATACGGCTGGGTTGGGTTTGGGCTTATGTTTCAGACCAAGTTCTTGTGTTTACGTTCGCTTTGTGCTGTGGAGTTTCCTCAACAAGGTAGGCAAAGATATTGGAATTTCAGTGCATCAAAGTTTTCAATTTATGCTTAAAAAATCAAATATCAAAATCGATTTTTCGGCCAAGGGCATAAGAATAACCATATCTCATATGTTATGCCAAAAAAAAAACAACCCACTTTCTGATCTTTGAATCAAAAATTGAAGTTTTTAACCCGCTCCGATATGGAAACCCCAACGTTAACATGCAACTGAGTTGTTCATGTTACAGGGGAACCACTGGGCAATTGGGCTGCAAATATTTACGGTGTTTGCCCACGTAAGTGGGTCGGATTAATCTGTTAAGCTGCAAACTGTTGATGGGGCGGACGCTCCAACGGATCATCGCTCTGTATGCTAACCGTAATGGGGTCTCTGTTTAACTCATTTAACTGCCAGCAGATGGCGTAATGCGATAGAAGTCGCATTGCCTGCAACCGCTAAATGCGGCGCTGTCGCTACGGATTGATTCATCGCATAAGCACGAAAGTCGTGCCCCTGCTACTGCTGCTGCTGCCAAACCCACTATGAAATTCTAATAAAAACTCTGGCAAATACCATAGAAGGGCGCCACGCTGGAGTAGTGGGGGGCTGGAGCGCTTTTACGCGTGGTCAAAGTTAATGGGGGAAAAGAAAAAAAAAAAAAACAAAATGTTGCATTTAGAGCTTTACACGACGAGGATGATGACGATGGGCATGGAGATGATGACATTGCCTGTGGCCAGTATTTTTTAACACCAACAACTGGCCCCTGTCTGTGCCCGTTGTGGACCGCCTCGCTATAAGACCACACGTCAACCTTAATACTGCCCACCCACCACCCCACCCCTCTCCACCACCTATCCAACCATTCCGCCAGAACGCAAAACTCCACCCAACAAGCATATTATGACCACCCGATGCGATTGCATTTTCCGGCTGGTGCTGCTGCTGATGATGACGAGGTTGCAGTCAGCATGAGATTTTTGCATATACTCGCATCGCATCTATTTGCATTCACAGCCGTTTATATTGCAACCTCACACCAGCTACCCTGCCCCTACCCCTGACCCATCCTAGCCCTGTTCCCTTGCCACCTCGGTACGTTCCGTTCAGTCATTCATTTTGGTTTATAGGTAAAGCTGCTGCCTGATGCTGAGCTGCAAAGCAATTTAGTTGGCGCCGCAACACGGGGCGTGTTAGGCGTGTGGGGCGTGACCATCGTAGATGTTAAGGTCGGCGGTGAGGGCCAGGGCCAGGGTGAGGGCGAGGGTTAGGTTGAGGGTGCATTGGAGGGTGTTTTATGCAATGTTCTCTGTAATGGGTGAAGGAGGTGGCTTGCCACGCCCCTGTTTCTGATTGTGACTTTAAAATGCATTTTACAGACAATTTTGCACTTACCATTTACCAGCTAGTTGGGGTCATTGATGGCGATGACTGTAACAAAAAGAAGAAAAAGAAATGGGGATATCATAAATGAGCATGTGCATAAGAAAAATAATTACAATGTGTAGCTTTGAAATGTCATAACTGACAGCAGAAATATTGTTAGCATGAAGACTGAATTAGCTTAGATGTAATAGTTTATATATATATATATATATATATATATATATATATCTACAGCTAGATATGGATAGAAAATAATCTATATATAGATAGATAGACTTGTTTGCGATCTCGGCAATCCCTATTGTGCCCAATTTGTCGGAGAATAATCATTTACAATCTGATAAAACTTTCTGCGAATATTAATTATAACCCAACCTTTCTTTAATGAGCTGCAGAATCTATATATCAGATTACCCCATCAAGGTAAACTGTGAGTACACTCAGGACTTCTATGGATTCTCATTCTTTAAATATATATATATTTTTTTAATCCATATAAAATGTTCTTTTATTTATTTACCCATCATTTTGCAAAGACTGCAAGGAACATTTGTCTTCAAACGTTATCAAACGATAACGTGCAATCAAAAATTTGCAACTTTGTTTACACATGTCAGCTGAACTCTTCCAAATTACATATTTTCTGATAAGGAATTTCAAAAATAAATTTAAAACTGGAAATTTCGTAGTTCCAAGCAAGAGCGAAACATATTTTAAATTAATTTTCACAAATATCTTTGGAGATAAGCTTGTAGCCGAAATTCCCCAATGGAAGAAATTCCCCAAATACTATACAAAACTGCTAAGGTTTTTTCATTTTATCAGTCAGTTAGTCGGTCACGACAAACAGCTTAATATATGCATAGAGCATTATTATATCATGTGGACTTTGGCAAAGGCATTTAAATATCAGTGGTCCAGCAGCTTGTTCTTTTCAACCTGCTGCAATATTTCTATGAAATGCCGGGCGCTCTATCATTTGGCATCTAATCTGATTACCTTGGCACCCAACTATCACACACTTTAAACGGCAATTTACGGTGTGTGTATGTGTACAAATTTTGCAAACACATCACGTGTCGCATTGACAGATGTTTCACGTTGCCGCCGCCGCTGCCCCTCTACCTTTGCGCGCACAGGTGCTTCACCGTGCCAAAAACAAATCGACAAGACCTCAAAAAAAAAAAAGAAGTGGCAAATAGGTATAAGAAAGGGGGGGGGGGGGGGGGTTATAAAGAGAGGGATGTGCGGGCACGACGACATTTTTTCTAAAACCAACTTATTATTTTACATTTTTGGTTCATGACCTAGAAACGTAGCCCCACAAGAATCACAGACTGCGTCCGCAACTCTCAAACTCCAGCCACAGCTCCAAGCTTCGACTGCGTTTCGTTCGTGGGACATTAAAGTAAGAGAGAAGTGAGTACGTGCGGTCATCTGTCATGATTCTCGATTTAAACGTTGCGCTTGGGCTCCACAGCGCGCTGGAGTTGGCCTACAAAGCGAACAGCTTGGGGGAACAAGTCAGGGTGGTGCAAGGAGGGGCGGAGATGCTATCTAGACTTGTCCAGCGGCTTGTCTCTTGGTTCCATTGTCTATGTGCGTGCGGTTTGCTTAAATGTCAATTATTTCACGCTTATTACATTCTCGAATGATGATGACCATAATGAAGATGGTGCCGATGATGCCGGGGAACTTCATTAGCGAGAAAGTCGAATAACAAAAACGAAAACAAGAAAAAAACAACGAAAAGTGAAAAATAAGAAAAGAAATATGTGTTCTGTCTGCAAGTACCTGGCGTATAAAAAATAAAAGTAATGTCTCTCACTTTTTTATTTATATATATATATTTATAATGCGAACTTTACGAGCGCGCGACAAACATTTCTCAGTGAGTAGACGAGTTGAGATGAGAAGAGACATTTTTATGGGTCAGTTAAGGCGATGAAGCAAGAATATCTCTTCTCATTTAATTACCCTTTGACTACACTTTCTCTGTCTCCCACATTATCTTCCTCTCTCTATTACTCTCTCACTAACATGCTCTCTCCCTGAAAGAGGAAGGGCGATCTCATCCTCAAGTTTTTTCTCTGTATTTCACTCTCTCGTTGTATTTCCTTATGCAGCCTTCTCTCTGTCTCTCTATCTGTCTCTTTGTCAATTTCTCTCTCTCTCTTTTCAGTGAGACCGACGAAAAGCGGAGAGTAATATTTGTGGGTCAGTTTAAGGCGATGGGTCAAGATAATATCTCCCTATTCAACTACTATTACTGCAACATTCTCACTCTCTCTTGCTTTCTCTCTCCCTCGCTCACTTCCTTCATCCTTCGCTGACTTTCCATCATTTTCTAACTCTCTTGTTTTCCCCCTCTCTCCGTCTATCTTTCTATTGCTGTATCTCAGTCTATTCTCGGCTTCTTTCGCTCTTTCAACTTTCCTCTCTGTTGATTAATTCCTACCTCTATCACTCTCCCGCCCTTGCTCTTTCGCCGCTCTTCTCTCGCCATCCCGGTCTCTCTCGCACTTCATATTGATCTCCAATATGTTTATAGATAGATTATGTCTTTCTGTGAGGCGCGGTATATTGTGTCAAAACATGTTATATCAAATTAAAGATTCTCAAGCGCCCACACACATATACACACACCAACACACACTCACACAAAAGCACACACACTGGTAGCTAGTCAGCTTGCATCATGCCTCTCGATTTCGGCATCAACTTTAACCAATTTCCAAACATTTTCCGCAGATACAATCAAAAGATTTTCAACAATAAACTAAAGCGAACGCCGACGGAACGTTGAGCGAACAAGGGACAAGTGAAAGGGTAACGCTATGAAATAGGGGGAACCAGGCGAAAGGTAGAGGAGGGGGGGGGGGGTGTTATAGGGTACAAGAAGGGGGAGCCTCTGAACGTAACGACATTTTGTACGACCCCATTTCCAAAGTCGTAATAATTTCATGAAAAACGCAGCCACGCCGACAGCGACGCTGGCAGTGCTGCATTTTGTTGAGCTTCAGCAGCAGCGGTTTGGCTTAGTTGCTGGGTGGGTGGGTTGGTAAGTGGGTGGGCGGGTGGTTGTGTGGTGTGGTGTGGTATTGGCGAAGGTTGGGCAGCGCGCGGCATTGCTGGTAATGTGCCAGTAAAAGGTATTTTAACGCTGGAATGCTCGCAGGCGCGCAACGCGCCGCACTGCACTTGTGCCCTGGCCCCAGACCCGCGCATGGAACATCATGTAGCCCGTACACCTATCACTCTACCCCGTCCGCCTATCCGTTTTTGGGGCCGTACAACTGTTTCGATCCCTGTCGCCCATTATCTGTTTTACCGCCGTCTGGCAAAATGAGTCGGAGGACGACTCCTCGGCTGCTTTGTCATGAAAAATAACTTCGCTTCGTTGAAATGACAGTCACGATTTTGCTTTTGCTTTTTTGGGCAACTCCAATGCCGACTTCGACGCCGGCGTCCACGACGCCGTTGACGTCGAGGTCGCTGCCACGCCTCCATCGACAGCGTCGACTGTGCTCATCTTCAGTGCACGTTGTCTGCGAAAATTTTTCTTCGCTTTATTTCTTTCCTGGTGATTTCCCTTCTTTCTACTACTCCACACATTTATATAATTTTTCCTTCCCTTTTCCTTTCATTTTACTTCTTTTTTCCCCCTTTTATTTAAGGGACAGCCATGTAACAGACTTGGCTGCAGCAACTAAATGAAAGATGATGAATTTATTAAATTCCCCATGTGGATGACGAATAGTATGGGGATGGCGGAGGCGGAGGGCTGCCAACTTGGGTGCTTCTGCTGGTGCTGGGCATAATAAATAATACGCAATAGTATGCTTGAAGAGACACAACTGCAATCAGTTTGTGTTAGGGCTGAAATTGCACACATTTACAAAAACTGAATGCTTTATCCACATTTTGAAAATTAAATAGCAAATCAAATAATGTTTCGCAATTAAACGGTATAAGTTAAGTTGGTTAATCTTCTATTTAAATAGTTTCCCAAATCTGTTCTGCTCTTGGTGGATAAGTTCTTAAAGGGTTGCCTTGAATTGAAATTTCCTTTGATTTGTTAATTAATATTTATGTATAATTTACAATAATCAAAGGTAATTCAGCTTAAGTTTGCATGTCTTAAATCCCCAGCTAATTTTAATTTTCTGTCAAAATCTCTAAGCTCCATCCACATCAACTTCTTGGATAATCTTGAATTCAGCTTTGTTAAATTTAATTCGTATGCTACCAAACAAATTGACAAAGTTTGTATTTTCAGTTCGACTTTGGCCATGACTCACAGTTAAATATTGGCCTTTAACCGACAGCCCCTGCCCCCCTCCCTGCCCCCCTTCATTACCTTGCATAGAAAGAAAACTTTGTAACGCCCGCCCCCCAACCGCCTGTTGTTGGGTTTAATCTTTTGTATGCCGATTTTATATAGCTTGCATACGATGAAGAAATTCCTTGCCCAACAAAGGCAACAAAACAAAGAAAAAAAAAAACGGAAAATGCAAAGAAAAAAACTTTTTAGCGCCGCTAACTCGCCGTTTGGCTAATAAAGAATGTAAATGGAGCAAATTGCTTGGCCAAAAGGTAAAATTTCATAAATTTCAAAAAGGAAAAAAAAGCAAGAAACAAAAATGCCAAATGCCTCGTAACTTTTTTTTCTTTTTTGTAACTTGAAGAAACAATCGTAAAAATCGCGCAGTGTCATTAATCTGAGGACTTTCCAAAGACTGGCAGCAGACCAACCCAGACTCCAATCCCTGCTACGCAACTCCCAAAGTTTTTTCGACTTGCCACGCCCACAATTGATGTTATAAAAGCGTTTAGCCTTAATTGTTGGGGCGTTAAAGGTTATTGTTGTTGTTGTGGTTGTTGTTGTTGCTGCTGCCGTGTGCAACGATTTGTTTTTCCTTTACGCATTTTTCTCGGCATTTTGCGTTGTCATCATAAAAAACAAGACTTTCGTATAGGTGTGTCTGTGTACCTGTGGGTGTGTGTGTGTGTGTGTAAAAAACGAAATCAAAAACGTCGTGAATTGGACTCATTTTGTTTGGTTATGGTACTGTGGGCTTTGGGTCGTCGTCGTCGTCGTCGTCTTCTTGTGCTTAGTGAGTCTGGAAACTGTTTTTAATGACCAAATATTAAAATAAAAAGGTGCTGCCTTTTGGGGCCATACAGTTCGGTTCGGTTTTCTGGCCTTTTGTTTATGACCATGATAGCTCTGTTGGGTCTTATGACACTTTTCATTTGCCGCTGCATAATGAAAAATTAAATTAATGAACGCACATTTAAGAGCGGATGGAAATACATCCCAGCAGCATCCCAACAAAACAGAGTCCAATCTCAGACCTTAACTTTTCTATTCGCATTTCACGTTTGTTTTTCGAATGCCGTCGTTGTTGTTGTTGTTGTTGTTGTTGTTGTTGTTGTTTTTGTTTTCTATAGTCATTTCCATTTGCTTTGCCATTGCCATTTTCATTTCCATTTCCATTTACCATTGCCAAGTAGTCCACATTAGCAAAGTGCCAGCGAACAGCAACAACAACATCGAGTCTGGCGCCTTCTACTTTTGTGGCAAATTAATTTGGCAAGTGCAATAAAACTTTTGCAGCAGATTTGGCCATTATTCAATGCCTTGTAAATACCGACAACTTCTGAGTGGAGTTGGGGCAGCGTAACCTGCGAATGGGCTGCCTGTTATAGATTTCCCCCCCCCAACCCAGCATCGGCATCATGTTCGTGTAATAACCAGGCCATTAAATAAATTAGTCAAATGCTTTTGGTTGCCAGTTTGGATATTACCACAGTGTGGCAATAAATGGGGCTGGCGTGTCTTAAATGGATCTGTTGGCCATTCGCAGATGGGGCATAGTCAATACTTAAACCCTTTTGTGCTCATGGTCAGCCTCGATTGGCTGAGTTGCGCGTCTTACCTGCTAAATCCTGTACTGTATTTTAAATCTAACTGCTTTACAGTTTTCTTTTCTGCATGAGCGCAAAAACAAAACATTTGTTATTCAGGATTTGCCATGCAATGTTCTACGTAATTAAACCAAAGTGCAACAGCTAAAAGAAAAACACAAGGCACAACGAGAGCTTCACTTCGGGCTATCGAAGTTTGAATACCCTTGCAGGCAAATTGCTTGGCAAAGCTATGTTCGCATCCCACTTACTGCAGGAGCACAATGATATAGTAGATCGTTCAGAATGATTGCTGTGTGGACAAGAGAATATACGAAAGTTTTTTGTCCAACTATATGGTAAAGTAATACGATATAGACTAGCTTTCGATCACATAGATCCAGACAACTTGCACCCAACACTCCACCGACTCGCATTTCAGGCTTTCCCCAGTCAGAGTATAACAAAACGAAGAGTAAGGATACACTGGCGGGGGGAACAAAGCGGAGCATATTTTCAAAAACAGATTGAATGCTATAAATCGCAGCTGAGCCGCATCATGTCGAGTCGAGTTGAAAGGACGCAGAATCTGCTGCTGTTCGCCTCATGTGGGCGATGTACGCACTGAGCCCGGAAGCTGTAAGCGTTGCAATGAGCAATAATTGCGCTTTGACACTTGAGCGGGCAGCGCTCTCAGCTGACCCCACACCCCATGCAGTGCCTGTATGTGTGCTTGTGTGTGTGCCTCAAATCAACCCTGAAATTCATAAATGACAACGGGCAGGGCAAGACAATGGACGAGTCTACCCCGCAGCCGTCGACGCAGGACTCACTAATAAATCCTTGTCACAATATCCTTTTGTTTTGCCATTTTTCGAGGCCCTAGTCGAGTAGCTGCAGCCAGCACCCAGAAGCCCTATACCAGGCGCATTATCCTTTTTGAATTTACAGCGCAATAATTCAAAACACATTCGTCGACTGACAGACATACAGACAGACAGACAGAAAGAGAGACAGGCGGACGGACACGAGCGGGCATCAGGGCTGACGGCCTGGAATGGGCCGAGGCTTGCAAGTCTGCCAGACTTGTCTGCCGCCCCTCAATGATTAAAGTCCTGTCGGCACGCAGCGCCATATGCTTCCCGGCGGCCTCGTTCTCAGCAATGTCATCTCAGAGATTAATTCGCCGCTGGTTTTAGTGGCAGCTCGTCTCTCTGCCTGTTGATTGCCATTGTCTCGAGTCCCTGCCAGGGCCATTGTCATTGTTATCAGCTTCTCCAAACTTATAAATAGCAAGGGTGTGTATGAGAGAGAGAGAGAGAGAGAGAGAAGAAGTACGTGGAATAGGAATGCTCTCTAAACTGAGATCCACGAACGAGAACGGCTGCAATAATAGAGCGCCAACGATCGGCCTTATGGGATAAAATATAATCTGTAATAAAATATTTTTTCCTATTTTATATTGCTGTGAAATCTTTTCTTTTCCATGAAGGTATAAAATGTCTATCATAAATTATGTTTGGGACTGTTTTTGCGTCGTAATTTTATACATTTTTAGACACAATTTCATACAACATTTTTGGGGTGTTTATTAGGGAACTCCTTTAACATAGTTTTTGATATGTACAATAAGCTTAAACGTGTGCCATAATTGTTTAAATTTATCAAAATAGGTATACAAGGTGGACTTTATATATTTTTTGAGTTAGTTAACTTTTAAATCAAATCTCATGCCGAAAATATCCAATTTCTTGTCAAGCTATAATTGAGCTCATGTTTTAGCTTCCAAATAGAAGAAGAGTTTTTATGAAAATACTTTTGGAGGGTACTTTCACTCTGTCGTGCCATGTGTAACGCATGAACCTAAATTAAGTTTTAAGACTCAAGGATTATGTCCTAAATTCTTTGCTTCGGTTCATTATATCATATAGCTGCCATAGGATTTATTAAACGAAACTTAAGCCCTTTTGTTTTTTTTAAATATTTTAGTCAAGCTCAGCAATTGCGAGCTTTACAATCAGTCATTTGCCTGCAAGGGTATTTAAACTGCGGCTAGCCAAAGATAGACATTTGTTTTCGTTTATCTCTGACCTCAGACGCAGAAATTTCTAATGCATTGCAAGCAATTTATATTTGAAAATCCTAGAGACGAGAGTTTAGTCAATTTTCCATTCAAATTTAAATAAAAAGTTGAATAAGAGAAATAGGAAAATGAAAATGTAGAAGAGAGAGATAAATACATACTGAAAATCATGTCGGGAAAATATAACAATATAAGTACATAAACGGCCCATTTTAGTTGACTCGACTTTGCAGCCAGAATAGCATGAATGCTTGAAAGAGGTGGGAAAGAAGGGCTGGGGCGGAGGCAGGGGCAGTGCAGTGGCAGTGAGAATGCAAGTGAATTCACTTGTAAGGCGCAACAACAGGAACAACAGCAAGAGTAACAATTTAAACACTTATTCACACACACACACACACACTCACAATCAGACAGAGCACTCATAAGACACTGTGAGTATACTTGAACTTTTTGTTTGCACCACGCTTTGCAACGCGTTGCAAACGCCTCGCCTCGCCCCGGCCCGGCTCGGCTTGCCTGGGCATGTGTGTGGCAAGTATCTAGCGAGTGCAGAGCTAAAGCAATACGTACACAAATATCCACAAGTTCTACGAATTTCACACACACACACACACATAAGTACAGTCGGTACATACTTAGGCAAACTTGTGTGTGCTTAATTCCATTTTCATTTTCATTTCAGTCGGCGGCAGACAAATGCAGACAATGTTGAAAGGGAGGTGTGGACCGGGCAGTGTATGGAGGCAACGTTTTGTTTGAGTTCTTGAGGCATCCTTTTAGCCCAGTGCCTCAGTAATGTGCGCATCCGTTCTCGCTCGCTTGGCATGCGCCCAATGTTTGTCTGCTTTTGGGCATTTTGGCCCTGGGGAAATGGGTCAGCGAAAAAGCAGCAGCGCATAATTTAATTGCCAGCATTCGCAGCGGCAACTGCAACTGCAACGTATTTCCAATTACAAAATTCAAACTTTATGCGAATACTTAATAACTAAGCAGCAGCCCAGGCTCGCGTTTGTCACTGCCACAGGCCACATGCCATATGCCACACGCCACACCCCGCCCCCACAAACCTTTCTGATCGTAAATCATGGGAGTCAACTTAAAAATAGGCGCCTCCTGACATATCGGCGCGATTGTCAGTCATCGGGCAGGGCATGCGCTTAATTGCCGCACATCTGTCTGGCCCAATGCAGCAGCAACAGCAGCCGAGATCAGCTAATACCCCACCCCCTTTCCTCTGCCACATATTCTACACCCTTCCCACACATTATGTGCGTGGGTATCCGCCTCGCACCCCAGCGCCCCTCTTCAAATGAATTTATGACAACTAAGCATAAATAATTCAATTCGTGCGTGTTTACAACATTTATTAAATGAAGTGTTGAAGTGGGTGAGAATTACGCCCACACACACACACAAGAGCGCACACAAGCGCACACAAACACACACGCACACACTCGCAGCTACATCTCCTACATGCGCGATTCTCTCAATAAATTTTTTGAAGGGGCAGCCACAAAAAATATAGCTCGTTGTTGTAGCTTGCTCTTGAAAAAAAAAGCAACGAAAACCAAAAAAAAAATGGGCAAAGTCGGTTTTGTAGCTGGGACTTGCGGCAGCAGCAGCAGCCTTGCCTCTATCTATCCATCAAATGAGTCATAAGTGTTCAGACTTCCGCCTGTCTAGGGTTCAAAAAACTTCAAATTCCAAAAAAAAAAAAATAGAAAATAAAAATACACACACCGATTTGCGGCGCAGATTTGTGTAACTATTGCTTGAAGCTAAGGTTGTTGCCATCATCAGGTATTCAGGTATTTCAATCGCCTCTCTCTCTCTTTTTCTCTCTCTCTCGCTCTCTCTTATATAGTTGGTTTTGTGACCTTTTGATTGGGTTTTCTATGCTTAACACAAGCCTGTTGTATCTTCAATTTAACAAAATTGTATAATTTTTGCTTTTGTTAATAAATTGTTTGAGACAAACAACTTGATTTGTACTTATCGATTGTAACTTTTACAAATGTATCGATTAAGCGCTCGCAATTCACATTACTTTCATCTCGAAGAGCTTTCTTAAAGTTTCAATTCATCTTTAACATACCTCTTCCCGTCTAAAGTGGCTTTCGTATAACTCATTCAATCTCTAATGTGTTTTAAATCTATTTTGTTTTCGATTTGTTACATTAATTTCTAAACGATTTATTATTTTATTTGCTTTTAATTCTTCGTTCTCGCTGAAAGCTTCATATACTTACTTTTGTCATTAGTTCATAAAAAAGCCTTAATCTCCTTAATTACATAAAACTCGCTTAAACTGCTCTTGCTGCTAAGTGCTCAAAGTTTTTGCTTTGCTATAATTATAAATTTTCTAAAAGTTTGTTAAACATCTTTAACCATAATTATGTATTATATATTAAAATCTCTTTAGCTATTTGATAATATTGTTCTTTAACTTTCCAGGTCAAGTATTTTTGGTCTTATAGTTTTTCTTTACTTTCTTTCTTTACACGTTAACTATTTTTCGCTCATGGTCAACTTTATTTGCAGGCTCCTTGGCTTTGTGCAACCGCCCGGAGCTTGGCAACTGTCCATATGTGGGCATCTGTTGCTTTGGCCAATTTATGATGTCAGCTACTGTAAAACCCGCCATGTCAACTGTCGACAACAACAAACAGCATCAACAACACTAAAACAAACAATGGCAAAACTATTTAAAATAACAACAGACAAGTCGTTAACGTCATGGAATTATAATTAAAAATCTGAACAAGCCGTCGGCTCTGGCAACGAACTCTCCGCTCCTTCAATTATACGTCGCCCCCGTCTATTAAACAACATTATTATCATCGTCGTCATCATCGTTATAAACATTGTGGTTTGTATATTTGATAATTGACTTGGGCTTAACGCAATTAACAAAGCGTACGATTGAAAAAATATATAAACTCCATCAACGATATAATGATAAAAAATTAATTTAACATATAAAAAAAAAAAAAAAAATAAACAACAAAAGCAAAAACAAATATATATAAAAATTATGCATTGTACAGATAGCAACAACACACATTTGTTGTCATTTATACATGGTCGTATTTAAAAAGTAATATAAACATTAATAAGTTAATAATCGTTCACAAAGCGTTGCCGCCAGAGGCTGCATAATTGATGTGACTTCTATTTGGAGGAGGCTGTTAATAGTTTGCATGAATCGGAATTATTGGATGACGAACAGATCCCATTGCGTTGATAATGCCAATGATAATATTCAATATGAATATTGATGATATCGTGTGATTACAAATACAACAGCAGAAGAACAAAAAAAAAAAGGGCGAACAAAGAATTTGATTGACTTTTTTGATTGACCAAGCTGATACGCTAATCTTTACATAAACACAATCAATCGACAGTTTTCACATTGCGGAAAACAAACGCGTTTCTATTGAGCAACAACGAAATCGAAAACGAAAACTTGAGCGCAGCGCAACTAACCATGAAAATCAAATAATCAAAAACTAAGCTGTACGCTCTGGTCCGGCCGGGCCAGGCCAGGCGAGGGCATTAATTACCTACAACATTTTTCGTATGCCCAACTTCCGGCAGATGAGCGACGACTACATCTAGCATATAACTATGATTATGAGTATGTTTACGATTATGATCATCGGCAAGTGGACTTTGGCTGCGATGCTCTCCCCAGCTAGACCAGCCGGATGGCAAACGTAATTGCTGGCCATTATGGCCAAGATGTATGAAAAATGGTTGGCAAAAGTTTGGGCCAAGCGACGCGCATACAACACGAGTCGCGAGTGCAAACATGACGAAAACAAATATAGCAAGAAGGAACGACTAAAAATGGTAAGTCGAAGATTTAATACACTTTCAAATCAGTTTTCCATTTAAAAACACATTTCTTGTGTGAGAGTATATAGAGCTATATAGATATATGATGAGTCTAATGTGTATACGAAATCTTGAAAAAAAAAGCCAACGATATATTTGATCCTACCCAAGCAGCTATAAGATATAGTGATCCGATCTGAACGCTTTCGGACAAACAGACATAGGCATATCGATCCGACCATCGATACTGATATACCTTTTAGACGTCACGAATGCCCTCTGAACGAGGGTATAACAAAAATCTGTGTATACACACCATTTAATTATGCGCATAAAGCTAATTAATTAGCGCCAGGCAATCTGCCGTCGCGACGCAGTCCATGACAAATCAGATAAGAGAGACAGGTGTGCAATAGCACGAGCCAGCTAACTTAGTCTCACATAAAGCCAGAGCCATGATTCAGCCAAAAGCCAAACTGCATTTTAATTAAACATCGCATTGGAGCCACTCATAATATATCATATTAAATAATTGCGGCGATAGTATGCGATATATAGAATATATATATATATATATATATAAATACATATTTATATATATATATATATATATTTATATAAAATGTACGACTAACCTATTCGCAATGGTTATAATGGAGAAAGGTTTTTTTTTAGATGTTCATGTTATTGTAATATAAAGCTCCTAATAGATGTTCATTAGCTGCATATTAAGCGATGATCTAACCACCAAGCAGTTAATTATTAACATTGAAAGATGGTAAACAGCTGAATTATTCATGGCCAAATCTCAAGATAAACCATTGTCAAGGCTTTCATGTTATTAAAGCTCCTTACAAATAAACTTAGAAGTTGAGCTCATCGCCAAGCTTTAAAGAATCATAGAAGCAGAAGAGTCTATGAGTTGCTCTTGCCTGGGCTCATATTTCATTTCGTGGGGTTGCCAAGTATTCTAATAATTTGCTTTCTGTCGCAACAACAAGACTTTCTGAGCTTTCTACACCCACTTTACACCTATTAAAATTGTTGTTCAGCCAATGTTTCGAAACCATATTCTGTTACCTGATTGTTTAACCTCATGCTTCACTCCTGTCACTCACAATTACCTAGAACTAGTTTTCGCATTATTATTGTTCTGTAAAGTAAAGTTTTATGTCTATTTTCCATCAATGGTTTTATAGTATGCTTGATATATATATTCACTAGGGTTTCCAAGACTCTATTCCCATTTTAACTTTTATACTCTTAAACAGACTGTTAACTTGTGCCCAAGCTCCGAGTTGTGCTCAACACTAAAATTCATAGGCTAGCTGTGAGCGCAACTGTGAGAAATTCATTGCGATGCAAATGAGGGCCGGATGCGATATTAATTAAATCTTTGTATAAAACAAAACTTTAGCTCTAGATTTGATTACGTTTGGTGTGAAGAAGAAGCGAAGACAACTTTTCAATTTACTGTTGTCAAAGAAGTGAATACTGGTCCCCCAACCCCTAACCGTGCCCGGTGACTCGTCTTGCCAATTTATTTTCATTGGCAAACATTTCGCCAAGGATACTAGATCCAAAAAATAAACATATACACAATCAGTCGCTGCCCAATAACCCCTCCCCTATTTATATTCCATAATGTAAGACTGAGTATTTTTGGTGTATATTTTTTTTTTTATTTTCTTGCTGATGGAAAGTTGGAAATACTCTATAGCTGTAATTTTGGAGCCTACCCCTAATAGACTTTTAATTACCCAGTTACGTACCTTTGTGCTCTGTTCTGCTGGCGCTTCGGGGGCCGTGTTGATTTTTGCGCAATGACAGCATGAAATTACCATTAATTTTGGGCCCTGCAAATGGCGAGACGGAAACAGAAGCTGAAAACAAAATAGATTAGCATTAGCACAAGTATTCTATGTATATATATATTATGTATACATTTATAGGTACAGAGATTTGCATGAGACAGGACTGAGCAGCTATAGCCAGCAAAAAGAGAAAGAAATGGCGATAGTAAGAGTGAGTGCGTTGGCTATATATACATTTATAACTATACAAGTAAGTCGCGTAAATGCCTCGATTGCATGTCAAGCTGGCATTAAGTGCCACCCCGTAAGTGCCTCAATCAAGGCGGACTCGCCCCAGCGGGGCGCTCAAATTGAATAGACAGGCGACACTTGATATGGCGCAAGGCAACAGGACTATCTATCTATAAGAATTGACAACTAGCTGGAATTATTTGTCACACAAAATTAGCGTCGAGTTCTGAACAACTCGAATTGAGCTGAGATTTTTTCTAGCGCGCGCATCATTTGTCAATGCGCACCAAATAGTCAAGTGACAGGCAACAATAAAAACAATGCGACAGGGGAAATTGTTATGGATATCCAAGGGTGTGGAAGGGACGTAGAGGAGGGGGGATTGGCGGTGTTTAGCGTGTTTGAGCGAGCGACTTCTCCAAGGGTGTGTGATAAGTCGCGGGCTATTGACAGGAAAAGGCACACAGTGCTAATGTGTTTGTATTTGTGAAATTGAGAGATTTACATGAACTCAACGCTTGCCGATTTCGTGGGCTTCATTAGCATAGCGAATGTCAGCTATTGATATGCATAACGAGTGAAAGATAAGCTTTTAAATCGCATTTAATACCCTGGACTAGAGCTCATTTGTGCCCACATTAACCTATGTTGCTGTCAGAGTTAACGGCTGCTTTAATACATTGTTAAACTGGTTGGGCATTTGTATTATTCTCTACAGCTTATGACCTGTTGTTATATTCAGGACAGGATGAGATTGTAGCGTTGCCATTTTTTACTAAAATGCCCATTTGGCAACACCAATCTTGATAAAAGATGAGAGCATTTAAGTTCTGGTCAAGCAACTGGAAACCTCTCGTCAATTGAACTGCATTTAATTCAACATTTAACTTCCACTCAAAGTTAAACTGTCGAGTCAACGGACATGAACTTTGACAGGAACATAATAAAAAGGACACTCAAATATTGTGAACTCAGCTCTCAGATTTCAACTAGAGCAGCCGCCACTTGAAGTGCCACTTGAGTTAATGCGCTCGGCAACATTGCAAGAGCCATTAGCCAAATGTCTGTTAGCCACCAAGTGTCATATGTTGCTCGCAATCTCAACTAATTTTGGCAGCTGCTTTCAATCAAGCAACACTCAACGATTGTCAATTGTATACCGCTTGTCAGTTGTCGCACAGCCAATGTTGAGTGTTTCGAGTTAACCTGCCATTTGAATACCAATTTCAATTTCAATTTCAATTTCAATTTTAAATTCAATTCTCAAAAATCAAACCAATTCCAATTGCCAGCCGGGCAAGTGACCCAACTTGAACCGCATACAGATTGATACTTGAATGCGTTATGGCCAAAAACATACTCGTATTCGAAGCGCGGCCCAACTGACATTTCAATGGCATTTTGTGCGCGTCATTTGGGTTTTTCG
This sequence comes from Drosophila virilis, assembly GCF_030788295.1. Taxonomy (NCBI): domain Eukaryota; kingdom Metazoa; phylum Arthropoda; class Insecta; order Diptera; family Drosophilidae; genus Drosophila; species Drosophila virilis. Next base: position 15,934,526 of record NC_091543.1, read on the forward strand.
GCTTTTCGCCTTAATATTTGTTCAGTTCATTTTTTATGGTTTTGTTTGCTTGTGCTTTGCATACTTGAGCAGCTGCTGGCACTGGACGGGGCAGAGTTGGAGCATTAGGTCAAAGCAATGGCCATCCTTGCATTTAACCCTCACCCCCACAATTATGAACAGCAATTGGAATGCAGCTCTACGTTATTTCTTTTTTTAATGTTTACCTTTTTTGTATGCCGCGCGGCACGCGTACAATTTATATAAAATGCCCTTGAATCGCATAGTACGTAGCGTATTTTGTTATTTTTTTTATTTTTATAGATATTTATGGTGAGCTGTTAAGCGTTAAGTTTTCAATTTCAATAATATATTTATAGCCAGAAGGTCGCACGCAGGCGTTGACAATTATAGCCCGGCCCGCAGCCCGGCATTACCATAACTAAACTATCGAAAATCGGCAAGGCAACATAAGAGTTAATGAGCGGCAGCTTAGCAGCAGGCAATGGCTCATAAATCATATTTAACATATCTAAATACTTTATGTATTATGCATTTAATTAGAGCGATATAAATTACAATTGAGCTGAGCTTGAGTACCCCACTTGGGCGACATTCCATGGCAGGCCGCCAGTGGGCTGAGAACTTGTTCAAATTATACGTTATATTGAACTAACATTGTCACAAAGATAACGATAGCCAGCCACGTCATAGCTGACGAAGTGCAGGCGACACCTATATCCGACTCCGACTCAGACTCCTGTTCTGATTCCGATTCCATGCGCATATTATACAAAATGTTGCCGGGGCTATGCCTGGGGCAGTGCCAGCTGCCATTCAATTAGAATCTTGTCAACGCCCTGCGCACCGCAGTTGTTAACAGGCAGCTAGGCAGCCAGCCAGAGTACCCAGGACATCTATTGAATATGTTGTGCCCCTCTCTGAACCATTGCCGTCTTCCCGGTCTCGAGCTGGATGTCGTCCATTTTTCGTATGACAAAGCGTGCCATTGTTGATCTCCTGCCCAGGCACCACGCCGTCGCCGATGTAGTAGCAGCCCATCAGCAGCTACCACTTAACCAAGGCAAGCATCCATCCATCCACACTCAAACACACACACAGACACGCCCACATAGCATCGCAGAGCAGGCACAATGGGTGAGCCTGTAACACTCAATATAGATCCAATGGGGCCTGTGCACTAGAAGTGCATATTGAGGAAACTTCATTAAAGTTTCCTATCGAAACAATATTTTAAATGATCGTTTTTCAACTATCGTTTAAATGTGCTAATTTTTTATGCTTTTCGATGCGTTTTTCTTTATCGATAAGCACAAAACTTATGAGTATTAAATTCATATCTATTGATTTCTACAAAAACTGTATTTACCCAGTTATTGATAATTGCATTGCGATTCATTTCAACGCTAACAGCAAATATCGACACACGCATTTATCGCCAAGCGATAAGTTATCGGAAATCACATTTTAAGTAAAACGATATATCAACGATAATAATATTTATCGTTAAGCGATAGGTTAATTTACATTTATAGCAAGAACTAGTTTATCGATATCGACATTTATCGCTCAGCGATATGTAATCGATAGCCACATTTATCGACAAGCGTTCTCTCAGTTTTCATAACTCTGTGCATCCTTGAAGCTAGCTGGCTTCTCCCATGGTGAATTTGGCGTCGGAGTCGCCGTTTGCTGACATGTCAGAAATTTTAACTGGCAATTTGCAGGAAAACGCACGCGACGCACGTACAACACGACCAGACACGGCCAGCCGGCCACGTGGACTGCTGCAGACGGGAGGGACGGGCATCGGGAGGAGAGGAGCGCGCGCACAGGAGCCACAAAAGGACAATCTGACAGGCAGACAGGACGAACGATTGGGTAGAGCGGGAGAGGCGGCGTGGAACAGACAGGCGAACAGACAGTGATACAGAATCAGCAGCAACGTCCTCAGCAATTTCCATGAGCGTGTGTGCCTGTGTGTGTGTGTGTGCCTGTGTGTGTGTGCATGCAAGTGTTTTCTTGTTTTTGTTGCATAGAACATGGCACAATATGTTGCCATGTCTGCCACTCCTCAGCTGCCGCCCCCAGCCACGCCTCGCCTCGCCTCGCATCGAGTCTAGCTGCCACTTGAGTGTGTGGCGCTCTCTCTCTCTGTCTGTGTGAGTGTGTTTGGTGAACATTTTCGGTAATGGTGTCAAAATAATTTGGGTTGTCATTTGTTTTGTCGGCCACCCAAAAAGGTAAGCCATATAAGCAAGCAGCCAAGTGTGGCCAGCATTGTGGTGGAGCTCCAGAGGGTGGCGCAAAGTTGCGCTACTGTGTGGGAAAAGCTTTCCGAAATTTGGCGGGATACACGGTCTCTAGTCGCTCGGCTCTGGCCAAGCTCATAATCAGCAGCGCTCTGCTTTAGTCAGGGCAAGTAGCCGCATTAACCATTTGCGATTTTTAATAAGCAGCCAAACGCAGGCAGCTAATAAAGTATAAGTGGCGAGTGAGGGCAGGGAGCAGGGGGCAGGGATTGTGCAGGCGTACACAGGCAACAGGAACAAACACATACATATGTAAATATGGGAGGGGCTTTGATGGGGCTGTTGGGGAGGCAACGAGATTAACTCTTGTGTTGTTTTTGCTTAGCCTTTGTTGCTTGACGCTTGTTTGGATTTTTATTAAATTTTTGTTGAGGGCTAAGGGTAACCCTATGTGGCGTGTTTGTTACTGCAAATATTAATTGATTTTCCTGTTTGTTGCTTCAACTCTGTGTGTGCTTACAGCTCTCATGTGTGCGCGTGTGTCTGTGTGTGTGTGGGTGCCTCGGACCTTTTTGCGCACAACAATTTTTCCAATTTTCAATAGCAACAGTTACCCCAAACAACGCAACTCGCTCGCAACTCTGCGGCATTTGCAGACGCACAGTTGAATTCAATTTTTGTTTCGGTGCCGATTCGATTCGATTTACAGTTTTTTAGCTAGCTAGCAAACGCGGCGTATGCGTAACGCGTTCCAGCAGAACACTAAAAGTCTGAACTAAATAAAAAAAATGTTGCCTACTTTTCAGCGGGAGCGAGTCAGCCAAAAGGGCAAGCGAATGCAGCGACTTTAGCTTGATTTATGGACTAGCTGCCGCAACTAGCAGCAGGCCAAATGAATTAAATTTGCTGCAACATATGGCTTGATATGATTTGACAGTTTCTTCATAACATTTTCCATTCGTCTATCTGTTTTCTTTTTGGATTTCATCCGCGCAGCAGAGACAACAAGTTAAATGGCGTTCTATATTTTTGATTTCTCTGGCATTGCCTGCATCATAAATCATTGCCTAGGTGTGGCAAGAACAACATCAGTTTGCCCGATAATGAATTGTTGTTCTCATTGTTGTTGATTGATGCTTAAGATACAGCAGAAGCAGGGCTTCCGCACAACGCTTAAATGTCGCTCCACCAGACTGAGGGCTGAGGGATATGGCATGCAACAGCTGCCAATGCCAGTATACAGTTTGGTTAGTCTGCAGCCCCTAAAGCACATCGTCATCAGCATGAAGAGCCCTTTGTTTGTTTGCTAATAGCTTGTTAGCCATTTCAAAAACAATTTTCTAACAACAAGAACAACAACAGCAACAAGAAGCTGGAACAGACACAAACAGGGACATGTGTCCCCCTTACTAACTTATCGGCCCGTAGCTACCAGCATTGGGGCTTCCCAACCAGTTTCCACTTTCACTGAGCCGCTGCTCTGCTCTGTCATAATTCAGGCAAGCAAAAAGGCACCGAAAAAAAAATCAGAATACTATACGCACACGGCCACACGCACACACACACACACACAGACACACACATATTGACAGCTTTGCCATAAATTTCAGGTAACAGCAACAGCCAAGGCCCCAAAACACCCATAACAGACATTCACACACACACTCACGCCCACACACACAGCTGGTTTTTGCTGTTCTTTTCTTTTTTCTCCGCACAGTTTGTTGAAGTTGTTGCCAAGTGTCGCACTCATTCTTCGTATCATTCATACGCCACGTGTAGTCGGGCAGTGAAAACAAAACTGTCATACGAAGCGACGGGAGATTACGTTTACGAATGCAAATATTTGACGCACTGTGCACACGGCAAAAAAAAATTGAAGACAAGTGCACTAAAGATTGTTTCTTTATGGGCTGATGCCCGCTAAAATATTCTTGCCTGAATATTTTCATTCAAGTCGAGTGCACTAAATATCATTGCTTTATAGACCGTTTATTATAATTATAATTATGTAAGTTTTCATTTTTGCCCGCTTATTTTGCATTGCATGTAAAATTAGTTTCCCATTAATGTCGATCATCAATTAGTCGGTCAATTAGACAGTCAATCAGTCAGCACTTGGAAATAAGATTAAGTTATGTGTGTCGACCGGAATTATCAGGATTTTTTTATGTCTGGACTGTGCGTTGATTATCGATCAGTCAGACAGTCATGACAAACAACTTAATACACGTAGATAAGGAGAGCTTTCTTTATGTATTCGATCGTATAAATTGTAATCTGATAAAATTACATTTTCGTGCATATAATATTTGGATCATCAATCAGTCAAAATGTGCAAAAGAGCGCAGCAAGGTTGTATATATACACAATTGACAATCTTTTGCAAGAGGGCATTAATAGGAACAACAACATTAACAACTATTGAATTTAAGACCTGAGTTCACAAAAGTATCTTAAAAGATGGCAAACGCGCCTTTATCGGAACCGCCTCAGGTAATGTTTAAATTGTAAATTAAAGAAAACGCTGTTCCAAGTTTGGCATTACAATTAGCTAAAACAAAAAATACGCTATTTATAGCGACAATATAAAAGAAAAAATATGCTGAAAATGAACATTAAGAATCATTTGGGTGGAAGAAGGCTCTAGTTGGGAGTGCACGACTGAGAAATACCCTGGACTCAAGCAAATTGCACAAGAACTCACTCGAGAGAGAATTAAATACAAAAGCTAATAATTGTATACCAAATTTGGTGTTTATAGATCTTATAGTTCTCGAGTTATGCTTAAAAAACCATGTCTCACAAGTCTCATATTGATCACTTTGTTGTCTGACGAGATATAGAAATAAAATAAAAAATTAGTTTTGTGTATGGTATAAGAGAATATATAATTAATATATTAAGTCTCTAGCTCAAAACCTATATACCTTCTTTTACACATTCGCAATGGATTGAGGGTATAAAAAATGTTAAGCCTGCGGCATGGCCGCCGTATAAATGATATGCGAGCTATGCCAGCCGAGGGGAAGCCCTGCTTAGCTGTTGTGCCTTTTTGTGGCAGCCGATGGCTGTTATTACTTTGTTTGTTTAACTTCAATTTTGCCAGCTTGTTGCTAATATTTCATCAGAAAGGGTTGGCCAAACAGACTGGGCAGAGGGGAGCCGTGCTACCTTTTGACAGTAGCCTGGCGCCCCATTGCTCGAGTCTTTTAACGCTGCTCCTTTTGGGTTTACTTTTTTTTCCACAAAGTTTGAACAAGTCTGCCGCTGTTGCAGCCCTTGTGCACATCCGGTGCTGAGGTCCCAACCCAAACCAATATGCTTCGAAGCCTCATTGACACCCCAGACCCAAGCAGGGCACATGTCGTTTTTTGTTTTGGCAAATTAAAATTCACTTAACAACATTTCGTTTTAGTTCTAATTTTTATTTACAAATTTTCCATTCATTGTATTCTAATATAGGGATTTTTTGTATTTGCTACACAAATGGCCCAAATCCTTGTTAAGAATTTATGAGACAGTAAAGCCGCAGACGTGACCCATGCAATTTGCATTCGGTTAAGTTGAGAGCTATAGGGGCATGCGGCTAGGAATGTATATAGATAGATTCGTGGGAATGGGTGCGATGAGTGGAATATTGCGGTAGATGCCACCACGTTCCTCGTCGCTGGCCAAATGCTTCGTCAATAATGTATAAGCATTGCGGCAAAAACTTATTCAAAGGCGTGGGTGCCTCTTGAAAGGTTTTTCGTTTGTGTCTGTATTAGTATGTGTGTGTGTGTGTGTGTGTGTGCGTATGTGTGCGCTTAAAAGCTCGCACACTCTTTGTCTCGACCTGCTTTTACTCAATTGCAATCAATTAAAAATCAATCAACTCAAATGTAGTGAAAAACAATTTTTAATTGAAAAGCAGCAGCCAAAGCAGCAGTCGAGCAGCAGTCGAGCAGCAGCTCGGGCAGAAGAGCTTCAATCCCAGCTGACCGGGTCACCTGGAAGTGCTCACGGAGAGTGCTGAGCACTACACTTCAAGTGGTTTTACTGGCGCATACACCATCAAACACTCGCACAACACACACACGCACACACAGATAGAACGCACACACATATAAAGTAGCCGAAAGCAAAGTGCATGAATATTTTATGAAGATAAATAAGGATAAAAACTTCAAACGACCACGAAAAGTGGTCGCCGCTCCGAAATGGACCTGGGCCAAAGGATGCAGCATCAGCACCAGCAGCACCAGCAGCACCCAGAGAATGGAGCAGCCAGCACAACAGCACGTCCAATAAAACAAAGAGCGAGCAATAGTCGCCATAGGAGCGTGAAGAGAGCGAGATAGTGAGACAAACAGACAAACGGACAGACTGGGCAAAAGACAAGAGGTGGCAAGAGCAACGAGAGCAACTGGACATTCACACGGCGTATGAGCAATGTGCTCTGTAAATGACATTTGCATTTCACCTTTTCACGTTTTCACATTTCCACAGGCAACATTATTCGAAAGCCGAAGCTCCACTCAAAATTTAACTGAATGCAAGGGAAAATGAGAGTTTGGTATGATGAGCATGAGAAACATGAAGATTGTTCGCAATATTCAGACGTTTCTTATAACTGACAAATCTCGAACTTTCGGCATTGTTAAGCTTTGATCTGCGACTCGAAACTGTAACTGTAAATAAGAATTTTAAAAACGTTCAAATGCATTTTGAGTTATAGATATGAATATTATAATCTCTACAAGTTGCAGAAGTTTCCAATGAATCGATTACAACAAAGAATATTGCAACTTTTTTTTTGCTAATTGTGGTTTGTGAGTTTGGCCGCGTAAATAATCCGTAAAAAAAAAAGGGAACATAATACAAAGATAATATTTTCATGTGTTTTATTTAAAGGTAGAACACGTTGCTCCATTAAAAGGCTTTAGTATAGACTGTGTCGCAGCTTTTGATGAATTTAACTGAATATATAATCAGTCACAACACAAAAGTATCGAGTATCAAACGCATTTTTTGGTACAACTGCTAATAAATACAATGCAGTGCTGTTAATTATTTTATTATATGCTTTTCAAAATAATTATAATTTATAAGTATGGTATTTAACCATATCATATTTAACTATAAACCATCAGCCTAATTTTTTTCTAACAGCCCTGGCAATTATAAGCTTTGGCATAATAAATGCATAAATTTGGCTCAAATTGGAAGCCGGATTCTCTTTTATTCAGCTTGAATATGTAATTTAATGGCACTTTATATTTAATGTTATTTACTTGTATACACAACAATATAGTACTTACAGATAGCTTCACGAAACTATCTGACCGCTAATGTTGTCTGTCTGTCTACATTATTTTTTTAATGAACTTTGCATTATGAGACAAACAACGTGGCAGACGACGTCGACGATGTCGACGACAACTGACCAGTGAAATGAACTAGGTACACAGAGCGAAACTCATTTCAAAGCTATTAGCCGGAAACTGCAGAAACAGCAACAACAACAATGCCAACAACAACGACAATGAGAGCAACTACTCTGTGGAATGAATCGAAACGTTGACTGCAAAACTGCGCTGGCAACTACTTAGTTACATTCAGGCCTCGTTACAATTTCTTTGGCCGAGGCGTTCGTGCGTAGAGACAAACACTCCGCAAGCTCCCTTCCCTTGACAACTCTAGAGCCCAATCCTGTGGCAGGATCATAGTGAGAACTTGGGTGCTGCCAATTCATTTCTGCATTGCGCTGCCTTTTGTTTGGCCAGCGAGAGTCAAGTGCTTGGGTTCGGTTGGGGATAGGGGGTCGGGGTTAGGGTGGCAAGGCAAACCACTCAATGTAATGAAGGTCATTAGAAATGTGCCCGGGGGCATGTCGCACGCACAACTCATTTGCACTTGGCCAAGTTGCAGGTCAAAAAAAGAAGACGCAAAAAAAAAAAATGAATGTGCGTAAAGTACAAAGCAAAAGTTTTCTTTCTTTCTGCCATTGGGGCCTCTCATTGTTGGCAGCTTTGGGTCATTAGGTGACGCTTGTCCATGGGCGCAAACGTAATTAGTCGACAGCGACGATGAAGACGACGGAGACGACATCAAAACATGTAAAGTAGGGCGACTGACGCTCGAGTGACCCAACGAGCCATGCCCCCAATGAATGGCGGGTCCCCCAATGGATCTGCGTCTGGGCCCGAGTCCGATGAGAGCCAAGACTTGGGCAAAAACTTGGTAATTAGGATGTTTGTGCTGACAGACAGACACACAGACAGCCCGACACGCAGACAAACGAGGCGAAAAGAAAGTGAAATGGCAAACGGCTGTCGAACGGGTTTGTTCTGGGGGCATTCAACAAGAAGCCCAAGTCAGAAGACGTTGCCAAAGCCAAAGCCAAAGCCAAAGTTAAAGCTAAAGCTGAAACTGTCTGAGCAAAGATGCTAACGATAGCTGCGTGATAGCGCAGACGGCATTCGCAAATTAAGTTGACATCTTAGGTTTAACTTTTTTAATTAGATTTTATCATTATAATCGAGTCACAGTTGGCAGTTGCAGCAGCCAAGTGGCAAAAATAATACGCTGCCCTGCCCCGCCCTGCTCCATGCCCTTAGCCTTTGCGTTTTATTATTATTTACATCAGCCAGTTTTTGGACATTTTGTTGCGCTGCAAAGTAGGCAAGCGCTTCGTTGCCTCGTTTAGGTGGCAATTGCCCGGCTCATTACAGCATGCAGCTTAATAGGTCAGCATAATGTTTCGTGCTCCATGTTCCATTCGATTTCATATTGCAACAATGTGGCTTTAAGCGCTGCCTCTGCTGCACACTCACTTGCAACTGAAAATCCCATTGAATTTATAGCCCCTTCTTGCCTCGACCCACCCACCTCTTGACACAACCGGAAAGACTTGGAAAAAAAAAAAAACAAAGTGTTAACAATAAAAATGACGTTTGCCAAACCGACTGCAGCCCTGCCGTTTGAAAGGGGCAACTGTGCAAATGTTGCAACTGTTAAGAAGAATGAAAACTTTACTTGGGATTTGCCGAAGATTAAATGCTCTCACATGCACATAACTTTCTACTCTTAATATGTACTTAATTTTCGACTGACTGAGCCATTTGATTGACTGATTGATTTATCAAGCACAGTCGAAATTCCAAGATCCACGCGGAGGCGTGGTTTTGATAAATTCCACTCCTGACTGTGGAAAATTGGTGGAATACAGTGTAAAAGTTCACCAAACGGCCTTTTTACTACTTTCACTTTTTACTTCAATCAATTTTCGACTGATAACTAGTCATTTATTAACAATATTTTAAATATCTTAGGGACATGTTTTCTAGGATATCTTCATGCAGGTGTTACAAATTTACTGACAAGGTTATAGTATGCAGAGTATAGGCCATTAAAATGGAAAAGTACTCGCACCTGTATTTGTGATTCATGCTCATGCTCATACTTATGCACATACTCATACCATACTCATAGTCATACTCATACTCATGCTCATGCTCATGCTCGCACTTGCGCTCGTAAGTAAGCTGCAATGTTGAGCCGCACTCACACATACAGACACCCACACCTACTTTGTGGGTGTGTTGAGGAAATGCGCTTAAGTGGCATCAACGTCAAGTCTCGGGTTCGAGTCGAGTCGAGTCGAATACTGGCATGGGTTTCTATTGCACATTCAAGTCAAAATAACAAACTGATGAGCATTTTTAATGTCAATTTGATGATTTGCCATGATGTGTATATCGTGTGTGTGCGTGTGTCTGTCGGGTGTGTCCTGTGTGTGGGAAACTTTATGTGCCAACGGCCACTAAGCAAATAATAACAAATGAGTAATGAACTGCGCTTATACGGGAGACCAATCAACTGAACCGAATGTAGGATTCACCTGTCCGGTTGCCAGTTTCAGTTTTTGGGCAGTACACACGCACGCACACAAGCACACCCACCCGGCTGTAGAGACAGAAAACATTCATTGATTATTTAAACGTTTGCGGTGCTATTGTTGTCCCATAGTCACACCCGGGGAGAAGAGAGACCGGTTGTGTTCCACTCATAGTCACAGTGGCAGCCACAATTGCAGCCATAGCCACAGGAATAGCAACAACAGCAGGAACAACATTTATAGCCCGACATGCAATTGTGTGCTTCACACTGTGGCATTCATTGCCGATCGTTTGTATCAAAAGTTTTATGCCATTGGGGCATAAACAAATATTGATTCCATGTGGACACTGAATAATATACCATATTCGTGGACTTGCGCGAATCAGTTGCAGATGCAACTGTTTACGAAATTCGAAAGGAGCTTAAGTGTGCATGTAATTACTGTAAGCAGAGCATAGACCGATAAAGTACGTGCTTCATCATTCAATTAATCAGCAGAAGCGAAGCTTGCAATTTCAATTGCTTGAAAAAGCTTGCACGTTAAACTTCATAATATTTTCATCTGAACCTCAAACAGTCGCCGTTTGAAATTGAACAAGAATTACACTGCAATAAAAAGTAATTCGTGCAGTGCATTTTTAAAGTGTGGCCAATTAGCTACACTCAAAGCTTTTATGTGCCTTTAAAACATTTGATTTAGCATTTTTAAAGCATTTTAATAAAAAATAGCTTCGGCGGTAAGCTTTCGGGAGCTTGGAAATTGAATTATTTTCCTTTAAGCGTGAAGGTTTTGAATTTCTAAAAGCTTCTGAAGGATTAATCTTATGTTTAAATACCATTTGTCGGGTACTTCTACAAGCTCTTGCCAGAAACATAAATGGGAAGGCTGACTGAATAGAACACTAGTTGATTCAACATTTTGCACTCGTCTTTGTTAAGCTGCTCTCTGTCTGTGTCTGCTGTGCTGTCGCTTCTCAATCCTGATGCGTTCCAATTGCTCAAGCAGTCAATGCCATTGCAACAACTACAACAAAAACAAGAACAACGGCCACAATAGCAACAACTATAATGCAGTCAAAGATATAGTACTTGCAGGGGTACATTGTACGCTCAAGTTGAGCCACGTCGCTGTCGACGTCCGTCGAGTCGTCTATTCATGGGACGCCTTGTGTACTTATTTTTAAACGTATTAAGGAAGCACCGGCAAGGAATCGAGAGTGGAGTGGAGTCGACTTGAGACGACTCGAGTCAACTTGAACTGCGGCAACAGCACCAGCAACAGCAACAGCGACTAAATAAATGATACGTACCATGTGCCACGAAAGGGACAGCTGTAGGTGGCGCCGCAACCACTGAGCAACAGTGAGGCAAAAAGGTAACCAAAGAGTTTCCATTGAATTGGCTTTCAATTCAAACGCTAAAAGACATTTCCATAGCAAAAGTCTTTGTTGCCGGCCCTTTGTAATTGCCAGAAGAAGAACTTCATGTGCTCCCGTACATTGAGCTGCTTCTTAAAGATATATCTTGAAAAAGGAAAAAAAAATCAGAAACATTTCTCTCACTAGCTTAAAAATTTGCCAATCAGCCCATTAGCCGATGACATTTCATTGACAGGCAGTTAAAAAGCTAAACAAAGGAATGTACATGTTAACTAACATGAACTTTGCCAGGAGCATAGACGAAAAGAAAACCTGAACACCTTTTAGCTCTTCTTTTTCCATATGAATAAACCACAAAAGTTGTTTGTTCCAATGCAGACAGAAGCGCAGCTTTTGAGCTGTTGCAATCTTTTGTCGAGAAAGTTTCAATTTTCTTTTTGACAACATTAGACAACAAACCAATCAAAAAGGATTTTAGTTGGTCGGGTTCAAGTCCACAATCAATGGGGCTACATATATAGAGTAAGTTTCTATTCCGCTTAAAAAATTCGGAACTTTAACTTGCCTCCTTTGCAGGCGCACACATAGTGCAAAAGTTATGCGCGAAACAAACAGAGAGAATAGAGAAGAAAAATACAAAAGATATTATAAAATAAAATAAGAATGGCAAGGTATAAGGAAAAGCAAATATTTCTTGGCTGCCAGCTTGGCTTCTTAGTTTTGCTGTCGAATCCATGTTGGACGCAAATTTATGACTGTCAAAAAGTTCAACTGCACAATGCGAGGACAGAGACGAATGCGGCCGACGAGCAAGAAATATGCAAGGACCGCCACGTTCAACTTTAACACTTAACACTTTCTCCCATAAAAAAAAAAAGGACACGAAAGCACATATCTAGGCACGCCGAAGAAGACATACGCTTGCTAGCATTTGGCTCAGAGCTGCTTGAAAGACTTCCAATGGGTTTCATATCATATTGTTTTCCAATTTGATATGATTTTGCGGGCATTTCTGGGATAATAGCGGAAGAATATAAGATTGCCGAGTTTAAGATATTAAAGCGATTTTTTCTGTTAAGCTATCAAATAGATATTTCAATTTAAATAAGATTTTAGTCATCTGTGTGGAGCATCTGGAAGTCTTTCATTTTCGTACCAGAAGTGATCTCTAGACTGATTCTTCTGATAGGCCTAAATCCTAACCATAGATCAATATCGACTCAAGTATATAAAAAGATAGCTGATGCGTTTTATGCGTTACACATTGTATGCTAAAAAAAAAAAAAAAATCCCCTTACAAGCTCTATAAAAATGAAGTTTAAAAGGAGAGGAGAAAAATACTTTTTAAAGTTGTAAAGCAAGTGCCCGGTGACAATGGGCCTATAGGAATAAATAATATCAATCCTGAATTATTTGTATCAGTTAACGTGATGAATCTCGTTGAGATTTAAGTAAATTATTATTTGAGAGGCGCAGGCGATATGCAGCAATCCACGTAAGCAAAGCAGCTGTCGATGTCCTGCCATGTCTGGCTGTCAGATACAACAACAAGGCTAACAGCAAGGACAACAACGCATTTAAATCAAAGCCGCAAACCCATCAAGACATTTTTAATGACGCCCCAAGGCAGACTTCCCCCCGCCCCACGTGGCACATGCCACGTGCAACCCGTGAGCAGAACGCCCGCTGCGCGCCTCGTGTCTGCGGTTTAAGGGCTCCCAGACAGGCAGCTCATCCAGCCCAATCCAGCCCAATCCAACCCAACCAATGCCACGCCCATCGACCACAACCTGCCTGATATATACTATGCCTATATACACATTTCAAATGAAACAAATGCAAATTGTTGTCATTCAGCGACATCAACGAGGAAGAAGGCAGTCGATTGCTTTTATGCCAGGAGCAGGCACTTGCTGTCCTGTGTTGTGTGTCCGTGTTGCGGCCCGCCTCGTAAATGTTCATTAATCCGCCGGCAATGCAGACAGCGCAACAACAGCAACACGAGTGTGCGTGTGTGTTTGTTGTGTGTGTGTGTGTGTGTGTGTGTGTGTGTATATTAATGCGGCTGGCAAAAGTAGCTTTTAATTAGCATGTTGTCTGCGAGCCGCAACGCAGCTCGTTTGTTGCAAGTTGTTTTGGGGATTTTTGAATGGTTTTTTGGTTGACTGGCAACAGCTCAGACGCAGGTGGCAAAACGACTAAGAAGAAAAAGCAGCAGCAGCAGCAGGCAATGCGAAATTCACGGGCGTAGCACAGCACGTATGGGGCGGCAATAGTTTTTTGGCGGGTCTGGAGTAGCTGGCACAGCTGTAGGGCTCTGGAGGGCTTAAATGGGGCTTAGGCTTAGAGCCGCACGCGGTTTGTGCGTTTACGATTTACGCAAACGCATGGGCGTCCCTGTGGGTGTGGGCGTGGCCATGAGTCTAATTAGTTATCAATAGTGGTTGCGGCAGGTTTTAAATCCTCGCTTAACATTCCTCTGGCATTTATTTGAGTAAAGTTGTGGGAAATGACACAAAAAGTTTGATCGATTAAGTCGCATGCATTGAAAAGCTCATTAGCTATGCAAAAATTATAAAAGGAAAATCGACTTAAGCACTTAAAAAAATCGATTCATTAAGCACATACGCACTTTGTGCAGCGATATGCATCTTTTCTGCCTGACCCCCCACACTATGCATGGCAAATCGAATTCTTGATTAGCTTCGGTGCTTATGGTCTGATCCGCTTTTAGACACTTGAAAACTGTGTGTATACCAAAGCCCAAGGTTCTAGCTCTAACTATTTTTTCAAATTTTGATGGAGCGTTAGCTAAATATTTTGTATGTTAAGCTTAATCATGCATAAATATTGATTAATTCTCGTACTGCGCACATCCTCCTCTATTAAGGGGGCTGTGCTCGTTTCTTTTTAGAAGTACACGTATCAATTATTCGTAAACACTTAATAGCCCATTAGTTGGCTGCGTGCCACTCGTCATCCGCATAATTGCAGTCACGCACCTTTAAAATTATAGGCTCTGGGTCTGACATTTTTCAACAAACTTGGTATTAGATTTGATTTGTACTTGATATGTTCAATATTTACTTTGCTTCATTTTGTTTTTTTTTTTTTTTTTTTTTTTTTTTACTACTATTTAATGTCAATGAATTCTGGTGTTTTTCTGTATAGATAATCCTATGAACAAGACCTTGACGTTGGTTAAACACTTAGCATACTTGTGGTCAAGGATTTTTAGAAACGTCTCTGCCTAAGCAAAGTTAATTTGATTTAATAGTAAAGCAGATCAGCTAGAGCTTAATGCTTAAATTCAATTGCTAAATTATTAGCAAAAAGTCGCAGCCAGTGAAACGTTTCTGCTAAAAAAGAGAGTACGCGAAAGAGGAAAAGAGAGAAAGAAATCTATTTTGAATTAGGTGATGTATGGAAAAAAAAATTTTAAGAGTGCAAGAGAAAGCTAGATAGAGAAAGAGAAAACGAGAGAGAGAAAGAGGGAGCGCAAGTGCGAGAGAAAAGGTAGTAAGAGAGAAAGAAGTAAGCGAGAGAGATACAGAGGAAGAGAGCACAAGTGAGAGAGAGAGAGGCCGAAGGAGCGAGTTAGATAGAGAGAGATATATGGAACAACCACTTCAGTAGTGCAAGCGAGAGAGAGACCGAAATAAAAAGGGCGAGCGAGAGAGAGAGAGAGAAAGAGATGTATGAAATACCCACTGTCAAATACAATTTCGATACGAATCTCCTTGGCCTCCGTCAATATCTACTTAAGTTGGATTAATTTGCCGCATTAGTCGGTTCATTGGCATGACGGAACGGATGCGCCGCGAAACTGAGGCAATGTCAAGCGCCGTAATTTGATGTCGTCAATGAAGTAGGCGCTGTGGCGAGCAGCCAGTGTTGGGTAGCATACAAAAGTTGGTTTGAGGGGTGAGGGCGAACACCCTTCAAGTGAATTTCTCAGTGCACGCTAATCAGACGGCACGCAGGCGCATGACACAAAAAAAGAAGCAAGCTAAAGGGCTGGAGGGGAAGACAGCAGTTAAAGGAGGTATTGCAGTTGTTGCTGTTGTTGTTCTCACTGCAATTGTTGCTCATTGTTGTTGCAGTTGTTATGATTATTAGCCATAAAGTGCTGAAGCTGCTGTTGGCTGGGCCCAGGCCTAAGTAACACGATTTTTCTTCAGTATTATTTCTTGGCACGCGATCTGACAAGTTAGACGACTTGCCGTTGTCGTTGTCGTTGCAGTTGTTATTGTTGTTCATTTGTTGTTGTTGCTATTGTTGTTGGACTTTGAGCTAGTCAAGCAAGCTGTCGCCATCGCCATCGCCTTGGCTGTCGTGTTATGCGATTTACATGAAGTGTTGGCGAAGGCAAAATTTTCACGACGCCTGCCCCCAACCGGCGCGCCAACCGGCCTTGCCCATTTTCCTAACAAAAGCGGCCAAGCACCAATACCCCAGCACAGCCAGTACGGCCAGCACGGCCAGCACTGGCTAGCCCCTGATGTCTATCTTGTGTATATTAGTATACAATACTATATATATATATATATATATATATATGTAGAGTGGGTACATACAATCTACTTTTATAAAGAAATTACATTTGACGACTTACTTGCAATTAGCCACGTCTGCAACTTGTTGACTTGTTGCGTTATTGTTGTTACTGTTAATGCCGTGTGCCTTTATATATATATATAAAATTATTTATATATTGCCGAGTTCCCACAACGATCTGTAAAACAAAAGACAAGCGATAGTTTTTACATGTGTCTTAGCACAAGTCATCTTTGAGATAAATATGTCAAATTGCGGCAATTATTAAAGATTGCCTGACTACAATTAGATGCCAATTATTGGCTCAAATTCTGCGCCAGACGAGAGCGAGGTTTCAGTTCTGAAACTCAAGCAAAACCAAGTTGAATTGTTGATAAATACATATTTGTATATATAATATTTATATTTAAAAAATTGTTGACCCATTTCTAGTCTCCAACTCGACGATTATTCATTAGGTAAACCCATCTCGCTTATCTGCTTGGTTATTTTCCACAAGGGTTTTTAGTTTCCTTAATTTGTGGAGATTTTATCGCAGAACTTGACACCAAAAAATCTTGACAGCAAACAACAAAATATATATAAGAACACTAGAATCCACAGATCGCTAAATATGAGATACTCTCATGTACTGATGACAAATGTGTGATGCACTTTTTTAATCCATTCTCGACTGATCTTTCCTGCGGCAGATCTATATCATAATATTGTATATAGTTCGATGTTTGAAGAGGAATCTATTAACTGCCTTTGGTTAAGAGATTGGAGAGAAAACACAAGAGTTGTTCACACAAAAACTAAATTCTAAACGATACCTGCTATGGCAGCTATATGATATAGTGTCCCGATCTGGCCAATGTGTCTGATGATTTCAATCTAGACTATATATTCTTCTTGTAATCGAAGACGTTGTCTTCAGACTTTGTGACAAATTTAAGAGACCCTTCAAAAGAGTACATGGAAAACCCCAGATATTACGGTAATTGATCAAAACATAATCGTCTAGTGGTAAATCAACAGGTGCGTTTACTGTTTAATTCACTGTTTGCCTGCGTGCTACCGTTTCGGCCATCGCTGATAAAAGACACACATGAAAAACATGTTATCTATTTGCTTAGCGTAAAAAACACAGCTACTTGAGAGCTGCCAGCCAAATCTTATCAGGCTTTGCAATGGGCCGGAACCGGTCTCCCCCTCTCTCTCTCTCTCTCTCACACACCCTCTGAAGCTCTCTCTTTTTGGTAAGTCTGTGCGGCTATCACGTGAACGATGTGCGCAGCTTGGTTAATTGCAAAGAAAGAAAAAACTATTTGATTTAAATGTAGAAAGAAAAAACATTAATTTAATGAAATTTTATGCACATATGTGTACATGTATGTATGTATGTTTACCCACTACATCACAAAGGCGGGTGGCGGGCTGGGCTAAGGAGTACAGTTGGCTTGCCGGCGGGGCACAGACACATTACATTTTCTGCTCCAGATACGCTTTTCACAATTTTTACACACACTCACAACACACGCGCGCACGCAGCAGATGCCGACTTTTGATTTTACTTTTGCCAATGCGGCGTATGCGCAATGTTTGCGAGCAGAGCGTGCGCACAGAAAGCAAACAGCGCCGAAAAACACACAAACAGACAAACAAACAAACAAACAAACAAACAAGTGAACAAACAACACACACAGACACACAAAACTGACTATAAGCTGGCCCAGTCAGTCAGTCAGTCAGTCAGTCTGACAACCACTGAGCCATGGGCGTTTGCAAGTCTATATATGTATGGATATGAAAAGTGAAAATTGCATTTGCTTTTAATGCAGCTGAAAATTAAGTCGAAAATGTGTGGCAAGGTTGACGGCCAGTGTGTTGTAAACAGAAAACAGCAATGAGCTGAAAATTGGGCGGAGAAATTAGCTGTCAATCAGCCAAAAAAGAAGTTCAAGTATATTTATATGTATCATCAGGCCAAGGTAAAAGCGAGGAGTACTTATCAACATTTGCCTTTCCCTTGTACGCAACATTTTCTAACTGTGAAGAAACAAGGAAAATATTCTAAAGTGAACAGCATAAAAGCTAAGTCATTCGAAAGTTTATAGAAAAACTATTTGATCAAAATATATATATAGCATGTAAATCGCTTTTAACGCCCTAAAACGATCTTGCTTTTTCAATATAAACCAATTTTAACAAATTTTGAGCAGCTTCTGAAGCCCAACTCGTATAAAACTCACAGCTCCGTTATAAATTTGGAGCCGCGCAGCGCCGCGCAACTCCAATCAAATGTATTTAGATATTTAAATAGTACAAATAAAAACCCACATTAGCAGCCATGTTAGGGAAAAGCCAGGTTCACAAAGCGAACCAGAAGGCAAGGAGTTGGTTGAAAGCGCGAACGGAGTTTTTATTTGCCGCCCTGATTTAAGTTTGAAGAGAGTTTTTGTTTTATTTATTGTTGCTTGTCTGTCTAAAACGAGTCAATTATCGCACCCACACACACGCACACTCTCACACACACACTCGCTCAGACAGCCACTAACGCGCTCACACACATACACACACACAGGCAGGGAGGCACACACACGCACACTTTGTAGATGTGGTTATCCTGATCTCATCAGTTAATCCCATTGCACTCACATATGCAAAACTCATTGGCATTTGTCGGCTGTCCAATGTGCCCACATCACGTGGCCAGACAGCAATGGCATCGATGCCCAGCATCATCAGCATCAGCATCAGCATCATCATCATCATCATCATCATTAATTAAACACTTAATTAAAACTGCAGCTGGCTGCAGGGACCAACGAGAGAGGGAGGCGATGTTTGGATGCAATTCAGTGCGCCACATGTGAATGGATGGAAAAGAGCAGGAGGAAGAGGAGAAAGAGGAGTAGGTGCAGGAGAAGTGGGGGATGAGGGCAATATAAATTGATTAGGCGGCATTTTGTGAGCGCTTTCAGCAGTCAACTGGCAAAAAGCAATAACAACAGTTAACGGCATTTAAAATGCAAGCCACTAAAAGCAATAAAGCAACAACAAAAACAAAAACAACAATGAGAGCAACTAATAACGAGCAACTAATAGGTTTAATAAATAGATATGTACATATATACATACATATATAGAAATTAACGCAACTTTCCTTTTTCGACATGAATTTCGGGCACAGAATTGAGCAAGAGATCGAAATGGTGCGAGTGAGAGAGAAGCGATAAACGATAAGTGGCGAGCGATAAGCGATAACAGTTTACATGCTATACACTCGGATTAGCAGCCAGTGACAGTGTCAGAGAGTGTGAGAGTGGTGGGGGAGGGGGCGAGAGAGGAAAGTAATGCGATGACATTGTGTTAAAACTAGTTTTTCTAGCTCTACTCTTGTCACCCTGTCCCATACAAATACGAATGGTGAGTGAGTGAGCGAGACAGAGCTGGAAATTCATTAATAGCCAACACTTTGATAAGTTTTCGAGACTGTAAATAAATACTAAAAAAAAATTCATTGACAACACGAATTTTGTATTTGGGTGATTTCGATTGAATGGGACGCGAGATAAACGGTAAATGATAAGCGAGAACACTGTAAAAATAAGTATATATATTAATAAATAGTTTGCCAATTAACGAGGAATAGTTCCTATGCTAAGCGATAGTTGAGAGCGAGACAGAGAATCAAATATGAGGGCATTAGTTATATGAATTTATAATCATATTTTGCAATCATTATATCATATAGTTATATATTTTATCATATTGATATAAAGAGCTCAATGCAAATATATCCAATTTTCATGTACATTTCTAATTTGTCTGCATGACAGTTGAATGAAACAAAAGATCAAATATAACAAATTCGCCTATAAATAAAACGGTTATCTGTTATCGATAACAATACATTCCACTACCAGCTGACGCCTCGCTCTCTAAGCTTAGCTTCATGAAAAAGAGCGCTTTTAGAAAATAGATTTCATCAAAAAAAAAAAAAAAACTCTTGCTAGAATAAGGCAGACCAAACTCCATTTTCTTCATCCAAACCAAACCAAGTCAAACTAATTGTTGCACACAATTGCAAGCAATTTGAACAGTTCATATACGAAATAAATGTGGCAACAGATCCATATGAATGCGCTGCCCTCTGTTCCCACAATACATATAGATATAGTTATGTTTACCGTTTTACACTTATGCAATTACATTGACAAGGGGCGATCCCGAGGGCGCAGCTGAACGACAAAAAAAACGATAACGAGAGCAGCGAAACCCGAAACCCGAAGAACAAAAAAAAAAAAAAAAACAAACACAAAAATGAGAGCAAAACGCAATCAAAGGCTGTTTATCTTCTTGACTGCTGAGTCGCAGTCCTTTTTTATATATTTTTTTCCTCGTTTTGTTGTTTCTTGTTTCTTGTTTTTTTTTTTTTTTTTTTTTTTTGGTTCATCGGGCAGCGAATAAGGGTCACACAATGGGCATAGACGGCCTTGGGTTGCGCTCCCCTCCCAGCCCCGCTTCAACAGCTCACCCCTCATTGCCAACCCTGACCGTTCGATTTTCAAGTATTATTCATTTACATTTTCAATAATAATAAAGAAAAAGGAGACCGGAAGAAGAAGACAATCATAGTAATATGTGTAATATAGTGTGTAATACATAAGTAGCTAAGCAATTTATTATTGCCCCTGGTGACCGCCGAAACATTTATTATTGCCAAAATCGGCTATCAAGTATTCAATAGTGCAAATTTTCTTGGTGCCAGTGTTGGGCAGTGGGCAGTGGACAGTGGGCAGTGGGCAGTGGGCAGTGGGCAGTGAGCAGCGGGGCGTGGTTCATGTCCGTGTTCATGTAAATGAAAAGGAATTGTTATAAATTGTCTTGAACCTTTTTTTTTGCCGTTGTTCGCCTTTCTGACTGTCGTCTTGCCCTTTGATACGCTTGCAACGGGTATTATTGATTTGTTCACACGTCTTGTAACATGCTATAGATATATATATAAGTGTTATTTCCGATAAGTTGTGAACTGAGTCGATCGAAACCCTTCACTTGCCTATATTATATGCCAGTTTCTATATCGATTGAAATAATCACACTTTATTTCCCTGTATTATTTAAGTACTTTTTAAGAGCCACATAAGCAACATCAGATACATTTGCAAGGGCATTTACAATTCGTCAAAGTGTTTTTTTTTCGTTTTTCTTTTCTTTCCCATTGATAGATATTCCTTATTTGCCGTTTGGGGCTAAGCAAAATATCTTTGAGATATTGTATCTGTTGTCATGCAGCATGCGTAGGCGATTTAGTTGATGTGCCAATGGATGCTTTGGGGAAAGTGGGTGGGGCTGGTTAGGCGGTTGGGGGAATGTGGCTTCATGGACCGCTGTCGTTTAAATCATGATGTAACCTGTTATTGAAGACAAATTTCGCAGAAGCGCCCTATTTACAAGCTGTTTAATTGATGTCAATCTTTTTGCTATGCACCTCCACCTACCATTTCCTCCCCTCCTCCATCCACGACGTCTACTACCAAGCATTTCAGCAATGTACATAATTATAGGCAAATCAAAGGCCAACGCGCAGTTGCCCTTATCAAGAGTTGCAGATACAAATAACAGTAAACCAGACCTGGCAATTGAAAAGCTGACCACATGTGTGTGTCCAATGTGGGCCGAGTCCAGAATGGAGCGGGGAAAGGGGGGCCACTTATTTAACCTGATTCTGAACCGGTTGACATTGCAACATTTGTCCAGCTGTGGGCGTGGCAGGCGCTAAACTGTTAGCCAGACAAATGACCAGCCAGACGCTTGGCCAAAACGTTCCACATTACCGAGCTCCGTCTGCAGCTCGGGCGACCAGTCAGTCAGTTGGTCAGCCAGTCGGTTAGCTGATGAGGGGGCGAGAATAAATTTCAAAGCGATTTATCAAAACCAAAATCCCATATCCAACAAGAGTCAGCTAAAAGGCACAATTCTTAGCCGCAAAACGCAGCCGCAGCTGAATCAAATTGAAACCAGAAGCCAGTGGCGCTGCCTCGCACATGTAGTCCGAAGTGCACGACAGGTAGATACCCTGTAATAACCAATTGAACTGTTCCACCTGTGACGAACCAAGGCTCTAGAACCTGGCTCATGGATGTGGCAAACCAGACTCTCGAACCGAACCTCAAGCCTAAACATTGGTTCCTTGTGTGAATGCCCACAACTATGATACCCTCTTTTCATTAATTGTTCAATGGGTATTGTGGGGCTCAAAAAGTGGAAAATGGGCCTCAGTTCTAGCTTTTAAGTCGCACAGCTCAGCTTCTTCTCCGTCGCGTTGTGTCGTTGACAAACGTCCAATGCAAATTATTCATAAGCAAGGCAAACAAACATCTTGTAGCTACAAGCGCACACACAGATACAACATACAGCTACAGCCGGAGAAGGAGCTGGACAAAAAGCGCTGACATTGTCTCTTCCTCTCTCGCTCTCTCTCTTTCTCTATATATATATATATATATATACATATATATATATGTTGTTGTTGGCGGCATATACAAAACGTTAAATTAATGTTAAGAGCATGTGGGCCGCCCGCCGTCCGCTGTGCCCCGCCCCTTTGGCCACTCTGCGTCGTTGTTTTATTCTTTAGCTGCCCAGTGGGCAACTCGCCGTACCCCCCTCCGCTCGTCGGGCTACCACCACGACCCGGTTCGCCACGGTTTGCCCCGGTTCGCTCTGTTTGCCTTTTGGCTGCAGTTGCGTTTAACGCTGCCGCCCGCCGCCCGCCGCCTGCCGCTGCCGCTGCTGATAAGCCGCTTAGCTGTTGTGCAGTAAAAATATTTCGGTTGTGTGCCTCGAGCAGTGGGGGACGGTCAAGCAGAGCGGAATGGCATAACGGGAGCTTTTGATCAGATTCGAGCTTAAAGTAAAGCACTTTTTATGAAAATTGCTTAAAAATTTGTATTTATCAAAGAAAGTCTGTTGCCAGAAGTCGGGGTGTGCCCGCTGTGTTATAGAACATTAGGTCGATATCGATAGTTATCATTATCGACACATTTGAAATAAAGTCGATGTTTTCGTCCACTAGAAAGTCTCTTTCTAGACCTTATAGTTTTAAAGATCGACGCGTTTTTACACACGAACTGATTACCATAGCCAAATCGATCCAGCTGCTGATTCTGATCAAGAATATCTATACTTTACGGTGTCATGAATACATTACAAACTATCGATAACAATAAATATCGTTTTCGATAGTTAGGCCAACAAATTGTGAGCAATTACTTATATATAACTTATTGTCGTCAGTAGAAAATCTTAAAACAATTTGATTGTAAGTCAAAACACAAAAGTCGATATTTGATATGCAATTAACCGTTTTACAAATTAGCTATATACGAAATCGATAGCTTATCGCTTTGTTATCGATAGAAGGCAGCTTTAAAATACTTCACAATGGAAAGAGGGACGTGCACACACTAGCTTTATAGAGCATGTACTGCAACAACTATTAAAATCAGCATATCGATGAATTTAATCGCATTTCGATTAATTTCGATAGGAATTTAGCAATTGCACACTCAAAATACTTCACTTTGAGGGTCGGCATATAGTAAAGGACCGCTATTGTTGATCGATAGTTAAATGTAGACAATCGATGACTGATATCGATCAGCTTGTATCTATTATCGATTGATTTCAAAAAGAGTTCAGCCAAGATGTTATACTGCACAACTTATAGTTGCATATAAGGGCCATCAGTTGGCCCTTTTATCGATTTGCATTGTTTTCCCACACATCGATAATTGTTGTCGATTAGTTTCCTGAACCGGCAAGGTGACCGCCTCTGCCTTTTGCAAATTACGTAGTAGCTGCCGTCTTTCGATTGTCTATGTGGCGAGCGCTGCCATTTATGCGGCTCACCTCTGCCGCTGCCTTTGCCGCTGTCCATGCCCCTGCAGCGTGTTGTGTAAATAAAAAGCTTGTCACTTTGACATTTCGCCGGCAGGAGCGCTAACTTGCAACGCGGCCACAAACGTGCGGCACAGTCAAGCCATAGAGGAGTGCCCCAATGAGTTGCACGGAGCTGGCAGCGCTTCGTCTTCGCCGTCTGGGTTATGGCTCATTGTTGTTGGCCAAATGCTGCCTGCTCTGGCCAATGAGTTGTGCGAGGATAGTGCAGCATGAGGCATGTTGTTGCGGAGGGGTGGCAAGTTATTTAAGCTTTGGTTGCACGTTGCGGTTGGTTTATTTACAATTTTACATTGCAAAAATCGAATTGGCAATTGCAGTTGCCTTCTCTTCTTCTTCTTCTTTTCTTTGTTGTTGCACGCAAATTAAACGTTTTGGGTCGTGCCTACAACAGCAACAACAATGGTAACACAACAGTTAACAACAACAACAACAACAACAACAACAACTCTGCATTGTTTGCTCCTCCAATTATTTTGCATTATTTGCAATGAAAAAGTAAAAGTTTCTTTTATGACTGCGAAAAGATTGTCGAAGAAAATGAACTAGTTGAAGATGAATATACTGATGATAATGACGATAATAATGACGTTGATGATAATTACGAAGCAGAAGCAGAAGCAGATACACTTGATCATCATGATGATTATGTTAAAACAACAGACGCTTGTGCAATACCCAACTATACATGTATCCATCGTCATCAGATACATATGTATCTTTGCATAGTTGTACCTGTGGGTGGCCAAAAGAAACACAAAAACCAAATAAAAGAGCACGAATGAATGGCCGTGCGTTTGCCTTTTGTTTTTAATTGGTGCTACAGATGGGTTTTCTATTGGTATCAGCCACATTTTTGGTATATTGCTTGGGTCAAAGCACACACGATATTTTGGCCATTCAAGCCTTGGGTCGTGCGTTAATTAAACCCCTCAAAATATAACATACCAAACAGAAAGAAAAAAAAACATCATAACCTCATGCCAATTGGTTGGCTTACCCATCGTTTGGACCACATTCAGTGTTCGGTAATTGGGCAGTTGCCACAAGAGACTATGAAATATTTCAGTTTGAGGTCAATGCCTAAAAGCCAGATACGTATCTTTCAGTAAGCAGATAGCAACAAGCTGATGACCTAAGTGATCACCTGTGCTTCTCTAGAGTGATCGCACTCTGCCTCATGCTGCAGATCGTCCAATAATAGCCAGATCGATTTACAGCGATCACTGATACCCGTTTACTGATCGATAACACCAGCTCCACTGAACTGGACAGCGGACTTATGCGATCTTTGTGATCTTTACTGATCAATCTGAAGTTGCCACGGCGCCTGGGGTCGAGAAATATCAGATCATGCTTCAGTAGACTCTAACAATAAGAGTATTACCTTTCTTAAACTAATTATAGAAGAACTAATTATTGAGAAATGCAGCACAAGTTCCAAATGTTTTATTTCTGGTATCATAACTTATTCCTCTTCTTAACAAAAATGACTGGCGTCAATTTTCCTGAGTTCCATTCCCTACATAGACTAAGCGAAAGTATCTTGAAAGTACATTTGAAACTCTTGTAGAATTATGTGATTTTCACAGATCTTTCTGCTTTTGCAGACGAAAACAAGTTTCATATGCCTTTTATAATCGTGGCCAGATCGTGAATTAATTCTCGCTGAGCGAGAGCATTAGCATTAGCTAACACTTTTTGAAAGTTCGAGTGTATTTCAAACTAATGACACGATCGCACGATCGCAATTCAGATGCAAGAATCTCGATTTTCCAGCACTTCACTTCACATGCACGTCCGTAAACGTTTTCACTTGATTGAAATATTATAAGGCGCAGTGCATTTGACAGCTTTAAATCGATGATGCCTATGAAATTGTCATTGGCACAAACGATGTAAACGGGGCTCACGGGGGAGTCAATAAAGGATGAAACTCTACACAGACGAGAAAGAGAGAGAGGGAGAGCAAGCTAGTGGGTGGAGAAGACAAAGTAAAGCGACTTTATGCATTGCATGGGTGCAGTGCTGCTGGCATGGGAGAGTCGCGGAGGGGAGGGTGCATGGATTGCATGGAATCGCAGTTTCAGAGAAGAAACAAACGAAGCAGCGTGCAAAGAAACGAGCAAAAAAAAAAGCGTCAACCGTTTTGCTTCATTGCACAAAAGGCCGCCCAGACCGAGTCGCAGCTCTGGTGACACACGCCCCACAACCCACACTTAACCCCCCTCTCACCCCTCGCACTCTCTCTCTCTCTCTCTCTCTCTCACGGTCTCTGTTCCCCCGCCCTTCGCGCTCTCCGTGCACTGTGCAGCATAAACAAAAGCCAGCAGCAACCACGACGCTGACGACGCCGACGTTGACGTTGTCAATATAATCTGTTTCTTTCTTCTGCTGCCGCTGCCGCTGCCGCTGCTGCTGCCGCTGCCGGTGCTGCTGCCTTTTTTTTCGCGTGCAAGCTGCGCTGGCGGAGCGGCCGCGCCTCTTTGCGCTGCATTTTTCAGGCGTTGACAAATTTTGAGCCCAAAACAAAACACTAAATAAGCGACGGGGCGAAAGTATGCGCAATAATCGAAAAATGTCGGCAGCGATGAATGGCTGCAGCAGCAGCAGCAGCAGCACAGGCGGGGCGCCTGGCGGGCTGGGGGGTGTTCATTGGGGCCAGCCAACGTTCGGTTAACGCTGGAAGCTGTTGTCTGCGCGCCCCCACAAAGTGTGGCATGAAATTGAAAGCAACAACGGAGCGAGGCGCAAAATGGTAAAAATAAGAAGAAAAAATACAAAGAATGCACAAAAAAAAAAAAAAAAAAAAACAAGGTAAGAAAAAAAAAAATTGAAATATTTTGAATATTTTCACGTGCATTTGCATAAACTGGGCGGGCTGCTGGCAGGGCGCTGAGCGGGTGTGGACCCTGGCAACGTGTCGCATTGACAGGCATGAAGCTGCTGCACTTGAAGCGCCTGATGCAGCAGCGGCAGCGACGGAGACGGCGACGGCGACGGCGGCGGCGGCGGCATCGACAAAAGCGCCTCGCAAAAAGCTTTTTGGCAATTTGCCTTCAATTCGTTTTTTTTTTTTTTGTATTTTTGTTGTTGTTGCCAAGGGACCCGGCCAAAACGGGGATGAGTGCTTTGCCCAAATGGAGGGGCTTTAAGCGTTTAGCCAGCAGGCACAAAAGCCATTTAAAGGTTTGACTTTTGGCCACAAACAAAAAAAAAACGCTAACTATCAATACCAAGGGCTTCAGAAACTATATATATACATATATATTGTGATAGTAGTTTGTACTGATTGACTGATCGATTGATTGATTAGCTGACTGACTAAGCGATGCTCAAAGCAGGGCCCAACCTGCCCCCACCTGTGTCTAAAGGTTGCCCAAGACTTCTTTGAAACACATTCACAACAATGCAGCCATCAGAGTGTGACGTCATGAACCTGTGTGCTTTAGGCGTCTATGCGTTGAACTAGCAAGCGAAAGGTCGCTGGTTCAGATGTAGTCGAAATTTTCAATTTACGACCGAGCACTTGTTTCTTTTAAATTTATAAACATTTACTTAACTTTGTCTTTAATCAACTCACTTTTAGCTGGAAGTTCGAAGATTATGAAGTCAGGCTCTAGTTTGGTAAAAGTTCATTCTACTGCTCATTTCTAGTTTCGAAC
Source organism: Drosophila virilis (assembly GCF_030788295.1). Lineage (NCBI taxonomy): Eukaryota > Metazoa > Arthropoda > Insecta > Diptera > Drosophilidae > Drosophila > Drosophila virilis. The sequence goes on from NC_091543.1 coordinate 15,962,210, forward strand.
AGCTTGTTTTAAGTATGCTTAAGCTTAGTTTCATCGAACCAGAGCCAGAGGCCAGAGAAGCAAATGTTTCGATCTGACCAAGTTTGTGGAATGCCCATGGCCAAGACTCGTAATCCTTAGTTCTAGGCAACTTTTCTCACATTTCTGCCAGCTAAGGGAATGGCATTAAGTCATTTCTGGCGCTCACAATTTGCTGCACATTCATCTAGCTGGCATGAGCCCACACCACCCCGTCCCCTTCCTCTTTCTCTACCTCTGTCTAACAAACTAGCAAAATGTGCAGCCTCTCATTGCATATTCCACGCTCCTCTTAGTGCTGACATGCAACCGCAAAACCTATGCAACACACACACACACACACTTACACACAGACACGTTGACTGAGGAGTCAGCTAACAGGAACAAAACAGGAAAAGATATAGCCACATTGCAGAGCCAACTAAGTCAAAGTCCTCTAACAACAACAAAAACAAGAACTGCAACAGCAACTCATCTGGTACCTGTTCTACATATATACATAGATACATAGATACACAAATACATATACATGTAGGTTTGTGTGAGTAACTAGGCTGTGCCCCGGCTTGCCAGAGGCAGTCAGTCGGCCACTCATGCGCAGGCAGAACGAACCGCAGACAAGACGGGAAATGGGCATGAAAATGGGAATGGAAATGGAAATGGGTTTGGTAGTGGGAATGCGAACGCGAACACGACTGAGACCGGCTCTGAGTGTGGCAAAGTTGTTCTCCTAGTCTTCTCTACAACATGTGGTTGTCTCTCGAAATAAAAAACTGGCAGATGAATTGCGCGCGGGAGAGGGGCACAGAGAGAGAGAGAGAGAGAGAGAGAGGGGGGCTGCATGATGCTCTCGTGGTTTCCTATACTCTGCCTTAACTGATTACATCTGCTTTTTTATTTATTTGTTGCAAATAGTCGAATTTGCGAGCGTCAAAAAAATATTCCCATTACAATGTAACAAAATTATCAACTAAGAATAAATAAATCAAAAACTTAATAAATCAATAAAAAATAAAAAAAATAAAATAAAAAAAGTAAAAAGTAAATAAATAATTAAAAATATATAAAAAGTTAATAAAAAAATAAATAAATTATTAATTTATAAATAAATGCTGAATTCGAAGACAGTTAAACAAATACTTATTACAATCAGCAAAGGTTTAACATGACTAAATCGTAAAAACTATTAGAATGAATTTCTATTGTTGGCACGCCGACGACTAAATACCCTTATGGACAGACATGTTACAATTTTTCAGATATTTTAATTGGGAAGCTCTTTATTTTGAAAAGCGCACATTTTTCCCATTTTTCGACCGATTTGATTCTGATTTCAGCTGTGAAACAGAGTATTGCGCAGTCGACTGTTCTTTTTTTTTGTTTTGAGCAACTTTTCTCAGCATTTCTTTGGTGAAATCTTGTATACATAATTTTTTGCTGCTTTCGGATTTTCCGATTTCTTGCTGCTGACCCTGAAATCTTGAAATTGATTATAGATTGAAAACTGAATTTTAGCTGAAAATAACAATGCGCCAGGCACTTGAATTAAATATTATGCGAAGAGTTTTGCGGCTGTAGCTCTTTGTGGCGCAGGCTAAGCGAGTGTGTGTGCGTGTGTGTGTGTGTGTGTGTGTGTGTGCTACATGCAACATGGCCCGGGAGCTGTACAACGGCAGCAGCAGCAGCAGCAACAAGAGGGCAGAATTAATTCAAGAGTTCTCCTCATTAACATCACACACAATCTGAACAAAGATAATGACGATGTTCATGATGATGAGGATGAGGCATGCCTCGGGCGGCACATAACTCGTTCAACTTCACATGACGATAATGATGTTTCTGCTGTTGCTGTGGCTGTTGCGTTTGTCTTTGGGCCAAAACATGCGTCGCCTTTGTTGCTGTTGCTGTTGCTGTTGCTATTGTTGCATGTTGTATGCTTGCTGCACGGCTGCCACAGCCAAACGTCCCGCCGTTCGCGTCGCCACAAGTTTCCACTTTTTTTCTTTCTTTCCTTCTTTCGGCTACGGCAGGAATTTGTTTAAGCCATGCTGCAACATGGGCAACATCGACAGCCGCTACAACCGAAAAAAAAACCGGTTGTCTTTGCATATTTTTTTTTTTTGTTTGTAGCTTCTTCTCCTTCTTGAACTGCTTTGGCTCCATTTGGGTCGGGGGCCCCTTCAATCATTCATATTCACTTTTCCCAGGCGCCAAAGTTGTCAATAAATTCGACAGCGTCTGCAAATAATTCATCCTGCCCCTGCTAGCTAGTCGTTTTTTGTTACACAAAATAAATATCAAATATTAATTATGATATTTGACAGTGTTAAGAGTAATCTTTTCAAAGTTTCCAACTAAATTCTTCAACTCAAATAACTTAAATTGAACCCAATAAAAAGCCTCAAAAAAGTCAAAAATTTACAAATAAATTATTCGTTATTTGTTATCTGCGAGGAATTTCTGCCAGATCTCTGCATATAGCCAATGCAGGCCCGATCTACCTGTACGAACCTGTCTTGAAAGGCAGCTGGCATTAGAGAAGCGGGGATTTTGCTCACTTCCTCCGCTAAAGCATTTAATTTGAGGTGCAGATATTTAAAGATCATTTTTTTCGAGAGTTTCTTTGACAGTTCTCGGAATGCATTAACAATAAATTCAACTGTAGAGCTGCACACGACTAGCCCCAAAAAGCAGCAGAAACACACAAATACACACACACACACACCTTAATGTCTGACTATGTGTGCACTCCAAATGCCAACTACAAAACAAGTAGAACAAACGCCAAAGCGCAGCAACAAAAGTCAAATGCAAGAACAAACAAAGCGCAAAAAACAATCCCATCACCAACAGCAAAAACAACAACAGCAACAACAACAACAAACAATAGCAACAATAACAACAATAACAATTTCTGAGGCAGCGGCAATGTGCACACATGTGCCACCAAATTGTTCACACCTCGACCCACAGCCAGCTCCAACACTTTGTCCCCTGCCACACCGCCACCCCCAAGCCCCTTCCACCGTTCCCCCTACCACCCCGCCACACACACTTTGGCTGCTGCGTCCACTCGAGACGCACACGTGCAGACGTCGATTCACCGTCGCCGCATTATTATTATTATTTTAATTACACAAAAAAGTAAAAAAAAAAAAAGAAAGACAAGTCGGAGCAGGACAGTCGCATGCAACCGACTGCACAATACTCTGTTCCAAATTCCAATTTAATATTATTTTTAATGCAAGAATCGAAGCAATTCCCCTCAAAAATGATTTGGCTTAAAGAATTTTTTGTGGAAGAATAAGTCCCAAAGCATAAAGAACTTGCATCGCAACCATTTTATCTAACCCGATTTCTCAGAAGCCCAACTTGGTTCGAGATCAAAGATATTGCAGAACGAAAATATATAACTTAAGTTTTACATTACATTAGCTCAGGCTTATTTTAACAATTCCTGGCATATACGATTGTGGCCAGACAGACAGTTGCTTCGAACCCCGCACCGAACTACCAAAGTAAACATTGTTTCTGTTCTATAGATTTGAAGAGATGTGCCCTCGACAAGTCAACCCCATGTTTTGATCTTTTTAAGGTTTCAGTTGCCAATGCTTTAGATACTTTATTTCAGTGGTTTGCCCCTCTCTCTCTCTATATCTTTCTCACACGCTCTCTCTCTCTCTTTCTCTCTGCCTGGCTATCTCACTCTTTCTCTCTTACAAGCTCTCCATATCTTTCGGTCTTCAATGCACACAGAGTTCACTTGCTGGCAGGATTCAGTTTTCAGTCACATTCATATCATGTCAATGTTCTTACACTCGATACCCTATAAAAAAACTAACTTAGGGCATAATGGTTTATGCAAATGTATGCTACAGACACTGTCTGCCTTTTTCTATGAGATCGAGGCTGTCTATTCTCCTTTCGGCAAAAATTCCAATAAGTAGAGTGTATAAATGAAATACTTAAACAGCGACACATAACAAATGGTTTTTAAACTGTGATTTTATATATTTAAATAAGTCTCAGACGCAACCTCTATATCTGAAATTTAGGGTATTCGGCTTTGATTATGACAACAACAAAAGACAGAAACTAATATACTTCTTGGGTATTTTGCACTGGGTATAACGAGTCGCAGTTGCAGCATTCAACTGGCAGCTCGGACTTGTGCGACAAGGGCGCGGCACACACACACACACTCCTCTGTTGCTCGCACTTTTCACGTGAGACGACTCCTTCATGTCGCACACATGTTGCCTAACTGTACGAAAAAATCAAGAGGGTTTGCCTGAGAGCGGTTGCGGGGCAACGGCAACAAAAACTTAAAATCGCATCGAAAGAGTTGGCGACAGCTGCGACGAAAAGTTTGCAACATTTGCCGGGAGGCAGCATTTGCAAAGGGCGCACTCGAAACTTGATTGCACATCCGTATACTCGATAATTAATCGATAGGCACATCCGCATACTTGCTAATTAATCGATAGGCGTTAATGTACACAACATGGTGCATTGCTTATCGAATGTTTTCTACCAAAGGTTTTGTATGTGTAAACCTTGTAGATTTATGCGAGCTTTATTTTAATAGCTGCAATAATTCCGTTTTAGAGCAATCGATAACAATTTTCTGATATCGAAAAGCCGAATTTCTGAGTTGATGCTACGTTTTCGATATATAATCGAAGATTTAAACAGAGATAATTGACATTTGTTGCATACCTGCATATAATTTATCGACTAGTATAGATATTTTCAAAGCTATCGAATGGAAGCCCATTAAGATACATATCGAAATCATCTCGATATTTGGCTCTGTTCATACAGCAATCGCCCGCCACGAAGCCAACAGACACCGAATTGCAATTCTATATATAAAATGCGCCTCGAAGCTTCGCATTCCACTTCCACATCTCAGATCGTGCCACACGAAACGCCATGCATTCATTGAAACGTTGTTTCCCCCACTTTTTCTTCTTGTTTTGTGATTTTTTTTTTTTTTGCGGCAAATGCGTTTCGTGAGCTTCTCGAGAGCAGCGCACAAAAACCCAGACCCCAAAGAAGCCACCAGCTAAATATAAAATAATTCCGAGCCAAACCGAACTGAAGCAAAGAGAAAAAAATATAAAATAAAAGCCATGCAATGCCAGACAATTGAAAAAGCGCTAAGAAAATGAAACAGCCAAAATGATAATAGGCACATTTTACAATAAATCAGCTAAAGAAAATGTTTTATTGTTTTTCTTCGTATTTCTACGCTCGTAATTTGGGTTTTGCGGTTGCCAAGTTTTTTTTCGTTTTTTGTTTTCTTTGTTTCTTTGCTGTTGCATTGGGTTTGGGAATTAGAACTGAGCGCATGAAGCTCACACGATTAAACACGAAGCGTTGGGCAAAGCTGATCCTAAACAGATCTAAGGGTATTTTGGGAGGATATCTTATGGAGGTCCCTTTTGAGTGTGGCTTAATGCCAGCTAGAATGATTGAAGTACACACTTCGTACTCCAAACTGACAAACATTTCCATAATAGGACCCAAGTTACTATCTGCAAATAAAAAATCGCTTTCATAAAAAGACTTCGTCCTGACGGATTGATTGGTTATCAATGAACAGCCCAAGCATTAGAACTCGCAAGCGTAAGGTCGCCAGTTCAAATCGCAAGAAGTCGAAAATTGAGGCGCTGTTGCAAATAATAATGAAATATTCTCTCGTTTTGTTTATTTTTTCTAAGAAGTTAGAACACAGATAACTTTTATTTTTACATATTTTCTTTATATACCAATGCAGTATTATACTATAATTTTATATACAATCTTTATTCCTATATTCATTTATATTTTTAGTTATATCCTATATCCTACCGAGCCGAGTTTATATAGCAATGTCCGTCTGTCCGCTCTCTCTATCTGTCTGCCCATCTATTCATCTGTCTGCCTGTCTGTCAAACATGTCTCTCGTCTCGAAACTTTGTACAGGTCCGTCATTCTGCAGGCAGAACATATGCCAGAAGGTTCCAGTATGGCAAAATATGCTGTTTTCCAAGATATTCACAAATGCCCACGAGGGTATTAGTTTGTCGGTGTGCCGCAGATATTCTTACCCTTTCGTTCTTTTTGTATGGAATTACAAAGGTCTTTCGATCTCGTTTGCATTGTGAACAAAATTCATTTGTCTAAGGGGACGCACATTATTTAATATAAATAAATAAAGTTTGTAAATATATAACTAAATAGCTAACTGACTTAAGTTATATGTAGATTCTGCAGTCTCTTCTTATTTTCTTTCTGTCTGCATTTTAACACTCGACACTCCGATCAACTGCTCAGAAGTCTGTTGAGTATTCAAACGCGTAGTATCGATACTTTCTTTACAATTGCTAAAATATAATACTGAGCATTAATTACGAACTTTAAAATATTAAAACTAATCGTTTAAACAATAAACGTTGCATTATTTTTAATGGGAGCAGCTTATTCGAATTACTATAAAACACATGTATCTATAAATCATCTTATCTATTAAACAAACACAACTAAGCTTATCAAAAAGGTCGTGTGAGCTTCGTGTTATCAGCAAATATAATAAGTATATATACAAAAATTATACGTCAGCTATCTAATTGATTTCAATTGCCGCATCAAGCGACAGGAAGGGAAGTGGAGAGGGGAAAAACAGTATCCAAATCGAAAGCAAACATTCAATAAATCATGAATAAGTTCAGTTTTGGGTACGTAATTGTGTGGCACATTGTTTCCGGGTTCCGAAATGGAGCAACTCGAATTGCAAACAAAAAAAAAAATAAAAAAAAAAAAAAACTATATAACATTTGTGAAACTGAAGACATAATCAAATATAATCTTCGAATGTAGGATACAATTACAATTCGCTTGCCCGAAATGCCGAAAATCGAATATGAATCACGAACGAGAGCAGCGCACGTGAAGATAAGTAAATGAGGGGAATGTATCGAATGACTACTCATTCGACTCATTCGACTCGTTCGACTCATCAGCGGAAACGGCTATAAAACGGCTACTCAATGGCTCGGCTAGCCATAAAGACATTAATCAACCTTTAAAAAGACATCAGCGTCATTTGCCAGTTTTTAATTTTTAATTAGTTTACATGACGCGAGGGCGTGGACGAATCGCTGATGATGTTCATGTTAAAGTTAATGTTAAAGATAAATTTGATGCTGATTTTGCGGCTGGGTTTGGCTTTCAGTCTTGTCGTCTTCTCCTTTTGGTCATATACGTTACTCGCTTTCTTTTTGCAAATCAAATTAAGGGTGTTGAAAGTGAAACAATAGATCAGCGAATCGCATTAGGCAACGGCTGCTATATAAGAAACCCACGAATTATACGAAATCATTATATTTGTTATCATCATGAAATGTTGCCAATTTGCACGCTCTGCTTTACTTTTACTTTTATCTTGTACATTATTAACAAATAACGCGCAATATGTGACAACTTTTCGGAGAACCAACCGAATTTCAACTCTAGGCCCGATAAGCCACAATCTAACAATCGAATGAGGCTCAGACATAATGGAATAAATACAAATGCAATTATTTAGTACAACATTCGATTAGATAAACACAGGTAATAGCTTGTAAACTTATGATCGCAATCTATAGTATTCGACACAATTAACTGATTACGATATGTAACAATATTTCTTATATCGATAAATAGCAAACTCATTACTTGGAGTTTATTTATAGCTGATTATCAACAATGCATTGTTTTCGATCATTTCTCATAATTAATAGAAAATAAACCTATTAATTTACATTAAATTAGCCATACAAGTGATCGATACAAGTATTCGATACATTCGAATCGTATACGCATTATCGACTAATCGATAACAGCTTTCAATTAAATAAATAGCAATATTTAAGCTCCATTGAGACAAAAAGGAAGCCACGAAATGCATTTTGAGCTCAATCCCTTTTTCTTTGCCAAATGGAAAAACACATTTTCATGCCAAAGAGTGTTGGTTAAAAGTTCTAATCACAATATTTGATAACGTGACCCGAAAAAAAATACAAAAAAATAAAGAGGACCAAACAGAAACTAGAAAGTATCCCAAAATATATAAAAAAAAAAGGAAACAAAATTGGCAGCAATTATTTGTACTTTGATTATAGAATTGTCCGTTTGACGCCGGCGCTGACCCGGTTCTACCACAATAACAGACACGGGAGTGAAAGGGAAAGAGAGAGATAGAGAGAGAGTGAGCGAGAGAGAGGCAAATAGAAGAGCGATAGCGAATAACGTAAACTCATATAGTTTACGTACAGTAAAAGCTTTCTTGGGTGGACACCTAAGGTGGACAACATGTATACCCTGGAAATGGGTAAAAGGGGGGAATAATGGTTGTGTGCAAATATATGTAATAGGCAGAGGAAAGCATCTCCGACCCCATAAAGTACCTAAACTCTGGGTTATCATGGATAACCGAGTCGATCTAGCCAGAAAGGGATTGGAAGAAAGCGCGGGAGAGTGGGAGGGAGAGAGAGAGACTTAGAATCACTTGCCCCATTTCAAAGCAATCGATAAGAATCGATATCGAAATCGATCAAATTAAGTATCGAAGTTCTGTTAATTTTTATACAAATTTTATAGTTTTTTTTTTTGTCTTTCCTTCTCTTACTTGTTGATTGTACTAAATTGTTATTTCCGAAAGTGTTGGGTCTACGCTCTTTAAGGAATTCGGGAACATTATTTTCTCTCCAAAAATTATCTTATTTTTATAGAAAAACTCTCCTGACGTTCTGCAAGAACTTTTCTAACTGAAAAAATAATCCAAACATTGGATGTATATATTGGAACTTATTGACATTCGTATTGTCAGAGTTCGGAATTTGCTATCTTCTTCTTCTCTTTTTTTTTTGCTGTGACTGGTGCTTTCTCTTCTTCTTCTTCTTTTGCTGTGGCTGGTGCTTTCTCTTCTTCTTCTTTAAACGCTGCTGCTGCTCTCTTTATATCTGCATTAATCCAATTTATCGCTAACTGCCATTCGCCTCGCCTCCCTCCTCCTGGGCCGGGTGCTAATTCAATTAGCGGCTCTTTGGGACTGAGACGATGGCAAAAATGTCTAGTACTTACATATACATATTATTGAATCTATACTGACCGGCTGATTGACTGATTGATTGGCGATCCTATTGACAGTAGCTACCTCTGCTGACATAAGCAAATGTTTAGAAAATTGGTGAAAATGTAAAATAAAAGTCGGAAAACGCCAGCTAATATAAATGCATATACTGCAGCAAGCAGTGCCCGGCGTTGCGCGGGTTTTCCAAACCAAACTCTTTTCGTGCAGCTTTTTAATCTGTATTTAAACAACAAAAAAGATCTTTCGAAATTCCATCATAATAAGTTGTGCAACTACCTTGCCCTAATACCCAATCAATCATTCAATCAATCAATCGGGAACAGTTTTATACGCACATATAGATGAATATATGCCAAGAGTGGATATTTATGCAAATAATGAGCTTTTCGACTATCCAAAATTTGCCTCTACGAGGAGGGGGGAAATACTAAGCCCATATATACACATACATACATATATGTATACATATATGTATATGTATATGAATTGAAAGCGAAGCAAAAAGCACATAGACCCAAAGGCAGAAGTGTGTAAAGAGTGCAATGCCAACAGATTTATATATATATGTGCACACACATACACACGTCCGTACATATGTGAATATACACACATGCACACACACACACACGGCACATACATGCATACATACATATGCACACAGATGGGTTGGTTGGGTTTTTAGCTTTTTAGCTCATTATGCCGGCGGTTTTTATGGCGCCATCGCGCATCAGACACCTGGCAATATGGCAATATGTCAGTATGGCAATATGTCAGTATGACCATAAACATGCTGACCGATATTCGCATTGATTTACAATTATGAATGAATATGTGAAAATATGAGAATTAAAGCCGAGCGTTGCGACGAACACTTCTTAGGTTTTTCACATATTTTTGGACTCCTTTCGATTTTCCCAAAAGAGAAAAAGAGGCGTGGCTTATGTGCTAACTCTTTTCCTTTCCAGCCTATTTCAAACAGCCTTGTGATCATATTCAGACCCTGTCCCCATGACGAGTGCGTCGAAAGGTAACAGGCAATAGAAAACAGCTCCGACCGCCCAAGAGATATATATTCTTGATCAGCAACAATTAACCAGCCGATTTAGCCATGTCCGTCCGCATGTCTGCTCCCATGCAAAGCATTATGAGCATTATGAAAAGATTTGGTCGGCAAAGGTATTAAGTTTTTGAGCCAGAACTTACAGAAGAAATACTGTAAAAAGTTTTTGGCAGTGGAAAGCAACTCAGAAATGAGAACACATAACTTGCCTGATCTGGAATAGTTTTCCAGCATACGCTTTATTCGAAATAGGAACAAGGATGCGTTTGGACAGAGAGGGAGGGTGCGATAGAGTGGGAAGAGCGACGGGGAAGTCTATCAAGACCAAAATCTTAAGCAAAACTTGTTCTTTACTTTTCATAAAAGTAATTACAAAATAATTGCATTTAAGAAATGCAGTTCCTCATCCTATGCCTTTTCTTATCACTTTTCCCGACGGCATCTTCTATAATGTACAAATTAATCCCAAAATATTATTATCAAACTATTATAGAACAAATCAAATAATCGCTTTACAGAAAGAAATTATGTAACATAAATTGCAAATAAGTTCTTAAGGAATAAATCCCTAAGGATTAATACGCTGCAGAGTCTGTGTCGCGTCCACAAAAAAAAAGACAACGATAGATATTTTGTCCAAAAAAACTCGGTCTTCTACATTTATAACAAGCCAAACAGACTTGTTTTCAGTTTTTCAGATTTCAAATTTAAGAAAATCGCGTGTTGTATATATATACATACAAATAATATTTGTCCGATCACTGATCACGATAAGTATCTCACTTTTTTATATACGCCAGGAATCGGGCAATTGAATTGCAAGAAAACTTTCTTAGTTTGAGATTATTTGCTGCTCAATTTTCATTCAAGAGAATTAACATTATTTGCACGCTCTTTCATTGCCATCTCCTTTGTTTGATTCTGTTCTCTACATTCTCTCTCTTTCTCTCTCTCGCTTTAACATACACTGTTCACTATTCACTTTTGGGCCTGCGACCGTTTTCCTGCTGCCCACACAAACATAACAGAACAACAACAACAACAGCAAACATTTGCGCATGCTTGTGTATGTTTTGTGTGTGTATGTGTGTGTTGTCTGCACTCACCTTTTGCTTGGTCTTCGGCCGCCTCTGCCTCTGCGCCTGCCTGTGCTGCTTCTAATTCTTGCACAGTGATCGGCGCGGCGCGGCTGCTCCTGTTGCGCTTGCTCTGCCGCCTTTAACAGCAGCAGCAGCAACAACAACAAAACCACACAGCCAGCAGAGCAGCTGCTGCTGATGCTGATGCCGAGAGGATAGACGTCAACGCTGGCGTCGCTGCTGTGCGTAGCAGCAGCAGCAAAAAAAAAAAAAAACTAAATTTGTTTTTGTTGTATCGGCTGCTGGAGCTGTAGCGGCTGCTGTTATTATTATTGTTGTTGTTGCTGTTGTTGTTGTCGTTGTATTGAATCCGGTTTTAAATTTCTTTCGACTTGGTATTTCTTCTTATTTGCTTGTACATCAAAAATTAGTTTTTGCTGCTTCTTTGGGTTTTCCTTTTACACGCTACGTGCTTACATACATGTGTGCGTATGTTTGTGTGTATGTGTGTGTGGCACTTCACGTGTAGCGAAAATAGCAACAAATGCACTTGAAATTATTTTTCTCTTTTATTTGCACTGCGCTCTTCTAGCGCCAAAAAGACCGCGCTAAGAACCAAAAAAAAAAAAAAAACAAAAAACTCTGTTGTTTGTATTTGTCCTGCTGGCCACGCGGACCGCAACTTATGCTAAGAAAATTTTATTATATTGCTATTTTAATTAAGTAAAGTTTACAGGCAGCAATAAATAACAACAATGTTAACCGTTAGCGCCTAGAACAAAATCCCGCGCGCCAAACGAACAGCAAAATTTTTACGCAAACCACGAACCGTTTACAAAACTGTTAAATGCGACGGCGACGGACGTGAAACACACGCGTTCGATTTGAATGCCGGCAAAAGACTAACATCATTGTCTAACAGACAGCCGTAAGGTTGGCGAAGCTCTGTTAAGCGAACAGGCTTGCTTAACAGCGCTGTTGTCGCAACATGTTGCTGGCGCTGTCTGCACAGTGGCGTGAACGATAAAGCAAATGAAACAAAACATTTTATATATGCGAATTTATGCAGGGCACAACGCAAGTAGAAACAGTTTTTTTTTTTATGTGGGTGTTAAATCAATTAAATATTTTATTGATTGCCTGCAATATGTAAATATAATAATAATAGTTGTGACTTTATTGTTTGTATCGTGTATATTAAGCACGCTGTTGTGTAAAACTTTATCGAAAGATGAGATGCAGTACTCAGATAAATAGACAATACCTTAGAATAATCAAATGAATAAATATTCATATTGTTTCCCGCATGGCGGTACTTATTTCTCACATTTGATTGTCTAAGCTATAAGTGTACATACATATATCAGCAATAAAACAGCGTCAAATTCCACAGTGCGGCGCACAAATTATTGAAACACGCATGCGCGCATGTCAATGGCTGTTGTCGAGCATGGAACATGTTTGACCTGTAAAGTAACAGGTGTTTACAGCATTGCGACTGAACATACATACATGTCCGCAAGCATGTTTTCTACATACTTGTATGGTAAATATTACAGCCTCAACAATTTATGCAAAATTAATTACATTTCAATATAGTGCGTAGATACAGCTCCTAATTAATTAAGGCTAGCTGAAATCTTAACTAAGTCCGTTATTAAACATTGCAATGTGCCGCAGGCGCGCCGGCGCAAGCGAGATGCCAGCACTAGAGGGTATTGATGTACGTATGTATGTATATGTATGTATGCATGTGTGTGTGTGTGTGTGTTTGTGTGTGTGTGTGTATTAATGATCGGGCTCGGGGCGCGTTGCTCGGTGCGAGGCGCGTTTACTCAGCATTTTAATGAGTCGATGTCGCATAAGTTAGTTTTTTTTTTTTTTTTTTGCTCTTGACTTTGAGCATTTGAATAGACATGGGGCAATGTGAAGAGGAGGGGGACGGCGAGGGCTAACTTTATATTGTGTAATTAATAGTTGTTGTTGCTGCTGCTGCTGCTGCTGCTGCTGCTAGTGCTGGGTAATGCATTTAAATGTTGATGGGCAACGCACCTGCCTCTGCCGCTATTAAAATAGCTGTTGTTGTTGTTTTGTTTTCGTTTCTGTTGAGTCTATTTGTTGACCTTGAGTACGGCCCAAGCATCAATGTCAAGCATAAGCCGGCGAATTTTCGTCTGGATTTTTATTGTTGATTATTTCAGTTAGTTGACTTGCGCTTCTATTTGCTATTTGCCATTTGCAATTGACTTTTAGTGTTTTAATTATGTGCTTACCCTGTATACACATTGGGTATACTCAGTATACTCGCTTGGCGCCGGCTACAGGGTATTTGTCGGTCGAACACTTCCGTATTGTGCACTCTTCACTTTGTTCTGCATTTGAGAAACGCAAATTAAAGTTGAGTCTCTGTTTCCGTTTCAACTTTGGCCATTTGACGGCTCGACACGTCTTTGACATGCCACTGCTGCAGAGGCGGCTCCCGTGGAGGCGTGGCACTTGCAAAATTGAGTGCAAACTCTTGTCCACTGGCAAGCAATCAATCAAAACTCATCACAAACAGTATTTTTTTTTTGTTTTTTTTTTTTGGTTTTTTGGGGCAGCTGCAGCAAGTACCGTTACGCAGAGAACGCTGCTCGCAAATTTCGGCATTGGTCCGTTATTCTATTCTCCAGCTCTCACCTCCCCCCCCGTTCACCCGTTGGCCAACATCTGCATGCTAAGTATGTCGTCTCATTAACATCAAAAGCATTAACATTTGGATGCAGCCTAGAAAGTCAACCCTCTCTGCACACACACACACACAGACAGTTAGATACGTTACGTTTATGTCTCTTTACTTCTTTCTCTTTCTTTCTGCCTGCCTCTCTATTTATCTGCTGACAGTGCCGCCGCTTCGGCTGAACGCGTGAGGAACGGCAAAGTTTCAATTAAAACTCAAGAACAACCGAAGCTGGGACGCAGTGCGTCATGCTACGCTTGCCAGAGTTATTAAAAGCAGCAGCAGCAACAACAAAAACAACAAGCAACAAAACCAACAGCAAACAACAAGTCAACAAGCCAAAGAAGCGTTGAAGAGTAAACACAACAGCAACAACAACAACTGCTACAGAAGCAATGAGGAGGGGGCGGCAAAGAGAGAGAGAGAGAGAGAGCGGGTAAAGTTTGAGCCAGCACCAAAACTCATCAACAAATCACGTTAATCAGTCAGAGCGCCAAGTTCTTATGCCAGACGTCTGGTAGAAGGGCGCTGGGAGCGAAGAGGGAGCGGGGTAAGTTAGGGTTTAGTTAAAGCATTTGGGGCCAAAGTCTCTGTTCGCTGCAGCGGTAATGAAGTGCAGCCAGGCGAGGCAGCGCCAACGAGCAAAGCGTTGAATTCGGTCTGCCAGAGAAACCAGAAGAGAGTGAAACGATCTGCATAGCATAAGCTAGGCTTGGCAGAGAGACAGAAAGAGACAGCCCGCGTCGAAGAGAGGGGGTGGGATAGGCAGCGTACATCAAAGCAGTGCCAAAAGTGATTTGACTTTGACTTTGGACTTGGACTTTGATTTGAGGCTTTTGCTTTCGTTCCCATCCGCCTATGCAAATGAAAGAGAGCAGCAAAAGCAAAGAAAGAGCAAATTGCCAAAGACGAACATGATACTAAGCATGTAGTTAGCTATGTTGCTTTGCCTTGTACAGAATGCTTAATTGCTGGGGGGAAATTCAGATATTATCATTAAAGTGGAAACTCAGCAAATTTGCAGTAAGACGAAGTGTAAATAAACCTTTAAGCTCAAACGATAAACACATATAAGTAGATGACATGAGGTTCCTTCCTAAGAGAACCTAAGAGTTCCTTGAATAGTTTTTCATTGCCTTGCAGGTTTTTGAAAGCTTTCAGCTAGTTGGATTAATCTCAAGCTAAAAGCTCGATAAAGTGCCTCAACTATGAATTAGGAATTTTAATGCAATCTTATGAAAAAGATGATTTTAAATTTTGATTTTATTCATGTATTTAATCTCATTAACTGCTCAACAATTCTCTAAAGGTTTAATAGGCATTAAGCTAGTGCGATAACGAAGAAAAGCTCGATGAGCTGACTTAGAAATTGCAATCCAGTCTTGCGAAAGCGAATCATTTAAAGCTCACGAAAGCTTTGTTTATTTTTGTATTTAAGCTAAAAGAACAGCTTAACAAAGCTTTAAAAGTTTCTTAAAGCTTTAAGCTAGTTAAAAATATGTGTTAATCTAAGACTTAAAGCTCTATAAAGGACCTCAATTATTACTAATTGCATAGTCTAATCAAAAATATTCATCGAAAGCTTATGAAAGCCTTTGTTTATATTTGTATTTAAACTAATTAACAGCTTAACGATGCTTTGACGGTTTCTTAATGCTTTAAGCTAGTTAGATTGGTGCGTTAATCTAAAGCTAAAAGCTCGATGAAGTGCTTAGAGTTCTGCTTAAACAGAAAACTGAACTAAAGTGCGATTCAATATGAAAATGAAAAATTGCTAGCGAAAGGACTTTGTAGAAAAATACATTAAAAAAAAAAATGCGCCTGCCCTGTGGCGTGGGCGGCTGAGCTGAGCTTAAACAATAGATAGCTGGAGGACTCGATGGATGCATTGAGAAAGACTTGGCAATTTACCTTTATGGGCCTGTTTACATGCCCACCCACAGCCCACCCACCTGCCCCCTGCTGCACACCTAGATAAATTGTGCATCCTTCCTTTGCCAACGTCGCGTTGACAGCTATAATTACTTTAATGATGATTCCAGCTTTGGCTGACGGTCGGCGTGGCCAGGTGGGGTGGCGGGCTGCTCTGGGCGTGGGTAGAACCTGGAGACATTGACGGGCTGGCTTTTGTTTGTGCGCGCTTAAAATGCAATTATATATGCATTTAATAATACTCATTGCATACTTTGGAGAACCGTCTCATTTATCAAGCCAATGCAGCAGCGGCAGCGGCAGCGGCAGCCGGAGATTAATTTAATTGAAATGATGGCAAATCGAATTTAAACAACACACGCGGCGTATGCGCAATATTGCATTAAGATGCATCCGCAAAAGTCGTGGCTACGCACATACATGCCCAAGTGCATGCGTGTGTATGTATGTAAGCAAGTAATGCTATTGAATATGACAAGATATATTAAAAAAAAAAAAAACACAAAACAAAACTTATTCGCTTGATATGAATCATCAGAGAGCTATGCCAATATTAATGCCTTTTATTGCACATTAAATTGTTTATTAACTTCATAAAGTAATATGGCTATTTAAATATAATTGCTGTCAATTCCAATTGATCCTCTTCTTTGCACTCAATACTCTCAACTGTCTCGTTATTTTTCGTTTTTTTATATAAACGGAGAACTTTCTGTTTTTAAATGAAAAAACTTGTTTTTCTTATCTTCACGGAGGCGCTGTATAATATCAACAACTTTAATACAAATTTTATAACATTAAGAATAAAATATTAATGGTAACAATATTAATTTAATATTATTAAAAATATTATTGATTAATACTAATACAAATATATATGGAATATTTACAATAGCAATAATAATAATTAAATACTCTAATTATGCCAAGAACCATTTAACGTTAGTTGAAGTCGATCGATAGGGAAATCGTTTAAGTTTTATGCATTATGTATTGCGAACGTGGCCGTTTTGGTTTGGTGTCCTTTTGGCTCTGTCTCTGGCCCTATTCTGGGCCAATCAAGTTGCGGTGCCACGCCCACCATTATGCCTACAATCATTCAATTAAAAAGTGCATGCCGCGCAATTAATATAATTTTCAAGCAGCGAAAGCGAAGCTAAAAGTTTTTCGGTCTGCTAGCTCGATACGTGTTATGCGTGCGTGTGTGTGTGTGTGTGTGTGTGTGTGTGTGAAGAGAGATGCATGGTTGGGCGTAGGCGTGGCACTAGGCGGTCTGACAACCATGTTGGCAGCTGCATGGAAAACTTGCAAAAGTTTTTAAGTGACTTCTAATAGCGAATTATGATGGCGTTGCAGGCGGAATGCGGCAGCCGGCGGGCGGGCGGATGGGTAGCAGGGCATGACGGGCTCGGGTACGGGAGGCTCTTGGTTTCCGCTAAAAGGAAGGCGGCCAATTTTCAATGCAATGGCTGCGGTTCCTAGCGGCAGCGGGCTTTTGGCCAGGATTCAGCTGAAGTGGAGGCGTGGCTGCTGGCATGGCAAAAAGTTCACGCTTAAAACTTGGGCGATAACTTCATTGTACTGCACCGCAAGTGACACACACAGCAAAACAGTGTGTGTGTGTGTGTGTGTGTGTGTGTGTGTGTGTGTGAGAGAGAGGGCAACCGAGTGCGATAGAAAGAGTCGTGCATAAACAGAGCTCACTTTTAACAAAGTTATTTAGTTTCTTCCTTCCGCTTGCGGCTCATGTGTGTGTGCGTGCGCGTGTGTGCGTGTGTGCGTGTGTGTGTGGGTGCGCGCCTCCTGATATAATAACAAAGTGCACTTTGACATTATCATCAGCAGCGCATGTCGCCGTTGCTGTCATCAAGTAAGCAGCAGGCAGCCAAAAAACTCTACCGCGCTGCTGCGCCTGCTGCTTGGCACGCCCACTCATCTGTGCTGGGATGGGGCGGCGAAGGGGGAGCTTGCACCAAAAAGTTGCACGTTTTAATGAATTATGCGTACATTGATAATAATTTCTTGGTTAGTTTTCGCCAACGCCACGCTACCCGACGCGCCCAGCCCCGCCACGCCCCTCTCTAAATTGTGCAGCGCCGCCTAGGCTACAGCCACGCCCACGCACAGAACAACAATCTGCACGAATATAAAAGTTTTTGCACTTTTAATAAGGCCACGTTTATGATGTTGAAAATGAGGATGTTTCTTGGCTGCTGCTTCCTTCATAACTCCAGCGACGACAAATGTCAAAAAGTCGTCAACCAGCTGAAAAAGTTTTACGAAGCGGCCAAAAGTGAAGCCGAAATGTTGGCAGCATCCTCTAAAACCGGCGCCCCCATAGCACCAGTGCTATGTGAATCAGTTCTGGATATAAAAATAAACTCTCGCTTATACATATATTTATATAAATATATGTGCGGTACTCTGGTCACTTTACTAGTAGATACCCTGTACTTGTGTTTCTTTGTGTAATTTTTGTCCGTTTGAGCCAAAATTCATCTTGGCTTGAGAGAAAATGTCCGCCAAAGAGGAGTGTCCGTTAAATGATGAAAGAGCTAATGAAAATGTGTTTCAACGATTTTCATGAATCCACATTTTTGTGTGAAATATGAGTGGAAAATCAATTTTCATGCATAACGATAAAAGTTAAGCACGTGCAAGGCCGGGTAATATAAATTAAACAGTATACCTAAAACATACAAAAAAAAAAAAAAACGACCATGCTTCTGCTTCCCTCTGCCCCAGTCCAAGGAAAATAAAATCGGCGTTTATTGTCCGATTGAAATGTGTTTTTTAAAGCTTGTGGATGTCATTCAAATGTGTTTAAAGCTTTTCATTATGGATGTTATTTATCTATATATTCTTGACACTTTATAATACACAACTTTTTAAAATATAAATATAAAAATAAGAGTAGCTGTATACCAAATTTCGAGTTCTTTGCCCGTCTACTATCGAAGTTCTGATTAAAACTGATGTATATTTAAGTTTATGGAAATATGGAAAAATTCTTTCTGCACTAAATCCTACCTATTTTCAATATGAAGCAAAAACTTGACGACGCCAAAGTCGCATATTTTATATGTGTATATCACCTCTCTCCGGTTCACGATTTGAACCAGCTTCCAGGCTTGCAGTTCGGTTCGTAAACCTGATTTTTCATATAATATATATTTAAAGTTTTTAACGAACATATATTTTTGATCTGTTGCCAAAGCGCCCATATCTGGGATGATTGTATAAGTAAGACTTTGAGGCTTTCTCTAAAAAATTGTTTAATCTAAATTAAATGAATTCTGTTCCTGTTTGTCAACTGGAATTTAGCAGCGATTCGCTTTCAAATCACATCTCGATTTGCATGGCACAAACATCATAAGATGGCTAATTAAAATGCATACAACAGGTGTACTCGAAGTCCCGCCAAGCTGTAAAAAGTAAATACATATATATATATATATATGCATTGCAAAGACAAAAGGTGAGGGAACGACCCAGTTGCTGAGGTTGTCGCAACAGATCAGTTGCCGCATATATCACGGATGTGGGACGACACTAGTCGCCACTCGCTGGGGCACTATCAGTGACACATCTGACATATGTATCAGGTACGTGACGTCGTCGTTGGTCTGGGGTCTTTGCCGCATTGCTCATACGCCGCATTGTCCAGTCCACACGTTTTTTTGTTTCCCTTATGTTTTTTTTTTATTTTTTTTATTTTCTTATTTTTGGCTGTTATCGTCGCGCATAAAGTGTCGCGATATTCATAAAGATAAACTCGCCTAGTTGCCGTTTAAGCCCAAAACGTGCGTGCGTGCATCTTGGCAGCGCCCACGCCAACCATGCCTACCACGCCCCCACGCGCCAACACTCGCACGTCCAAATGGAGTTGCCGGAGTTGTGTTGCGTACGCTTGTGTGATTTTTATCGCCTTTGCCTCCTTCTGTCCCATTGCGGGCAATTAAAATGCCCATTAGACTCCATTAAAGCCCTATTGACTGTTGGCCTCCAACTCGCCAGGACGCCTCGCCTCGCCTCGCTTCGCCTCGTCTCGCCTCGCCTGTCCGACCCATCTGTTTAGCTCTCATTGATGTATCCGGCTGTATCTCTATCTCTGCGTGTGGTCCGCCGTTGTGGCAAGCCTAATGCAATTACCAGCGTCCAGCTTGCAACAAACAACTCAATTAAAACATTACAAAAGACGCCGCCCTCGAGCAGGCTGCACACGTCCTTAAAGCTCTTACGTTTAAAGTACTCGGCAGCTAGAGTAAAAAGCTAACTAGACTTGAAAACAATGATCATAGATTATCTATAGCTTAACTATACATCAATTATTGATTAATTAGGGTAAGCAATATCGAATAACGTTAGGTCACAGCCAAAAAGAGATAACGCTTTGATTGTGGATTCATTTCGATTAACTACAATCAATTAGCACAGCTACAAAAAGATAAGGTAGAAACCTCACTTTTGACTCTAGGAAGCTTTGATTTTGTGAAAAATGTGAAACACGTCTCAAATGATTTTCCGTATTCCTTGGAAATTAGTGAAAAGTGTAAAACACTCCTAAATAAATTTGAACAAACAAAAAAAAAAAACAATCACAAATGTCTCGCCTAATACAGCTACCTTTGTATTAGTGCTGTAAATGATAATGATAATGATAATGATAATGATAATGATAATGATAATGATAATGATTCTTATCAGTGTTTATTACAAACAATATAATGGCTTTATAACCAATTGATGGCTTTTTTTCGACCAAATGTTCCTATAGAAGCTATACGATATAGTTGACAGATTTGAATAGGCTTCACACATATACTGGGACCATTGTAAAGCTAGTTATTGACGATGCTGCTGTTAATATTCATTTTGAGTTTATATACTCTACATCTAGGATGTGTTATAGATACCATGCTATGACTTGAATAATCTCGCTAGAAAAGCATGCAAATTAGATTTGCTCTAAAGTTATGAGAGTTGATAAGCTGATGACGTGCTCTGAGTACACTTGTTTTTGTATGCTTAGCTCGGATAGTGCATAGATGGACAGGCAGGCAGCTGATCGTCTTGGCCCCCATTAATCTCAGCGCCTTGGTATGCATATACATAAATGCTAATTGATGAGATTTGTTTTTTTCTAAAGCTGATGAACGTAGGTTAAAATGTGTTATTAATGATCAAGCTGATGTTTATATGTCAACTGGCAGAAACCTTGAGCATTCTGGAGTTGCAGCGAGTGTTTGGTGTTATGCAACATTGTTGCAAGGCGCCTGCAGCTCATGATCCGCGTGTTGTTGCATAATAACTAACACTCGGCAACAGCAAAAGCTAAGCCCAAGCCAAACACAAACAGCCCGTGGCCAGGTATGTGTGTGTGCACAACAAGCAAACACTTTGACCCATACCCAAAAACCCAGTAGCCAGAAGCAGTAGCTGACATCGAGTTGGGGCCGAAGATGGGAATGAAGTTGGAGATGGAGTCTTAGATGGAGTTGGAGATGAAGAGGCTGATGCGGCAACTGTTGGCGGCGACTGTTGCAACCTGTTTCCTGAATTCGGCATGGCGCAAACACATTTACTTGCTGCCAACAGTGCCGACTCCTCTTTCAAAATGGTATTACTTAATTATATTTATTCGGCTCGGCGACAAGAAGATTTGCGGGCTGTCATTGGGTCCAAGCGAATAGCTACTAACACGGATTACATATGCTCAAACATTCGGGCCTGAGTGCAATGCCTTTATACACTTGGGAAGGGTATTATTATTTTCCCATTAAATGTGTAACGCTTAGAAGGAGATAACTTTGAGACCATAAGGTACATATATATTCCTGGTCAGCATCTGCAGTCAATGCAAATTATATATATATATAAATATATACTATATCATATAGCTCTATGGGAATAATCATTTACAGATTGAGTTTTTGCCTGACAGACTTGGCTACTTCATTATATCTTAATTAAACTCGCCTATCCTAACATATCTGATGTACAGAATCGAAGCTCTAACTCTTGTAGCTGCATAGGAAGAATCGATCAAGATCTCTCTGAAAGCCATGTGTCTACAAGGGTATTTAATGTGCGGCGTGTCACAAATAACCTTTGATTTTTTCCCCTTTTTTGAAACAAAGCGCGAGCGCTTGGATCGCTTAGACACTGAAAGCTGTCGTGCTTGGGTGCTGGATGCTGTGGGCTGTGGGCTGTGGGCTGTTCCCGAGTGTTAATGGGGAAATTGAAAATCCATTTGCTGATTAATTTCTCACAGTGGCGCTGTGCTTGCCGAATTCACATTTACGTAAATGAACTTTTTGCCTTCAATGTTTTTGTTGTTGTTGTTGTTGTTGTTACTTTTGCCATTGTAGTTTGTTGGTAGCTGGCAAAACAGTTGGAGTAAAAGTTTGTTTGCTGTTTGTCGCCTTCGCTTTTTCAGTTGACAAAAATGTTTTCGCATGCGTTGCCAGTTTTTCAGTTTGGCTCCACTTTTTTATTTTGGCTTTTTTTGCCACCATTTTCACAATTTACATGGGAAAATTTTACGGCAACTGCAATCGAGTGCAAGCAAAACATATTTTCAAATAGTTTGCCGCTGGGCTTTCTAGCACTAATCCAAACTCAAAGCTCTAAATAAGTTAAGGGCGTAGCATTTAATCAAATTGGAGCTTTCTTTACGACTTTAGTCAAGGCTGAAAAATTTTAAAGCTCTTGTAATGAACAAGAGCTTTAATCGAAATGAAGACAAGCGTCATTACAGTTAATTTGCGCTTGTTTATAATCTGAATTGCTTAAAGCTTTCAATGACCATCAATAAAATAAGAAAAGTTTAAAGCTTTCAAGCATATAGCTTTAAGCTGTAGACTGCCTTAAAGCTTAAGCAGCCTGCATTCGAAAAATTATGCGCACTTTAAGCCCTCAGTAAACATAAATGATTCCTAGTATCCATTACTTCAAAACGTAACGAAAGCTTTAAGTTGTAAGCTCAGCTTATGCACGTCTATTTGCTTGCATTGGAAACTTAGTTTTTCTTCATTTCTCTAGAGATATTAGAACTTATGCAAACTTGAATTGCTTGCCGCTGAGCTTTAAATTTTACCCACACTGATTGTAATTGTTAGCTTTAAGCTTTACTTAAAGCACTGATCGGCACTTCAAGTTTTTTGCGTAAAGCTTTTAAGCTAATGTTAGCCGGCCGCAGATACGATTTAATTATGGTAGTGTCTCGGCGCCTTTTGGCATTTACTTTTTTTTGTTGCGTTGATTGCATTTATAAACCCAACTTTGAAAGCTAGCCATTTCGAATGGCTTAGTACTATGTGTCAGCTGTCCAAGTGCAAAGCTCTGACTGTGTCACACCGAGTTTCTCGCCAGCCTAATCAAGTGTCCAAATCAGTAGCGCCAGTGACTGTCTGCCAAGGACTTGACGCACATGCATTATTCAGGAGGCTGCGTTGTGTCTGTTCCCGAAACAGGACACGCATGATTTGAATTGTCTGCAAAAGTTTTGCAGCTTGAGCTTCAACTTCGCTTTGCACCTTATGTGACAGCAATGTGCAGACTTTTCGCAACTTGGCTTGAAAAAATATAAAATACAACCAAAAGAAAAGAAACAAAATATATAGCACACAGCTAAATACATATACGATTGGATATCTATGGTCTGGTGTATGCAAAACGCAAAAGTTCAGCCAGTAAATCTTTGCAAGTGGCACATAAACTTTGCCAAAGAAACTTTTTTTTTTGCTGCTACTCTCTTGCCGTACAGAACTCTAGAAAAAATGATACAGTGCCAAGGAATAAAAAAGAAACAACAATGAAAAAAAAAAGGAAAAGGAAAGTAAATAAAGGAAATGCGACGAAAAATAACAGACTCAACTGCAAAAGTATATAAGAAACTTTAACACAAAAAGCAAAAAGCAGAGTGCAAAAGGCACTCAATGGCCTGCCGCTGGGAGGGGGTTGCACAAATATTGGTTTTGTAATTAGAAATATGCAAAGGATGCATGTGAAAGCTAAAGGTAACATGCGAACGAAGCCACACCGTAGAATCCAGAAATTAACATCATTTTATCCAATATATATATATTAATAGCTTTTTATTCTTCTCGTGTCTCGACTGCATCTTATTATTCTTATATGCATTGTTCAATAAATTATTATTATTTTTATCCGCAAAATAATAATTTTATTGTTTTTTTTTTTTTAAGGTCGCCAAATACAACATATTTATTATTATTATTGAGTCAAGCTGAAATAACATAAAAATAGAAAACCTATCGAATCTGAATTTGGCCGTTCTTCAGGTAAGTACAAGTTTTCATTTGCACATATTCCATTTGAAAGGCAGCTCTTTATATAATTTACCAAATATTTATGTGTTAATCGAGTTGTGTCCGTTCAACAAAGCGCATTCAGCTACTTGCAATGTTTAATCAACTTAATCATCGCATAGACAATCAAGACATATGGGAGCTTCAATTAATTGTACAAAATGATTTACAGTGCAAGTCGGCGTCGGGCCTATTGATGCCAGCTTGCATTGGGCAATGGGCGCTTGCTCCACAAAAAGCCATTAGACATCCCGTTAGAAAAACCCAAACAGAGCCATAATTGAGTGTTGCTTCCTCAATGATAACACAAATTGTAGCTGCATTGTATTTGTTATTGGATCAATCAGGGCAACAAAAAGCTGCAACAAGAGATTACATAGCTGCATGCAAGTTGAACCAGCAAATGGTTAGAAAATACAGATGAACCTGCCTACAAAAGACAAACAGTCGGACAGACAGAGCGAGACTTCAAATCATGATGATGATCGTCGCCCTGATTTTGGATATGTTGTAGGGTCTGTTGCAATTGCTATGCCATGTCTATTAAATAACTTTAATTTTTCATGCACTTTTTGGTTGCAGCTCCTTGGCCGACTGGCTGATTGACCGACTGACTGATTGAATGACTGAATGATGGCGCTGCGTTGTCATTTGTCCCACTCGTTAAACATTCGTTTGAACTCTGACGATCTTAATGACAGACACAGACCTTGATGTTGTCGACTGCGGCAGATGTGTTGCAAGCGGCTAAGTTTGTTTTGGCCCCTTTTCGTTTGCTGCCAGCACTTGGGGGCATTCGTTTGGTTTTTGGCCTAATTGCGAGCACGTTGGCCAAAGTGTTGCCACCAATTGCAACTGCAACACTTAATGGGGCATTATTTTCGCGTTGCAACAACGCAAATGGCCTGCAGTAGCCGGTTGCCGCAGCTCACAAATCGCCTTCAAAATATGAAAATAAGCACGAAATCAATCGTTTGGTGATCATTCCCAATGGGAAAATGAATAAGTGAATGCTTACAGTTGGAAAATGTGGGACATATCTTAATTAAAAACAAATATTCGCATTCTTTTATCCCACATTGCCTACATTTACATACATATATACTTCACATTCGGCGATTCCTGGTCGATTATTTATTTTTTCCTTATCTATAGATAAATAGATGAATTATTTTTAATGTTAAATATTCCATACTACAGATAATACCTTCAACACCGATGGAAACATCATTCTCCTCTAATGTTGACCTTTCTTAATGAGCTTAATCTGAAAATTGAACCTTTCGTTCAATCGACCTTTGACTCCTATTTTCCACCCAAGAGCTTATTTTCTTAATTTTAAAAATGTATCATATCATATCATATATGTACTTAAAAGGCATCATCATTGTTTCATCTTGAAGTTTGGGTGCAGCATATGAAATAACTTCAAGGGGATACTATTTAGCTAATAATTGCCTTGAATATCCCAGGCAGTCATCCTATTCAAATGCTACTGCTCATTGTCAAGTGCATTTATTAAAAGTGCAAAGTTCTCTGGCTATGAAAGCACACGCAGTGCCAGTGGAAAAATTGCGTTTTGCTTTGCTCATCGAATGCATTTCAACAATAGATAAGTCAAGACTAAGCTCCATAGATATACGGTCTACGGATTTTAAACGGGAATCGAAACAATCAATTACGCATAATTATTGTCGTGCCTCAACATCGCCGCTAATTAAATTGCAAAGGTTACTTCGATAACATCTAAAATATAAACTAGTGGCACATCACTATTCTAGCTCTTATCGATATAATTGCAACTCTGCTTTGCTAACAGATATGTTAAGAAAAAAACCGAAACCCTAGCCCCCAAGCATGAGATTGTTCAGTTTCCTTCGGAAGCTCAAAGACTCAAGGTCTCTAATTTTATATTTGCATTTTTATTACCAATTATTTTTTTCTTCTTCTATTTTTGTTAAAATGAACTTTTTGGTTGCTATATTTTTAATGTGCTTTTTTTTACGCGATTTGGTTTGGACGTTTTTTTTTTATCAAAAACTTTTTTTTCTTAAACATTTGCGTTGGACCTTTTTTTTTTAATCAATTCTTTTAATCAACCAAATAATTTACGAAGCGAATGTCTGAAGAGAAAAACATATGCACAATATTTCTTATTTTGCAGGCAACATTTGCCCGTTTATTTGCATTTTTAATTTTGGTTGTCATATCTTTATTAAAGAAGGTATCGAAAAACATAGGGACGGGCATGATTCAAGGGCAATGTGAAACTCTGAGCCCGAAAGGTGCTCAAAACAAAGATTATTATCAAAAGAAGTACTCAAGACTTTTCTTAACGTATGTAAGAAATATTGAACAAAGTATTTATATTTTATTTTGATTACATTATATTTTTATACAAATATATCGAAGATTGACCACAGAAAATGTGAAAAGAAAACTTATCGAAATTATCTCACTTCGCGGGCAACAGGAAGTTGAAGACGAATATATGATATATTTATATTTGGTTGTCATATCTTTATTAAAGATGGTATCGAAGAACTTGTGGGCAGGCGGAAGCCAATCTTGAAACCCAGATTTCAGAAAATAAAATATATTAAAAGAATGTTTACTGAAGATAGTTGAAATCATGTTTTTATTTTTCAAACCTTACTATTATATATATTGTCTTATATTTTTATTTTTGTTTTGTTCATTTTTTTTCCTTTATTTTTGTTCGCACGTTAATACATTCAAGATCAAAAAAACATACAAGCATACGTATAAAGAGAACGTATCCATAAGATTTCCCACTCTGTAGGCAACTTGCCAGTCAATAATTTTGTATTTAATATTTTGTGGTCTTTATACCTTTATTAAAGAAGGTATCGAAAAATATGTAAACAGGCAGAAAGTTCAATTGAATAGTATTTGGACGCTGCTTTATCGTTGAATGGTTCTATAAGAAATATTTAAACTAATATATAATGTTATTTTTGCTTAAATTTTTTTCCCGAACCCATTGAAAATGGTAATCTTTTTATTTTGTCACGCCGAAAAACTTGATTTTTGTACAAATTTTTGGTCGTCAAGCCCTTATTAAAGAATGTATGTACATGCTGATAGGTGCCAATTTTAAAAAACCGAATGGACTGCGAATCTAGTTTGCTTATAATATCAATAGTGCATTAGGATCTCCCTACATATGATTAACACACTTGGAGGAAGGAGTTTCGATTCCTGCCGGATATCAAGCCAGGATTTTGATTGCATCTGCCTTGAGCCTACAACAGCCTGATGCTTACAATCTACCTGGAGGAGAGAATACCTGTGAGAGAATATGTGTACGCTAAATCACTTATAGGTGCTTTCAATGCTGTTAAGTGTCCCGCGGTGAAGTGTGCTGTATGCGGCTAGTCCACCAGCTCGTGAATGCTTAGATCCCAGGCTGAGCAACGTTGCTGGATAGTAGGCTACATTCGACGGAAACCAGTGCAACATGAAATGAGACTATATTCAGACACCACGGCTGTGGACAGTAAAACCTTCAGTAACAAGGCCTACCTATATGGACGCAGGATATCCAGTTGGGGTCGTCTATTCAATGTGGAAGCAACGATTCAAGAACAACCTGACCTACTGCATTGGCGTATTACAGCGCAATTTTCGCATTAATTTGCAGGAACCTTGGGGTATACTCCATCAATCATCAAAAACTTTCGATTTTCAGCAAAAAAACTCGCACTAAGCTTGCTTGACAAAAGCCTGAATCCCACACAAGAGCCGAAATTACTCTTTAGCTGCCCAATCGCCTCTGAAATGAAACTCAGCTGAACTCAAATTTACTTATGGATTAATTGTAATTAAATATAAAATAAGAAAAAAATACATATACTTAATCAACATCAACAGCCGAGCAGACCTTAGAAGAATTGTCCACCTCGCAATTCATCGAAATAGATCGATTATTATCGATTATCAGCTTAGGTTTTTTGAACCCATCTCGAGGTTTGGATGACACAAGGAAGATCGAATGTTTGTGGCGACATCTCGTCGCTGAGTACGAGGCATCTTCTTGTCGGGCACTTTCGCTCAGAGCATTCTTGCCTTTCGTTTTCTTTTTTTGTATTACATTTTTGGTTATTTGTTGAAAATGCAGCGATAGCTTGTGATAAGCACAAATACGGAATATGCTGGTAGTTTATATTCCAATCAGAATCGCTTGCTGCACGATTACCCAACCCAGAGAGAATGCTGGCGGCACCTACCACTCCAGATCCGCCTCCCTCTCCCCTTCGGTCGACGTTCAGACGTGCTGCAAGGCAAGTGAAGTGCATAAATCGCTTTAGCCAAACACGCGCGTTCGCATAATTTTCAATATCGTGCCAATAAAAAAGGAGTATGCATTGGGGTTGGGGGCTGAATCATTGCTCGCCCGGATCGCAGAGATGGCTGCGTCGTTTGCATGTATGTGTATGTAGCAGAAATTACATTTAAAATTGAACAGCACACGATGCCGCTCGCACATTTCGCAGCCACTTCCGGCGGCAGTGGCTGACATTAGCACCTCGTCTCGACAAGAGGCACTTGCCAGGTGGCCAAGGGTTGCGCAGGGGCAACGCTGGGGCGGGAGCTGCGGTTGCATGGGGGAAGCTGCAAGATTTATGTGCCATGTGTGTTATGTTCCTTTATTTTTTATTATAGCGAAATAAGCTGCTGCTGCTACCGCTGCTGCTGCAGGAGGCAAGGCAATATGCTAAAAATTTCCCATCGCAATTTTTCATATGCATAAATGTTTGTTCGATTATATAAGTAAAATATATATATAGCAATATTCGTGCAATTTATATATTTATATGCATAAACACACACGCGGGGCGAGTGTGTGTGCGTGTGTATTTACTCTCTCGATTTTGTTACTTGTTGTTCGTTTGCGAATGGCTTTTCATTAGTTTCTGTTGCTGCTAAAAAGTAATCTCAGATTTTTAATGCCAGCACTGTGGCATGTTGGATCTACATATTAAAGTGGTTAGATACTCGCGTACAACACTCTGTCAGTTGGCAGACTATTCTACTAACATATTCCTACCAAAAAAGTTTTGTATACAGTCTAGTTCTGTGCTTAGACTTTGGTTCTTTAAGTCAAATTAGGTTAGGATACAGTTCCACGTTAAGAAAAAATACATTTTCATTCGCATTTCCATTCATGGGGGTGGATTTGGCGAAAAGTGTGACATACGCATCAAGCGAATTTACCCAAAGATATTTAATATTGCGTTTAAGGCTGAACGGATGGAAAAGTTTCATTTGTAATACGCGTTTTTTCCACACGTGCGGGTGGAAATTAGGAACTATCACGTCAGTATATAACTCAAATAGGGCAGACAGTATTATATTTAGAGAAGCTGCTCGATTATAAATTAAATTAAATATAAATTTTAGTCTTGGCAGAAAATTTCTTTTATAGTAATTCAGACAACTGAACATGCAGTGTGAGAACTGAAATGTCCGGCCAGATTAATAGTAAGTATATTGATAAATTAAAAAGGCAAAATGAATGGAAAAGATTATAATTATTAAAGCCAAAAATGAATCTGCAGCTGCTTTGTGCATTGCCATCGCAGCGTAGCTCATTTAAGTGCAGCTTGTTGACTATAAACAAATAAAAGATTTTACTTCTTTTGTCCGAATATCTTTTGCTACTGGGAGCACACTTCATCGGATCTGCGTCCACGGCGCTCTCCAACCGCATCATATCAATGCCAACCGCACGCACAATGAGAATGACAGTCTCGGGGCAGACGCGTTGCGACCAAATGGTCCAGTGTTCAACTCGGCGGATGGACAGCCCGCAGCATTCAATCAGAGCGATTCAATGGCAACGCAAAAATGAGAATAACTCAAACAAATCACTACTCAATAACACCCCCGTCCCACACTTCCCTCATTTACAGCAGCCCCTCCGCCAAAGCTGCCAACTTGTCTGTGCCGCCAAACTTTTCCTTTAGGTTTTTTTTTTTTGGTTTTTTCATTTCTGAATTTTTGTTTGCAACACTTTTTGCAATGCTATACATAAACATGGTTGCAATTTATGCGCCCGTCCGCCGGTTGTGCAACCGCATTCCCATGCCAAGGAACATCGGCAGACATCTCCGCCGCCATCCCCCACCAAAGCCCACCCACCCACGCGCTAAACAACAACTGCTGCCCTAGAAATACGCGGACTGCCAAACTAACTTCAAACTCGCAATATAAACACATAAATCCTGGGCACTGATACACACAGATTCCGTTAGACAAGAGTTGGTCGTGCAACGGGAGCGGGGGCGGGAGTGGGAATGGGGGGTCGTAGGTTGGAAAGCGCCAGCAGCAACTTTTGCGTATCGACAACAACCAAAAAAGTTGCCAACAACAACGGCAACAACAACAACAGTTGCATTCAAAAAATATTATTGGGGCGTTTTTGTGGGCGTGTTAGCATCGGTTAGCGTGGGCAATGTGGAAAATCTGGCAAATAGGGAAGCGCTCGGAACAACAAAAAAAAAAACTCTCACCTTTTCCCAGCTAAGGCGGTGCGGTGGCTGGCTGGCTCTCAAATGATGAAACGCTTAGTTTTTTATGCATGGAACTTGTCGATGGCAAAAGTTGAATTATTGCGAATCCGACCGAGCCAGCGGTTGAGTACGGCTCATGCATTATGAATGCGCCCGGCGCTGACGAGGAGCAGGATGAGCCAGAAACTACAGACAACAAGCAGTTGGACTTATGTGGCTTAAGGTCTCGCCGCCAAGGTATGGTGGACGGAGGTCGGCGGGCGGCGGCAATGCCAGTGGCAGCCACAAGTTGCAGTCACCAGTGTGCCACAAATTTTGGTGCAGAGTGCTCTTAAAGTTGCGCGTGGCGTGGGGGCTACGCGGAAACGACTCACTTGTTGATCGAGTTGAACCAGACAAAAATTGAAGCCGCAGAGCTTCCTAGTTGGGGGCCAGCTTAATATTGTGGGCAGAAACATGTGCCAGGGTTGAGACATCTAATAGAAATCCTTTCATATGTAAGACACAAGATGCAATTTATCGCAATAAGGGAGATAATTCATGTGCAGATATAATACTATATGTCCTGACTGACAAACTGATAAATAAATAATAAACTCACAGCCCAAACCATACGAGCTAGGAATAGTTATGTGAATGTATATTTCTATGTATATTTCTATGTATGTTTGTATGTATGTATGTGTATATGTATGTTTGTGTGTATATATGTGTGTGTGTGTGTTTGTATGTGTGTGTTTGTATGTGTTTGTATGTATGTATGTATATATGTATGTATGTATGTATGTATGTATGTATGTATGTATGTATGTATGTATGTATGTATGTATGTATGTATGTATGTATGTATGTATGTATGTATGTATGTATGTATGTATGCGTGTATGTGTGTATGTAAAAACGTACTTTTAAATAATGCCCTCCTACTCGATTCTCATAAATTCAAGTAAGTCTCGTAGGCTTGACTTCATATTAGAGGAGCCGGCGGCTTCAACATAGGAGGAGGAGCCGGCACCTTCAACATAGGAGGAGTCGGCAGCTTTAACAGAGAAGGAGACGGAATCTTTAATAGAGGAGGAGCCGGCAGCTTTAACATGCAAGGATACGGCTTTAATTTTAAAGGAGCCGGCGGCTGAAACATTCGAAAAGGCAAAAAAACTGGTACAAATCTATGTCTTATTATATTTAAAATAATAGTAGACACTTTTACAAGCGTATGTATTCATATTAGTTTATATGTCTTCTTATATTTTTTTAAGCTAATAAGCATTATCTCTGTTTGTCTATTCTTTCAGTATTGTGCTCATAAAATTCGTCTCTCGCTTACTGACAATAACATCAAATAATGGAAAATCAAATATGGCTCTACAGGTGAGTAGGTAATTTTAAATATATATTGATCTCTATATATAAAGCTGTTTGTGCCGACTGACTGGCTGATTGTTTTAGCTACGAAGCGGACATTTTAAATGAAGTTACTTTATGTGATAGATGGGGTGATTTGGGAAATTCCACCCGTGTGGATAAATTGAAAAACAAGTCTGTATGACACTTTTCCGTTTATTATCAGATCAATTTCAAAATCATTTGCAAAGATCTTTGGTTATACGTAGCCCGTATACCGAATATACGTGCCTTATTGCAAATTGATTTTCCACTCGTTTTTTTCGTGATGTGAATATTTTGAAAGCCTATTTAAAATCGTGGCAAATCGCAATAATTGAGTTAGTGTTACTATTGGAACTATGTGATATGATATATATTATATAAAATATATATATTATATATGTTATATACACATACATACGGATGTGGCTAGATCGACTCGACTATTGATGCTCATCAAGAATGTATACCGGAAATGTTTTCTGCCGCCTGTTACAGAGATTTGTACAAAAACGTTTTACATTTTCACCAATATTCAATTTTACCTTAAAGTGAAATCCGGAAAAATTCAACAGATATTTCCTTGCCGGTGTCAGCTTTTAAAGCCATTGACAAGTCTGTATAGCTTTGCTAACGGTCTGCCAAGAGCAACAACAGCTCTATAAAAATAAAATATGTAGTATACAATATATTTGAATATTTCGCAGTGCATTTCGGTGTTGGTTCGGTGTGTTGCATGGCACTAAATCAATGTTGGTATTGTGCGAAATGGTGCCACAGCAATGGGTTTGAGGATGGGGATGGGACACCGTGTGAAAAGGCAACACTGGTGGCAGCACCCCGGGGGCACGCCGTCAATTTGGTAACCAAACTGAACATTTCGCAATGCCAACCGAAATGTAATTGACGCACGTTGCTTAGGTACGAGGCCGGGGTTCGGGCTTCTGGCCAGGGTCTCTCACCTCTGTGCGGGGCCCCATGCTATCATCATTTAAATGTTGATTGTCGGTTTGTCAGTCTTGTGGAGGCGACAAGAGCTACATTTTGCGGCATGGCGCACAAAGCAACCCTAAATTAGATTGAGAAAGCGCTGGCTGCGAGTTTCGTCTAACTGCAACTGCCACTGCAACTGCAACTGCTACGTATCGACTGGTGTTGCAAATTGAAATAGATGCTACACAAGCGCTAATTTGATGACGCCATGGGGCTGCTCCCCTCTGACTGCTAGGTGTGGAGGGGGAGGGTGGGGGTCTAAATGAAGCCAGTGCAGGTCAACTTAATGCTGTCGCTTAATTAATGGTCACCTTATGGTGTGGCAGCCGCAGGAAACAACCCTCAAAGAGCCAACCAGGTTCACAGGGTAATACAAAATGATAATGCATATGTATATGAATGTATACATAAACATCTATATTCATATGGACGCACAGCAACAAGCCTTATTAAATGGTTCAGCGCCTTTGGCAGGACATTGCACTCGCACTCGCACTCGCAGTGGGCACTCGGGCTCGGGCAGGGGCACAATGAAGTCCTATTATAGAATGCACATAATTAAAATTTATGAGCACGCTTTTTCAAGAAATTGCCCCTGGTTACCTTTATGCAATAGCCATTTGCACGATTCGAAAACGTTTCTCAAAAGCGAACGCAGGACAATCAAATGTAATACCCCCCTCCTTGCATTAACAGAATACGAACAATAGATCTAAGAAGCATTTGGATAAAATGCAATACAAAAGGGTCAATAAATTACGCAAGAGGAAAATGTGAAAAGCAGCCATGCTCAGGTGTTCAGCGACACGAAACGGGTTGTTAGAAATCGAGACAAATATATAAGAACATGTGTATTAATATTGAGCGCTCATTATTTTTTTTTAAGAATTTGTGAAATGCTTTGGCCGTAAAATACAAAAAATTAAACATAAGATGTGCATGATTTGAAGAATGCTGCGGATATGAAACACAGACAATTTTAAACAAAAAATTGTTGGCAAGGATGGAAACGAAATTAAACTGATGAACCGAAAGTTGGTATTTATGTTATACAACACTGCCAAGCAATCGGCTTATTCGTGACAGCAACTAGTTACTTTTACATACATATAATTATCAATGGAGTTGTACTTCACAGGCTTACAGCACTGAAAATATGATAATGACAGCTACCTTTTGGCAATTCGTATATTTCGGAGCTTTGCAGCACTGTTTGAAATGAATTGGTTGTCATTCCTATCCGTTTGTCTGCGCCAAAAATTGCAAATCGCGTAGGTGAATGAATACGGTAAAATAATATCAAAGATTCTACCAATTCTTTTCATATTTTGCTAGACCCTGCAAACAGCATGGCGAATCGCATTGCATGCGCTGTCAGTGCCAGCGACGCCTGTGCAGAGGACGTGTGTCACCGCATATAGATGCCTACGAAGAAGCGGGAGTTTATTTGTGTATAAAAACAGATTCAAAAAGAGCACATATACATACATAAATTAAAAGTGAGTAGAGTAAGCTATTCACCACAAGGGCGTGTCTTTTTGGTAACTTTTGCTACTCTCAGTTTCTCAGCTGCCCGCTTATGGTATTATTGAAATTACTAAGAAATTATTGATCACAATGCCTGGGCAAAGATATATATATATTTTTTTTTATTGTGGTTCTTCAAAGCGTTCCACCGTCTGGCAGCCAATTTTTGGCATCAGCTTTTGTGTGGCTAAATTTGAAAGTGGCCGCAAATAGAAAACAAAGTCACGGCCAACACAATTGCGCTCTGGTCCCCGGGAAAGTGCTACTAATTAGCCATGTCCAATCACAAGACTCTGCGCTGGCTGAGGCCGCAAATGGACTGGGGAGCCGGAGAGTCATTTTCAAAAGCCGCTTGACAAAAGTGTCGCTCCAAATGTGCGACAATAAGATGACATTTTGTTGTTGGCCCTTTGCGGGCGGAAGTCAAAGTGTTGTTAAATAAATAATAAACCGTCTATAATAAATGATATTAGGCGTATAGCTGTTTGCTTTTCGTTTTGCCCATTGGGCATTGCATAAGCCTGGCCAGACAGACGCTGGAATGTGGGTGACAGGTTGGAAAAGAAAACACGTGCTAAAAGGTTTTGCCAAGCGTGTTTATGAGACCTCTTTCGAATGACGCGTGATCAATTGAGAATAATTTCATGATACGCTTACGAGAATAATATTTGGACATTTATTTGTTGATTTCGAGTGGATAATCCTCAATTTTGCAAATTGTCATTGTTTTAATTAAATATAGCTCTACAGTTCTTGGCTAACTCAGATACAAAATAATCCCAGTTTGCAAGAGGTCTTTCTGCAGCCCAACTCCCTCCCTCTCTCGCATTAACTCTCTGTCTCTGTCTCTGTTGTTTGTGTACAAAAAATTGTGTATAAAGAACTTTTCAAATTAACTTAATAAAAAAAAAAACTTTTCCTTTGTGGCCAGCAATTTGATCGTGCTGCTGAATATTAATAAAAAGCATACCTGCATTCACTTTGCTACAGTTAGGCAGAAATAAATCCAACTTTAAGTGCATTAAGCCGCAGTCAATCAGCAAGGACAATACTTTTGCCCTTTGGCAGACCAATAAAAAGTTAAAACTGCCAACCAAAAATACCACGCACAAACGAAATTATTTCCATTTTTCTCTTCGGTTTTGTTTTTTTTTTTTTATTTTTTTTATTATTCATTTAAAACTTTTATTTTCTTAATTTTAATTTTTGTTCATTTTCGTACTGCCAAAATAAACTACCCATGAATTTATATATTCGAGTGAATATGCAGTGTGGAAATTTGTTGCAAGCTGCTGCAGCAGGGATGACTCGGCGGGCGGGGCAGGCCCATTTTCACCGTTTCGACTCCAAATGAATGGCCCGCCGGCTCGACGCGGGTGGTTGAGGAAAGGGGAGGTAACTGACAAAAAAAAAAAAAGGAAAAAGAAAATGCAAACAATGAAAATGCTCGCAATGAAATGCATTGAAAATTGAAAATCAATGAACTGTTATAATAACTTGCCGCAGAGTCAGAAGCAAGCGCCGTGCCGCCGCCGCCGTGGCAGAAACCAGCCGCATGCATATCTATCTGCAACTCAATACACGTATACGTATCTACATATGTATTTGCTCGCATGTATGTACATATTTATAGATATGTAGAGAGCCTTAAATGCACAGGCCTGTGCAAGCCTGAAGAGAGTCATTCAGCGGAATGCACAGGCAAAGGCTTACCAAAATGCACTGAGAGAAAATACACTAGTAAAAAGATACAAACAGTTATCGGAATGTAAAAATATACAAGAGTCCTGAGGCAATGCATGACTAAGGGCGCACCGAAAGCCATATACCAAATCGCTAGGCCCCATCTTTAAACACGATAGGTTCCAATATTGTCGGAAAGGGGGGGGTATCCAATATGCAAACTATTTCGGATATGTACATATATACCACTCGAGAAATAACATACAAAATTTGGTATATTTTACTTCTGCAACATTTGACTTAAGTTTCAAGACTTCAAGTTTCAATATTTATTGACATTACTTAAATGGGAGAAGATAGCTAGATAGATATATAATACATTATGGGGTCAGACATGATTGTATTATCGAAATATGGATTCACAGTGTATAAATTCTTTGGATGATGTGGCCTGGCTTCTCGTTCTGAATGCCGTTGAGGCAGTGCAAAGAGAAGTGGGTGCAGCAGTTGGCATGGGCATTGGGACGAGGGACTGGAGAACAGACTGCCAGGCCATGGGCAACTCGTGCTTGCAACGCTCTTCATTAAACATATGTAACGCATTGGTTTACGAGGCTGCGGTGCAGCCATCGCTAACGCAGGCAACAAAAACCTCTCCTGTAGCCAGTCTCTCCTCAATTGTGAGTCGGATGCAACGATTAAAAATTAAATGTTGTCGTATTAACAAGCAAGCTGCACCAGTTGCCAGTTGGCAGTTGCATCTTTGGCCACAGAATTGTTGCAACAACAAAAAAGTGGAAAGTAGAGTGAGGGGTTGGGTGGGGGGTAGACTGACTTTGGGCATTGAAGCATTTGCTGGTCTACAGCAGTTTGCCAATGCTGAAGCTGAAAATCCTTTTGTGCATGTAAAATGCATGTGGGGCTGGCGCGACGGACGCGCCACGTGTGAAATTTATGCACATATGTTGAATGCATTTAAAGCAGGAGCGAAACGGACAGTGGATGCAGTGGATGAAGTGGAGAGCCCGACTGAAGCATTAAGACTCTCGGCTAGGTGATCAAAATTCATGGAAAATCAAGCAAAGCGCGCATATATTTCCGAGTCCGGAAAAGAGAATAAAAAATAAAAAAAATATGAAAATGAAATTGTTGGAAAATTGCAATGGCAATGGCCATGGCAATGACTATGTGTATGTGCAGCAGCACAACGGCAACGAGCATGCCGATATGAAAGAAGAAAGCCATGAAGTCAAGGCATAAGTTGAGGCAGGACGCTCAAGCGAATTAAATGAGTTGGAAATGCATTTGGCTTGCATGGCACTTGGCATGCAGCTAATGGCCAAGAGCGGCACACGCTGCATAGCTGTTGCTGCAGTCGCTGCCGTTGTTGTTGTTGTCGTTGTTGTTGTCGTTGTTGTTGTTGTTGGCAATCATTAAGGCTGCTCAACAATAAGGCCAAAATATGCTGGCCCCGTCCTTGTGCTGAGGCTGTTGATGAATCGCTGCCACTCGCCAAGCTCCTCAAGTTTTTCTTCCAATCAATTAGCACCGATATTTTTTAACGCAAAACTCTTTTGTATTTATATGTTTTTTGCCATGACCCAAAGGGCCGCCAATGCGACCCTCCAGTTGCATCATTAAAGTTTAAAAAAATATTACATAAACTTAAGAGCTTCAAGTATAAATAAATAAACTGTTAAGTCATTTCATTTGGCAGCCAAATAAATAAATAAGCATCCCATCGAGAAAAGCAAAATGATAATAATGCATAATTGCTCAAACAATCGAATAAATACTTGAGCTGTTGACAGAATCGCATGCTATAGATAAACACATGTGTGCTTATAGTTAGCCAAGTTATGACGCTCTATTTAGCTGGCATATAGAGTCGTGCTTTTACCATTTTGTCACTTTTACTGAACAAGCATTTCATTAGCCTCAATTTTTGCTGTCAATTCGTTGGTTGATTGCTTGGATGGCAAATGCTAAAAGTAAAGCTTGCGCGCTTCCCGAAACGCAACAGTCAATGCTGCCCTTCACAGCTCGTCGTTTGGTTTTTTATAATTTGCTAAGCAAACAGTAAATGAACGGCACCAACTAAATGAATGGCCCACTGTCACACGCGGCGTATGCGCAATGTTTGTTTTTCTGTTTTTATGCCATGTGCCTTTATGTGCACAAAATGGACCTAATTAAGTTTAGCTAATAGGAGACAAGAGATGACCATTTTATACATGGCCATGCTTCATTTTATTCATATAAGAGGTGCTTTTAATTGCATTTTGTGATATATCAGGATTTCATAACAATTGAAATATATTATTTATGTATTAACATTATTGAACATTTACTACAGAGCATCTGTGTGTCGTTTATTCTCTGCTATAAGATTCATATTTATTTGTTTGGCATTCAGCTTTTCTATCACGACTTCTGCAATGCTTTTAGCTTTGCGTCCTTTAAAGCTGCTGATGTCTGGGATTGAATCCATTTTTAGCCAGTGACCAGAATGCATCGTGTACAGCGATAAGTACACGATGTTTAAAGCCAATCCATGAACACGTTCTGGCCACTGGCTGACCACAGGCTGCAGAAGAGGGAGTCACAATTTGATAAAAGAAGACGGAAAGAAAACAAGCAAGAAGTAATTCAAAGAAATTTACCAATTCAAACATTTCACAAAGAATAAATACTTTAAAAGTCTACCAAAAATATCAAACAAGTAGTGCAATTCTATTTTTAATACAAAAATTCATAAAAAAAACATTTCATCAAAAATATTAGTTTTATATGTAAGTGAAATAGTCATGAATTCGTCAATCGCACATACTTATTAGGGACGTTTGGCATGTTTGCCTATTCATGTGTATGTAAGGAGGTGTGCAAGTAGGTTTGTATATGCATACAAACATGTAGCTAAACATGTAGCATGCGTGCATGTGTCTACATGCGCATGCACACATGTATATTTCTACGTGTATGTATTTATGTATTTATTTATGTATGTATGCACGTATGCATGTATGAATGTATGAATGTATGTATGTTTGCATGCTTGTATTATATATGTGTCCTTCCTAATAGAAGATGACAATACAAGATTCATTCGTCGAGTATATCACACCTTGAAAAAACAGTTTTCATCATATGTATTTTGCATTAGTGTACTCAAAGACAAAATAAATGAATACTTGGGACCTTCAACTTAAAACTTCAACTGGATTAATAAAATATGAGTTTAAATTGCGCTTTAATTAAACTAAAGCTCAGGGGCTGCCTCCTGACTTTGACGTAGGCACTTGCTGCAAGAACACATGCTGTGGGCTGTGAGGGGATAGGCGAAGGGGCGTGGCTTCTCTGCCGCCATAAATGCGTCCACTGCCACCTGTTGGTTGTGGAACATAATTTGGATTCGTTGTTTTAGCTGCTGCTCATCGCTAGCAGCGGACAGCAAGACAGCGTCAACTGAGTTCGGGTGCACTGCATCTAAGAGTTCGACTGCAGTCGCCTCTGTCGACGGGTGTTGGCTACTCAAATGTTGAGTTAGCTCTATCTCGCCGGCAGAGTAACGCGCTGGTCGACTTGACTTGGATGGATGCTTTTGGCGCTGTAGCTGTCTGTCTGGCGTAACATCCATTTGGGCAAAGCACTTGGCCATTTTGAGCAACTCATGGCTGTCGCCGGCAATGAGTGCCCTGGTATCGAAATACCAGGGCATATTGGCCATGCTAAATGCCGACTCCAGTAGCATATAGTTGTGCTTTGAATCGTTCACATTTGCGGGCCGATTAATTATTAACACGCTGGCCAAAGTGCCCGGCCGCAGTTTGCCCATAAGGCGACACCAGACAACACCATTGCCCAGATCCTGAAGGCTGTGGCAGCGCGGACTGTAGACCAATCCCTTGATCCAGTGCATTAGCTGTTTGGCCTCACTGCTTTCGCGGCCAGGCGATTCTGCAATAGGCATATTCACACATTTATCTTAAATCATATACTATTCGAGTGTTAATACGACTCACTGCTTCGCATGTTTAGGTAATTATTCCAAAATTTTTGTTAATCACTTGAAATTTTAAAGTTGTTGCAACGTGGGTTGCTATGTTCGGAATCACTCTGAGGCTCAACACTAGACGTAATCTTCATTAGCAGTCTCTTCTCTCACCTTTTCCTTCTCTTCCTGCCTACCTCCCTTTCTCACTCTCGCTCAATTAACACATTAACTTGGCCAGTGACCAATTGGCCAATAGGCCCAGCTCTGTGCACTTAAGGTGATTACAATGGGTAAATTTATCTTTTCACTGCTGGCTCCCAGCTGAAACTAAATGAATAGCATATTGTGCAACATTTGGTTTGGGTATTAATGTCACAATTAATGTTGAATCAATACACATCAGTCTGGCTAACAGAAACATTTTACCAAGTTTATGTATGGCAGTTTTTATATATAACATTAATTGTCCAAAGCGCAAAAATTAAACAAACAGCCAACACGGATGACAAAAAAAAATACAACACCCAAGGACTACCTGGCCCAAGGATTCGACGACGGCGCCCATCGCTTCAGATAGCAGCTTTTCCAGCGACATTCAAAGCAGCCGTATCCATAACAACATCAGAGTGTCTGGCCAATTATCTCTTTAGACTTCTCACCGACAGATACGAAGAAATATCATCTAGGCTTAAGGTAATTGGAGCCAACATTTGTTCATATTCCGTTCAATTACAACGTAGTTTATACATGCATTCATTAGTATAATAGTAAATAATTAGCTCTTGTCTGTCTTTTTATACTCTGAAATTGTATAAAAAGAGTATAATTATTGATCAGCATTAATAGCCGAGTCGATCTAGCCATATCCGTTTGTCTGTCTGTCCGTCTGTCCGTATATGTGCACGCTAGGATATCAGAACCTATAAGAGTAGAGTAGGCAGCAAGTAATGTGGTCAGTTGCGAGTTCGAGCCCTGCCAAGGCAAACTTTTTTTAAATTTATCTTTATTACTTTAAACGTGCGCGTTGCGCGAGCTGCATTAGGTGTTGAAATAAGAGGGTTCGTGGTATTGCCTAGTCGGGAACTTCCGACTTGTTTACTTTCCTTTTTTAAACATTACATTCTTAAAAGTGTGTCCGATTCACATACATAAAGGTGACTTGTAACTATTCATTCAATCAATGACTATTCTGTCTGTGTACTCAACATACTTTTCAATCACTTTGAATAAGTCGAAGTGCATTCATTTGCAAGCACCAAAAATTAGTTAGGTCATGAATGTGGCTAATTATTCATTATGGAATTATTTAAGGAGGTTATTTGGATTGATATAAGTATCATTATTTATTATAGTTTTTAATTTTTGTACTATTTTCTTGATAATTTCGACCAGTCTTAAGCTTTTTTGTGAATGTAACTTGCATTCATACATTTCAGCTAGCACTCAGTCGGCTCGTGAATGCAGCTTGGTAACTATTTATTCATTCATTTTGAAGTCATATCTATCAAAGCGCACTGTGAATTCATTCCAGTGCATTCACATACTAAAACTTATGCCTCCGCACACACTCAGAAACACACACATAAACTCTCAAGCATAGCCATATCCACATTCATCTGAATAGACGGGTTAGTGTTCTTTATTCCGT
The DNA here is from genome assembly GCF_030788295.1 of Drosophila virilis. Lineage (NCBI taxonomy): Eukaryota > Metazoa > Arthropoda > Insecta > Diptera > Drosophilidae > Drosophila > Drosophila virilis. The sequence goes on from NC_091543.1 coordinate 16,004,239, forward strand.
CTCTTAGAGTTCTCTGTTGTATATTCTTTGTGCTTCCTGTGGCTACTGTGTCTGTGGTCAAGGCGACCCCACTCTCATTGGCATTACCATTCCCAATGACCACCCACCCCTCCTCCACTGTACACATTGCCAGTTGCTGGCAGCATGCAAATGAATGTTGCCAGGATACGGCACGTGCGCTCATCGGCTTTTTTTTGGGCGGCAGTCGGCAAAGCCGTCACCTTTATGCGGCCATTTCATTTGGCTAGAGGCAGCAGCAGCAGCAGCAGCACCACCAGAAGCAACAGCAGGACTTGGACATGGCGCAGTGTTTTGTTGGAGATGGCGCCATCCTGTTGCAGGATGTGGCACGGTTACCAGCGCTTCCTAGCACACAAATAAAATGCAAACAATGCTTGTTTCATTTGCGTAATAAAATATTTATACAGGTATTTAGTTAGTCGGACTGAAAAATACAGCGAACAAGGTGCACGCGAAAAAAAGAGCGTCGAGACCAACGAAAATTAAGCGAAATGCCATGAAAAGAAACAGAGAAAACGAGCATGAAAAGCGCCCGGAACAAGAAAAAAACAAAAAAAAAAAAAATTAAAAAGCCCAAGGAAATGGACAGCTGCCACCGGATGTGGCAGCAACAGAGGCAAACATTCATGCAACGTCTGAACTTTAATATAAAGCTAGCAATCGCTTTGATGCGGCTGCTGTGACCCATTGTTTTTGGCCGAAAACAAAAAACGTCTAGACGTAATTTCTCAGTCGAAAGTCGTCGTAGCGTATCAGCCCTCTCTGCGACTCTCATCCTTATCCCTGCTCCCTGTTTCCTGCTCGCGATATTCTAGATAAATCAGCACGCGTTGCGATTTGCCCAGACTTCACAGGCAGTTGCTGCTGGAGTTACCCAGTAGAATTATGGGATATCGCTTTCATTTATCATGTGCCCTGGGTCCCGTATTACCCATCCCTGAAGGCCAACTGACCACAGACCCAGAATGAAAATACGTGTTATATTGTTTCAAATCTGTTTTGTTTCTATTTAAAATTCGCAAATACTTTTTCTAAATAACCATTTATGAAAAAACCAATTGAGTCTCAGATTGTTTGATTTTTTGGGAAACAGGCTTGGCTTAAGATTTCAGTATCTGTAGACTTTCAATTGAATTGAAAGCCGACCTCAGATCTAATTTGTGTAGCAATTGTAGAAATGGAATTGAAATGTTTGTTTTTTTTTTTTTGTGGCCATTGTGCGTCAAATGCATCCCAAAGTATTTCGTAAACTCATCTGTACTAAGCGTTTGCTTCTTGTTCGCGTTTTGCTGCTGGCTTGGCTTGGCTGGTTTTCCAAATGCGCCAGTTTCAGGTGGAGCCAAGTGGTTATCATGGCTGTTCATGTTGGGTTTTTGAATGCGGCGACGGCGGGCGGCTTTGACTGCAACGTGCTTTATCGCAGAGACGTTAATTAATCTGTGACGCCTTCAACTCCATTGTTGCTGCTGCTGCATCTTCGTGCAGGTCGAACTGGTGGCATGCCCCCGATGCCCTCAGCCGCCTGGCACCGTTGACTGCTGCTTTGGGATGCTGTAAACATTTTTAACACGTTTTTGCGAAACGGAAATTCTTCTAATATTTTTACATAATTTTATGTGCGGCTACGTCGGCTGTAACAACCAATGGCCGGAGACAGAGGCGAAGACGACCACAATGACAATTAACAAAACAAAAAAAAAAAACAAAATGAGCAAAATGTAGCAAAAAAATTTGTGAGTTGCTTTGAGTGAGTTGTATGCTATGAAGTATAGGCCACTTAAAGGAGAGAGGAGGGCAAGACAGTCGGCAGGGGGCGTCTGGCAGCATCAGGGGTTGACATTTGTGTGGACGAAGGGGTCGGGGTCTCAGCCTGACTTGCCGTGGCACACAAACAACGCATTTTAATGTGCGGTCAACAGTCAGGCAACGTCTAAATTTGAAATGTCAGCGTTGTCAACGGCAATTTAGTCGCAACGCAGTGACAACAGCGTCAACCAACAACAACAACAACAACAACAGCAGTAATCAGAATGAATTGTTCGTTTGCGGTATGTCGATGTCTAAATACACTTGCATAAATATTATATACAAATACATTGTCAGTATTTGCATTAAACAATGCTATTCGAAGCTCATATTTGCCTCAATAGCTTAAATATTTACTTGTTTTGTTTAAAATATAGATCAAATATAAATAAAATAAATAAATAAGTCTGTCACATATCTAGCTTTTGTTCTGCCATAAATCAGTAACCTTCCATCTTTTCGGTATATGGCGCAATGAATGAATGAAGCAAATCATTTTTTGATAAGTTTTTTTTTAGAATTTTCAAAACTAAGCCGGTTTTCTAGCCTTTTTTAAAGCTGATATCATATATAAACGATCTTAACGTCATGTTCTTAAAGACCATGAAAATCTAACCAAGGATACTTATATAATTAGTTAAATGTTGTATTTCTGAATAATGATTGAATAATCTTAATAAGTATTTTTTTTATTTTCCTATTTTTGACTTTGATAAAAGAAATTTGGCCGTCAGAGATGAATACATAATATAATTAATATTAATTAATTCAAGGCATAGCTTGTTAAATTCTATGGATAAATCCAGTTCTTGAATTCTGAGCTGAAATGCCAAAGTATTTATTCGGACAAACTTTATATATATATATTAAATATATATACTTCTATAGTTATTCCGACAGATTAGACAAGTTATTTCAATAGACAGACTATAACGTTGCGATTTGGTCGCAGCAAATTGACAAGTCTGTGTTTTAGTATATCTACAAAGCAAAGACAAGAAAGCTAGTTCGTCTAGGAGTAGGAGATCATTTGGCTATATAGGACATGTCTCAGATCTGGAATATGCAATTTGTGATTTCGTTAAAGTACTCCATGCCTAAGAGTATTTAAATAAGCTACAACATAGTGCAAGCCGTTGTTGCTGCTGGCTGCGGCTTGATGCTTTTTTCGCTTTTGGTGTTTGTGCTTGTTGCCTTTGGTTATTTTTTGCGTTGACAACAATTACACTTGTACACAAATAATGTATAATACATAATAATAATTACGAAAAGCTTTCAAATGCTTTGTTTAAATGTTTTGGTCGCCGCATTTGGGCATTTGTGTTGGGGCCTTGGCACAAGTACGAAATAAGCACAAAAATGCGGCATGCGGCATACGTCATGAGGCATGATGCATGTGGCATAAAGCATGGGCATGAGTTTGCTCAATTCACATTGTCTGCACCTTTGGCAGCATCGCACATTGGACCTGAGGGCCTGGTGAAGGGTCGACCCGGTAGTTGTGCAATTTTCTGACTAAGCACAATCTTATTGTTATTATCTAATCATATTTTCGTTTTTTTTTTTTTTTGTTCATCTTGTATTTTGGAGCTTGGTCAAATAATAACCCCCAAATTCGTTTGGCCTTATTGAAGATTCTAAGTAAAACTTTAGGAGGCACTTAGGCAATTTAACTTTGACGAGCTTTATAAGATGTACTTTGGGTACGACTTTATTGTGTATGTACCAAGTACACTATTGAGCTGAATTTAAGGTGAACATTTAGACTTAAGATATTTTCCTGTATGCAATGGCATCTTTTGATTTTATTTCTCTTCTTTGTTGAGTTGATAGTTCATTTGCATGGATTTGAAGAGCGAGGTTTTTATCGAAAAAATACAATTTAATTGTTTTCCATAGTCGTGTGCTACGTCCCTGCTGTCAGGTGGGCGGCCTGGTGAAAGGTGGCACATTTCGCCCAGCGGGCAGGTGGCTACGCTTATGACGGATTCTCGGGCATAAGTGCTCTGCCTCCAGGTTGGAGCAGGTGCTTTGTAGTTCAAGAGGTAGCTGGCGTGTGCTTCTGTTAGACGTCTGTTATATTTGATGCTGTGGGTCTTAGCCAGGTGCTCGCCTGAAGCACGCTAATGCGCACGCAGAACAGAGCCGCTGTAATCCTACGCAGATCCAAGCTTTTGAGCAGATGCTATTTGATAAAGAGAAAATAGGTTCGCATTATTTAAAAATCTCATAAAACTGGCTGGCAACAAACCTAATAGCAGTTAGAAGTGCATTAAAGACAGTTATTTTAAACATTATTTGGAGGTAGTTTGTCTATGGCAGATTTTACACCTGTATTCAATCAACCAATCAGCAAACTGTATAACAGACTTTTCCGGTTAATAGAATTCCGCATTATCAAGTTTAAACTATTTTTTGTAGATTAGCGAAAGCAGCAAAACTGAGAAACTACACGTTTGTTGTTGACTATACATACCTTATTAGCTTGCATACGTCTCCTTCTAAGCATATTAATGGCAATAATAATAACATATATTACATATGCTACATATTATATATTTTGTAGAACTATTCATGTGCAAACATTTGTCTTTTGTGCTTAAAGTCCGCACACCATTCAAGGGGCCTTCAATGTATTCATCCGTTGTATGAGTGTTTCCATTTCTATTCAAGATGTCGCACACAGAACGGTCGCCATTACAAAACTAAGTGTCTAAGTGCGACACACACGAACACACATACAGAGGCATGCACACACACACACACACACACACACACACATGCCGAAAAGAAGACTCGAAAACGAAAGCAACACAAAAATTGCACAACGCGAATTAGTGACACATTTTCGAATTCGATATAAATGTTTTTTATGGGTTACTTTAGTCGAACAGAGCAAACACAAAGCCCAGTTCTCAGGGTCGTTGCTGTGGGTGGGTTGGTGGGTTGGTGGATTGGTGGATTGGTGGGCTATTGGGCGGATTGGGCTGTCGTCGTCAGCCTGGTTGCTACATTGATAGTAATTGCATGCAGCATGCACAATTGCAGTCGCTTGGAGCTTACTAAAAACGAGACGCGTAATAAATCCATAATCCGAGGCGACAATTTGAATCATTGCGCTGTAAATGCAATGGCGACTGGGCGGGTGGTCGTGTGGCGCTGTGCGGGGGAGTTGGGGGAAGCTGTAACGGGTAACCGGCTGGAGTACAGCTTGTCGGCGGGGGTCTAAAGGTCTTGGGTCGAGGCAAACGTTTGACAGGCAACGTCGTTGTCACAGCTGCAACTGCTGCTGCTGCTGCTGCTGCTGCTGCTGCTGCTGCTGCTGCTCCGCAAGGCAGCTCCAGTTCGGAGTTTGCTGTTCCCAGCTCACAGTTACCAGCTTCCCAGTTTGCAGTTCGCATCCAAAAGACAAGACAGTCGCAGCTGCAGTCACAGTTGTAGACGCTGCTGTTGCCCTTTCTTTTTGTTTTATTGCATTTCACTTTACTGGCTTTTAGTTTTTCGTTATTATTGTTGTTGTTGTTGCTGCTGCTGCTGTCCTGACGCCAAATTCATTTGCCCCCGAATCGACTCTTCCTTAGCCATGCCCGTTTGCTGCTGTCAGGCATGTGAAAATTGCATTTTATGCTGCGCTACTTGCCACGCCATCCCGCCCCGCCCTACCCCGACCCGCACGCTGCCTGCTGCCTGCTGCCTTGTGCTTAGTCGGTAGACAGGTCCTTGTGCTGTGTGTGTTTGCCTTTGCCTTGGCAGTTAAAATAATCATAATAAAAACAAAATCCAGCGCACAAATGCGGCACAGACGAGACGAAGACGTAGAATTGGATTGAGCATGAGACTGGGAATGAGCATGGCCAGAACAAGAGAAAGCGCATTAAAGGAGCAGCAGCAGCAGCAGCAGCAGCAGCAGCAGCAGCAGCAGCAACAACAACAATGAATGTCAACATTTGCCAGCGCACTTTGGCAAGAAAACGGAAGCTGAGAATCAGGACATGGGCTTTGACTTGAACATGGACAGGAACGTGAATGCCTCACGTCGGCTTAGTTATCTTGATCAGAGCCAGGCAATCCATTTAATTTGCCCTTAATGAAGTTTGCAAAAGAAGTGCAACAGTATAGTAGCAGTAGCAGTAGCTGTTGCAGCCAGTCGGCAGTAAGTAGCAGGCAGCAGGCAGCAGGCAGCAAGCATTTAATGGTCTTTTGGGTCAACCAATCCAAAAGCTGACGCCGTTCGATTTATTCGCCCGACCTTTGTTATTGGCAGCGGATTTTCCATGTTGCGGTTGGTTGGCAGCCAAGCTGGCTAGACCCACAGCCAGGATAAAATGTTAATTTGCAAATGGTTTGGTCTGCGGCCATGACATAACGCTATCGCAGCAACAGCATCGCAGCAGTCGCATCGTTTAAGCCAGGTCAGCAGCTACGGCTAACAGCTGCATCTGCCGTCTAACCAATTGGCTGCCATCTTCGTGTTGCAGCAGCTCGCAATTACACAGTACGGGTAAGTAGAGTTTCGTTTGTTATTTTTGTTTATATATATCTATATATTTTGGGTATATATACATATGTACATACATAATGATCACGCTTTCAGCAAGCATTGCTCTCTGCATATATCATTATCTGTTATCGATAAGCCCGTTTGCCAAATAAGCAATTGACCCACTTTAAAGCTGCAACAATTTTAAAGTTTCAGCCTGTAGTTGTTCAACGCAATTAAATGACACATATTTTTTTCTCTTGCTGCATGTAGTTTTTCAAATTTTCAACAATTTTGTGATACTCAGCAGACATGAAATGGGCAAAAAGGGTTTTTACTGTACAATTAAACGTAACTGAGAGAAGCTTATGGTTTTGTATTTGTATTTTAATTACAGTTGTCGGAGTCTATAAAATCAATAGAACACATTTTGTTTCAGCTCAAAATGTTTTATATCAAACTTTTAAAATAGTGTAAATAAATCAAAATATATATATTTCTTAATGGCAATTAAATTAGAGGTTCCCCTCAATGTAAACAATTTTAATATTCTTTCGCACATCAAATGAAAATAGAGTGATGCATGCAGGGTATTTTTTTAGTCGAGCATACACGCAAGTGCTGTTGTTGTTTTGCATTTGTTTCGTTCTAATACTTTTTAACATTTGCATTTTGAACTCAATCAATTTCGTTGCACATGACACATTTTACGTTGTACATTGCACGTTGCACGTTGCACACTGAATATTGCAAATTGCGCCCCGGGGACGTAACACGCTTGAAGTGACTGGCCGTAAAGCTGGCCTTCTCCTGGGAGCATCTTATTTAATTAATGGAGCTACGAATTAGTTGAACTATTTGCCAAGCATTTACCTAAAAATTTGCGCACCAATTTCTGATTGGCATATCGTGCCAAATACTCACACACATTCACATCACATTGCACTTCGAGCTCGGCCCGGGGGCCAGGTAAAAGGTTGGGCGATCAATGCTCAACGTGTGTTCGGGTCAGCTTTGGCCAAAAGGTAATCACACCAACACATGACTGACAGCTATGTCATTACGCATTTAAGAGAAGGCCTGATAGGGGCAGAGACCACTCCAATGGAGTCTCGGCCAACGACCGAATAAGCCCAATTGTCATGCATTAACAAGGTGTATGTGTGTGTGCGTGCACATGTGTGTTCTTGGTGCACATAATTAGTCGACGCTGGAGCCATAAAGTCGTCGTGGCGCCTCAGGCGGAAGCTATTTCAATATTGCATTGGTTGCTGGACCTGTAGCAACTGGTTTGTTGGGTCAATCAGTTGCTCTAATGGCTGGTCTCGATTCTTGTGCAGCTCTATTTGGCACATGTTGCTTTGGGGATTTTGAGAAGCAGTTGCATTCTGTCGCTCACAAGAGGTCTGTCATGTTGAGAGCCTTTGTGGTCCAGAGAGACATTCATCTGTGCCAAATTAGTAGATCAAAGATACGAAACTGAATTAAAAATGACAAACGATTTTATCTGGCTTAAAACTGCATTTTAATGAAACTCACTTTAAAAAAAAAAACATTTTTTGTAAATTTTGCCAAAAGTTTTATTAGCATACTTTATTCCAACTAGAATATTAAAAAGTGTAACATATTTGAAATTAACAGAACTTTATAGCGTATTATTGTCTAATGTTCAAGTCAAGATCTAAAATCTCGCAAATGAAAGTATTTGATTTCTGCAATACTTCATTTTGCACTTAATGCTGCCGCAGCTTTAAGCTGGTAAAGACTTGAAGCCCATCTGCAGCGCTATAAGTTACCCCCGACCCTACCATGTATCTCTATCATTCGTTGCCGCAAATGGAAAAGCACTTTCGCGCTGAGTGTGTGTGCGTGTGTCTGTTAACCAAAATCAAGCCGACTATTTTGCATACGCAAATAAAAATAAATAAATTGAAATACGTTGGGCGTCGGGAGCCTAACTCCCACTGCCAACACTACCACCCCCCGTGAGCGTATAACACGCATGTAAATCGACGTTTTACAACACAAATGCCACCTGTGGGGCCGCCAGCCGCCAGACCCGTTAGCTAGCTGTCAGGGGTGTAGTTGCCAGCTTACAGGTAAATTTGCCTTTCTCCAACATTTTTTTTTTTTTTTTGGAGTAGTCGTTGGATGTAGCGTTGCCAATTGTTCAAATTGCATGAGGTCTGCTTTTACCTTTTTCTTTATTTATTTTTTTTTTTTTTGCACCTTTCTGTCTGCGCCATTTTGCATATTTTCCGATTTTCAGCACACCAAAAATGGGCGTCATTTGTGCTTCACTTGACGTCGCTGCTCTAAACATATATACAGGATAGATGTGTATGTAGATTGATTTTCTTTCAGCCAAAGGTTTTCAATCGAATGTGCATTATCAATTATTTTCTTTTTAATTAGTTTTTTATGGTTATCGGAGTGAATACAAAAATTCTTAGATGTTGTGCTCAATAGTCTTCGATCTAGTCACGTCCGTCTGCCTATTCATCCGTTCATTAGTCTGTCTGTCAGTCCACCTGTCTATCTATCTTTGCGTCCATCCACTCATTAGTCTGTCTGAATGTTTGAACGCAAGAATCTCAGAACCTTTAAAAACCAGAAATTTTAAAAATGTGAACGTTGTTCATCCAAGTGCAGCATGAGTTTGTTTTCTATAGCCGATAACTTGCCCCGTTTCCGAGCATTCGAGGAAAACTTATATCGAAATCGTGTTTTATTTGAGCAAACTTGATATGAAGCTCCTTGAATAGTATATAATGCAATTTTATTCTATCGCACAATAAGATCTACTGCTAAAAATTTCAGGGTATCCCCAGCCTCTTATTTTCTTTTATAAAATTTAATGTTCAGTTCATAAGTGGAACCACAGTGCAATTTCTGGCTCAGGCTGCTTTGACTGCAATCCGATTGCTACCTTGACAGGTCTTATCCGACTTCAATGAAATATTTAAAAGAACTGCACAGCATGAATTCATACGTGCATAAAATATTTAGATACTATTTGATATTTGCCATATTATAAACTAAATATTTCTATCACATTTGTCTGTTTAGCTTGAAGCAATAAAAATGGCATATCGATTAAAGTCTTTTAATCAATTCTGAAGCTGGTTTTTCCTTTTGGGCGAGGACGCAATTACAACTAATTTACTGCCACCCCCCTGCGTATGCAATAAAATGAAATTAAATGCCATAAATCAATGCCAAATATGTTTTGCTAGCTTGCCCACAACTTGGAAGCGTTCATATTTATGGCACAGATATATACCAATACACACAACAGAGCTTATGGCTTGGCGCCTTGACCTTTGACCAGGCCATTGCCAGCAAACGGCAAACGCAGCTGGCTTACATTTTCAAAGCTTCTTGCCACTTAGTAAGCGCAAAGACCTTTGATGCCTATGTCATTAATAAATGAAAATATATAATCCTCTTTTTTATATTTTTTCCTTTATTCCTGATTTAAAGAAAAACCATACAATTTGTTTAAGTTAATGAGTTAACAATTTGAATTCAATTTTCAATCAATTTTTTTGAGTTTTGAACGAATACTTGATCAAGTTAAACAACTAGATATAACCTAAACTGTAGTCGTATCTGCAATGCAACCTGCAGATACTTTAAAAATAAACTTTAATTTAATTTAAATATATTTGATTATTAACACGATTACAAATATCTAACATTGGCAGGTTGAGCTAGTTATTTGTAGGGATTTACTTATATTAACACTTAAGATCGCAACAATTAACTATAAATTTATTGCTTGCATGAATTTTAATAATCCAGTCAGGGCACCGTTTGGGTGTTCACATTCTTGTCCCAGAAAGCTCAGCTTCAGTAATGGGTCACCTAGCGCTTCTCCTCACGGGATACAAAATAAACTTATTCACTGAAAAAAATATAATTTTTTTATTGCTCTGGACAGAGAATGTTGTAGCATAGTTTCTTATTAAATCGTCTCTTGCCATTGTGCGGGCTCCTTGAGGGGAAAAGCTTTTAAGAGCCTGAAATTCGATATGGTTCGTATTGTGCGAAGCTGTTGATTAAAGTCAAAGGTAGTTAAGAGTAGGTTAATGTGCATTTGACAGTTTACAGGATTCAATACCAACAACAACAATAACTCTTAAGCAATCTTTTATGGAAATGTTGCTCAATGGCTGTGTGTACAACAACAGATTGTTCAGCGAACAAAGATATAACAGCAACAAGGCAAGAGGAAAAAAAATCCAATCAAATTGAAGTAAGTGGTCAACGGCTTGTGGGTGACCCGTGGTCAGCACGCCGTCGCTCCAGTGCCAATAGCCGAAATGGAAACAACAACAAAGGCACGTGGGATGGGAAGAGGGCAAGCGTAAACATAAGAAACCATGTGGCGGGACCACCTGACCAGATCCAGCGCCTGGCCAAACGGCCAGTTCTATGCGGCAACGAAAATAGTCACAATAAAATGCCAACTGCCAATAAACGTCAATAAATCAAACAATTGAGCGGGGCCAAGTTTTGTGACGTCGTGCGCCAAATAAGTCCAACCAACGACGTGGTCCCAAACCGAGTTCCAAGCGGTATGAATGCTCAAAAAAACAAGAAGAAACCAAACGCAGCAAAGCATAAAAAAAAAATAAGTATTTTCACTCGACTCTACTCGCCACAGCCAGATCAAACTGAATAGCATGATATATATATACAAATGGACTATATTGGATCTGCAAATCCCATACAATTTTTCGTTGATTCGGTTCACGTTTAGTTTTGGTTCCACGCCCTCAGGTCCAGGTTTTGTTTTAAGCCTTCACTTGTCATATATTATTTATAATTGCCCGTTCTACTGAAAATATTGCAAGCCGTAGATATTTTCATATAGAAGTTGCGGGCTAGATTAGATATCTAGCCAACATTGGCATCTATCAAATATGATTAGATAAATCCAATGGTTGATAAGTTTTTTATTTTCAGCATAAACATTTTTTAAATAAATATGGTTTGACTCATGTTTCGATTGGACTTGATTAAAAGTTCAGGTTATATTAAGAGATATATTAGAATTATGGAATCGAGAACCGGGTCGGCTATTTATAAGTTTTGATATTAATCGATTATTTGAAAAATTTGTGATTCGACACACTTGGCCAGCTAGCAAAATATTTCATGAAACTGAAAGTATCTGTTTTTCGAATTATTGAAGAGCTAGAATTATGAGAATTAAACATAAATAAAATGCTTCCAGTTGTTTATAATTTATTTTCTGTATTGTTGAGTTTCTTGTAACTACTTAAATATATTCTTCACATAGAAGATTTTCTGCGATCGACATGGAATTTATAATTAACAATTTGGGCTTTATTATTGAGAATATCAACTGAAAAATTTCAAATGAACCTTGGAACTACGGTTTGGACTGAGAATTTGGTCGCCGTTATTGGGATCAGCCTTTTTGTCAGACTTTGACGATTTGGGATGTGAGTGAACATTTTTAGTTGCTGTGTTTAATATTGAGTGGGTATTTGCATTGTGTGAAGGACTGACATCCAAAAGGACAATATATGTGTGCTATGTCTGTAGTATATTTGTTTTGGTTGGGGTATGGTTATTTTTAGTTAAAGGCGGCCATTGGCCACACTCTAGCGCGTATAGATTGTCTTGACCAAAGATCCCTGCTTGGCCATGGTGTCCTTGTGTAGTTGATACTGCAGCACGTAAGCGCTCTCCATGCGCAGGCCATCGCGCAGCTTGCCACCGATCTCAAGGGCAGCTGCCTCATTGCCGCCATTGGCTGTCCATATGGAGATCTTATTGTTTTTGCCACGTATATTGACAACAGCGCCGCACAGCTCGTGCGAATATTCACAGCTCTCGCCGATTAAAACAAGCATTGTGTCCAGCCAGAAGTTATCCAAATCATTCTTATTCCCTTTGTTCAAAGTGATTACCCAGCGTCCGCCCTTCACATTGGCCTCATCCTCCCACATTGGGCGTATTCCTTTCTTGAACAGACAATAGTCGCTGCCCATTTTAATCTCCGATGGCGTCTTTATATGATTTATGAGGCTCCAGAAGTTCTCGACCGTATTAAAGCTGGCCACCTCGTGCAGCATTTCCTCCCAGCTCTTACTACGATCAGTTTCCAAATACCACAGCGTCCATTCACTGTTAAGAGGATGATGCGGCTCCGTTGGTAATTGTTCCGTTTCACTGCCACCAGCCACACCAAAGGTGACCGTATCCGAGACAGCTGTATCGCCGGGCGCCAATGGCGTCATATAACCACCATCTGTGGTGCATCCACTCAAATCGGAGCGTGGAGTCGATAGCGGTGAGCAAACGCTGCTGCCACCGCTGCAGCATGTTGCATTCATGACACTCTTATAGCTGGCGCTGCTGCTGCTGCCGCTGCCACTGCGTCCGCTGGCCGAGCTCGGCTTGTTGGCCTTCTTGGTAGGGGAGCAGCTTTGCACTGGCGTCGTGGAGAACTCTTCGTTGTTGGAGCACGACTTGAACATGGTCTTTGGATTGGCAAAGTTTTTCATCTTGTAAAAGTTAGACGGATACATAATGCACGCTTACGTTGAACTCTATGGAGACAAGGACAAACAGATTGATTACACTATACAAGATATCAATATATTGATGGGCTTGCCTTTGCCTGCGAATAACTTGATCTCAATTGCCGTTTTTGTGTTCCTCTGTACTTTGCTCCAAATTCAAATTTGTTGCTTTTGATTTTAGGATTATCACAACATGCGAACGATGTTATTTCTGTTCTAGAACGCAAACTGTATGACTGATTTATCAGGCGCCGCATACTCAACATTCTGAATTCCGTCGAATACCATATCAATTGAAGCTAACAGCCTGCATGCCCTTCTCAACACTGTCTACGCGCCAACGTTCCATAAGTGCTGTGTAAGGTGATGCAATTCGAATCTAGTCTGGGCACACTTAAAACAAATTAGTTATGCGAGCTTTTTATTGTTGCAAGACGCGTGCTCTTCGTGGAAAATTAGCGTGTTTAGTTAAATGAACATGATGTCAGGGCTGGATAATGAATTCTTTGGCTTTACCCTCACTGCTAAAAACAATATTTTCACCTGGGACTCGGATTCCAGAACGGAATCATGGGGCCATAAGCTTTTAATCAAGCAGATATTGCTCGATGACAAAGCTAAGGATGATGAGTACAATGTGGTCAATGTTGACTCTCTCGTGGAGGAAGTTCGTCTGCCAATTGCTGTGCTTAGGGCTGGCGAGTTGCGGGTCATCCATCCAAATCTCGAGTTTTACGAGTCAAGGGTTACCTTCACACTGAGCACGGGCAGCGGTCCCGTGCATATTTACGGCCAAAACATTAAGGATAATTTGAAACTGATTTATATCAGGGGGGCAAAATAATGATCCTAGATACAAAAGTTCCCGCCGCTCTAACCAAATCTAAGCAGCAATTCAGCTAGACCAGATCATTTAACGAGCTTTTAAAATGCATAAAAAAAAGTATTGCATATCAAAAATAAACCAAATGTAGGTCAATGTTAAATCCACATGTTTATTATTAAAAAATCCTTGCGATATAAACACATCGCTGCTTAGATATACATACATAGGCGTTATTCGTTGAAAACAAGGTAATCCATTCTTATTACAGTTCTCTAAACTTATGCCAAGTGCTAGAACTGTTAAGTCCGCCCAGCCCTGCACGAAAAGTGTTGCAAAAAGTTGGCTGCGTGTTAGTTATTTTAAAGTGTAATAAGCTTTTTTTTATTTATGTGTATCATTTTAAAATCATGCTTAAATAATTATACCCCAACAAAAGACGAACGAAAACAAACGTGAGCTCATTGAACGCAGCGTAAGCGCTTTTTTTGTTTTGTTCAAATTGATGCTGGAAAATTGCAAAAAAGCCGTAACTAAGTAAAATCGAACACGTAAGAGTGTTTTGGTTAAGATTGCTAAACATGTAAATACCCCGTACCCGATGCAGAGAACATACATATTTATAATTTTGAAACTAACTCGCCTTAATGAGTATTTAAATGCTGTATTTTCGAGTCGAACGTTTCTTCTTCTTTGCTTCTCAAATTGAAAGTTTATGAAATGGCTTAAACGAAAATAGAAACGTGTATATTCTCGAATTGTGAGTGGGATATAGAGTACTGGCCAAAGCCCAATTTCAATTCCAATCGCACGCAAAACTTGACGAGTTTCAAAATAAATATTTACACACACCCTCACGCACACACATCAGGACGACAGTGGCAACACACACACACACACACACACACACACACAGACACAGCACACTCAACACACTTGGCCAACACGCTGGAGCAACACTTCACGCATTTCTTATTAGCTGCACTTCAAAAACTGTGCAAAGTTGCGCTCCAAACTTATTATGGCACTCGGTTGGACCTAAAAAAAGAAACGGATGAAAAGGCAAACGGAAGGAAATGGCCATGGGGATGGGGATGGGGATAAGGAGTGCCAACTTTAACTAATGGCAACATTTTTGTTTGCTCATGTCGAGTGTTATTGAGCCAAAGCAAAAGAGCAAACTTTCATTTGGCTCCGGCTGTCATAAGTTTAAATGGGGTTATTGGGCGAACAAGGAAAATCAACAACAACATCCAAACCAGTCGCAGCAGCAGCACGAGCAGCAGCAGGATAAATGAAAAATGTCAAAGTCCAAGGCATGGCAACAAATCGTAGGACATGGCTGGCAAATATTTGTGCAGTGGCCAAATGGAAAAGCGAATCTGGTGATGGTAAATTTCAACATTTCGAAACTTTTTGCAGCGTTGTCCCAAAAAGTCAACAGCCTCATATTAAGCATTGCCTACATTCTGGATTATTTCAATTTATTATGCATTAACATTTTATATTTTCTTAAGCTAAATTAAGATTTCACGTTTTAACCGAAGTCGCAACGAGGTCGCAAACAAAAACAGCCTTGCGGAAGTCTCTATTTTGTTCGCAAGTCAGTTAGAAAGTAGGGGTAGTCCCTTAGCAAGTGCTGTAAAACGATACATTTTTGAAAAAGTGTGACAGCTTTCCTTTTAGTTCAGGCTGCCATCTCTAACAAGTCCCATGGGTCAACGGTGCGTAATTTTCAAAAGAGGTTTATTAATATTTCCAATTTCAATGCAACAAAATCAGCTGTTCTTGGAACATTCCTTGCCGTGGCTTTTGCTTTTGAAGATGTCTGAGCAAATAGCCCATAACTGTCTGGTTGCAAGCCCGGCTTGAAGTGGCCTTATCAAAAAACAATATAAATACTTGTAAATACGTACATGGCCCTATCCACTTTTGTGTATACCTTTATTGCTACGAGTGGCCTTGGACTTCTGTAAGCCCTTTTAAGAAATCGATTTCGCCCAAGCCCACAAATATGTTTGTATCGAGGTCGAAACTCTTGCTCAAAGTATGAAAAATTTATAAATATTACCCAAGTACGAACTCATGCCCAAGAATGTTTAAGCCGCATACCCCTAAGTATGCATACACAAATGTGGCAAGTGGGTAGAATCATGTTGGTATTTAACAAAAATAACCAAGTATCAGTTATTGACTGAAAGAAAGGTAGCTCCAATTGACAGACAAGGTAAATATTTGTGCAAGCCTATAAGTATGTCTGAAATAGTTATTTAGAAAACCTTAAATGTTAAGACGCTTCTCTCTCTTTTTTACTCCACCTATCACACGCTCTCTCTCCGTCTCTCCCTGCGTATCTCTAGCCGTTGAGTCGCAGCAGTCATGCAACAAAATAGAACTCATCAAAACTGCATAAAAGAAAACAACATGAGACTTCCATGTTTTTGTTAATTAAAATTGGCTTATCAGCAGCTAAGGCAACAACAACAACAATGTCCCAATTTTTGGCTAAAAAATTGTTTACAACGCATTTCCAAAGTTGTTACAAGACATGTCGTGTTGTAAATATTACATGCATATATGTGCTCGGTTTTTGGATTTAGATTTGGGTTTTCATTTTCGCATCCATTTGGATAACATGCGGATCAAATGGAAATCCACTCTTAAATATCACAACTGAATATTCACAGACACATAGAGTGAAAAACATTTCATTTACATGTAAAAATACCTTTTAATTTAAATTCTTTACTGAAATACATATTTTGTATACCTTCGTGCTGGTCATAAGGGTTTAATTCGCAGTTGCTCCAAAAAGTATGCTATACACAACTCTATGTTCAACTGTGGCATAGAAACAAATGCGAGGCTAATCTTCGGCTGCACCTGACTGAGGTTATTGCATATTTTCAGAAACTTATATATTAGTATTCGAGTGTGCTATGATTTCTGTCGTGTTTTATTCTAGCTTTAACGGGGTTCCGGTTATATTTTGCCACAGGGTATACAAGAACTTAGCTAGATCAAAATCACAAGAACGGTTATGAGCTGTTCGACTGCTTCCGAAACCAGCTTCATATATATTGAATATCTTAAAGTAAGGCTAGCCTGTTACTTATAGACAAAATACAATGTTAAGTATGTTGAGTCCTTGAGAGGAACTTGCAGCATGCCATTTACCTAGACATTGACTAATTTTTTATTTGGCAAGTGGCCACACAATTCTTGGGGAAGTTTGTCAAAAGGCAGGGGGTGTGGCAACGCCAACGCCAACGCCTCGTCCATTCGAAAAGCGATTTATGTGCTGCCAATAAATTTACTCAACACTTTGGCCCCCAACTAATACAATATTTACATCAAATCGTTGTAATACATGAGCCACTTGGTCGGGGAGGGGAACGAACGTCCAAAATAAAAAATAGCAGTGCGTCTTTTTATACCCTGAACCCATTAAAAATTTGGCAAAAA
This sequence comes from Drosophila virilis, assembly GCF_030788295.1. Classification (NCBI taxonomy): domain Eukaryota; kingdom Metazoa; phylum Arthropoda; class Insecta; order Diptera; family Drosophilidae; genus Drosophila; species Drosophila virilis. The sequence goes on from NC_091543.1 coordinate 16,021,394, forward strand.
GGGTATAACGGTTTTGTGCAAAAAGTGTGTAACAACATGGAGTTACTTTTTCGATCCCACATATCCCGCTCAGCATCAACAGCGCCGTCCGTCCTTTCGTCCGTCTCACAATCCGTCTGTTCGTATTTCGCAACTACAAGTTAAAGTTGACAAAATGGTAGTATGTAGACTTTCTTTAAATATACAGAGATACATCTCTTTTTCCACCTTTCCGTTAGTTGTACAAAAACTCGTCTTTCGAGGTATGTCCTTAAGCTTTTGTATGTAGACAGTATTCTGTGCCATATTTAAACACTGCGAATAATATAAAGTATGTAAAAAGAACCTCGAAGTTATTTAAAACTCATTTCCCGCGGTTTGAAGTCAGGTGAAGAAGAAGCTCAACCGTAGCGTATATGAATAGGAGAGAACTAGAACGTTTGCAATGACTGCTAGACGCTAGGTTTAGGGTATCACCTAGTCGGGCTCTTCCGACTCGAGTACTCTTACTTGCTTCTGCTCCTTTGCTTGGGACTCGAAACGCGCAGGAAGAGTACCAAGGGTTCCGGCCGCCAGCGCCCCCTCCTAAGACTGTCATTTAAGTTAAAAGCGCATTTGTAAGTGCGCTGTTACCGTTCGATGTGAAGGATGTGTGCGTGTGTGTGTGTGTGTATGTGTGGGTTTTGCAGGAGAATGAATGGAAAGGTTTGGGCTAGACACTGTTGCTGGAAATTAAGGACTGGGTAAGTTAGACGCGGGTTGGGCTTGGGGTTCTGTGCACAGCGAGCTGGCTTTGGCCTGGGAGCCAATTTCAATCCCAGTGCGCTTTTTAAAAGCAAATCTGGCACAAGCTGCGCATTTCTTTGCGCATTTTATGTCTGTTGTGCAATGTTTTACCATTTTTCTTGGCCCCTGGCACTTTATGACGGCGTTAAGTGTTAAACGGCAAACGTTATGCCAAACCAAATCAAGCTCGGACAGACAGAAGCGATGACATCTTTTGCACTAGCCAACTCAAGCTTAATGTATATACTAAGATGATTTGGGCTCTTGGGAAATAGCAGTTTAATGTTGCTACTACACTTCAGGATATAATAAATTATAATGTGTAATATAATATAGTATTGCACCGAAATATAACTCTTTGTATGCGTATATATACATATATTTAATAATAATTTTGTATAATTTAAAGTTGTCTCTTCGCCCTTCTATGATATAATATAGCTTAACTATATTTGCCTTTACCTGTTTATTGCTATACCCTGTAGTACACATTGAAAGGATGAATCATTAAGTTTTGCAAATGTGAGAAATGTAAGAATACATCAATATAATTGAGCCAGCCTTATTTGAATGTATGACCGTAGAGGGTCGGATGTTGAAGACTTGGTCAAGTCGGTATTCTGAAGGTTTTTGGTACAGGGTATCTTCCGTTTTATCACTCCCGCGCATACTAATTGGTTTTGTCTATTTACGGGATTTGCTATTTGTTACTTTTACAATGCAATTAATTAGAAGTCCAACAATTATCGTTATTTCAGTGCACGTATTAAATGTACACACAGAAATGACAAGCAGCCAATTGATTGAATATTACATAAAACAATATAAATATATTATAAAATTGTTATTCAAATAGATAGATTTTAAAAGACAAAAGCAAAAATTAAATAAAATAAAGAGAGATATAAAAAATAACCCATAAATTAATTACGCACACATATATTTATGCCCATATGAATGTGTAAATTCAATTTAATTCAATTCATAAATATTCAAAGTCCAAACAAGTAGAAACCAGAATTCGCATAGATCTGCATCAATCAGAACATAATCAGCTCAGATTGAAATATTTAATGTCCGATTTAAGGCTCCAGAGAGAAAATGCAATGCTCTTAAATAGCTAAGATAGTGCGTAAAACATGAACATATTCCTCAATTCACATTTACACAACATATCTACTGAGTTTTTGTAAGAGACTTTCGATGCATTCATTCACATTCACTTTGATGCTTTCAAAATGAAACCTGATAAATAATGATAAAGCGACCTTGATATGTAGATTTCAGAACCATATATAAAAAATTATAACACTTCAGTTTCGTTGGAAAGATTAAAGCATATTTGTCAGCACGTCGAAAATTGAATACTCTTGCTGGCATTATCATTGAAGCGAATGTTATTATTTTAGCTATCGATTTGGACTTAGGGCTTTGCAATTAATCAAATAGAGACAGAAAATGGGACAGTTAGCTGACAAAGGCGACACTTGTTAGTTGAACAATTCATAAGAAAATGCAAATACTCTGCACCTTTGAATAACCAACTGTTTGAGGAGCAATTTAAATGATAAGCCAATGGGCTACATCGAAACTACAACGAAACTATGTTTGCAGTTCCAGCAATCTTTAGATGTGGGTTATCATGTTTAGCCAGCAATCCGCTCGTACTATCTCAACATGGTTGTGCCAAGGTTGTAGACTTCAGAGCGGCTGCATGCCACATCTGCGGCACGCGACTTGCAACTGTTCAACTGTTGGCCACCCAGAAAGCCACACAATGACGCAACTTGTCGTTTGTTGGGCGTGCAACAGAGGCCAACAGCAGAGCCGACAACTGTTAACTAACAGGGTCACAAGCTGAGTTGAGTTTATTTGCCCAAATGTTTTCCATGAGTTAATATTGCTTTAGGCGAGACTGCCCGACCGTAAGTTACTCTAACTGCAATTTACATACCTGTGCTGTAACAATTACGAATCTTACATGTGTTAATACATCAATTCTACGTTCGGCAAGTATTAAAAATAATTTTATACTCACTTAGTTGAATGCGCACAAATGTATTTTAATATCTTTTCATTTGAGGCGTACACAGACAGATAGCATGAATATTTCTTCAATTTACAAAAGTGCGCTATGAAAAACGCAGATAAAAAATATCGCATACCACTTTAAAAAAAAAAATACGTGCTGAACCAAGAATTCAGAAATTAATTAGCACAGCTGAAAGACTTGGAAAAAATTAATGTTTAGATAGCTAATGTGGATGTTTACTTGAAGAAAAAAATAAAACGTGCAGATAGCACACGAGTTTCAAAAAATCTTTCACTTAATAAAAGAAAGCGTTTTCCAAATATCCAATTGTTTAGCATGCTTAGTGGCTGCTATTTAGGGACAAATGCTTATTTGGTAGCGTATGATGGATGGTATATGCCAAAAAGGCCAATTGCACTTGCCTGACCCTTAAAGGCACAATCTAAAGAAGTGCACTTAAAATTAACAATATGTGAATGGTAATGGAAAAATCGTTTTTATCAGTGGACAAAAGAAAACTAGAAAAATACATTTCAAATATCGAACAGGAGTGGGACAGATTCTTAGAGCAAAGCCAAGTAAAAGGAAAATGAGCATGATGAATTCATATGTGGGATCTGGCGAGTGCGCTCTGTAAGTAAATGATAAAGCAGCAGGTAATAGTTTATAAAAACTAAAAAAAAGTTAGCATATCTGTAAATGTACAGAAATGTGTTTACTTGAACCCAACAAAAACCATTTTATCAAATATTGCGTTAAGACGTGTACATCGCGTCAACGCTGCCGAAGTCGCTTTGGTTGAGAGCTAGCCGAGCAGAGAATGGAGCTGCTGGCTGCACTTCAGAAGTAGTTCTCGCAAGTCAAACATCGAACGTTTAGCGGACAGTTCTCGACAATTGTATATTTGAAATTGGAACGGTGCTGCTGCACATCATCATCACATCACTGGGACACTCTAAAGAGCGACTCAAATCAATATGCACGCAAATCATTCGCGTCTGATCAAGATATTCCTTGTGATAATTTCCATAAAGCTCTTCTTAATACTTGTGCTCTTCGCTTATAATAATTCAAATGTGAACCGTTTTCGGCCACGTCGTATGGTTTTTATCGATGAGCTGCTGATTGACAAAAGCGAGAGTAAGTTACCTAGTTACCTTGATTCTACTTCTATCGATTAATGCGAATTATGTGCTAGCGCCCAGCTGGCAGGAGCGGCTGAAGCTGATACGCGAGGAGATGCCCTCGTTCCCGCTCGAGGAGCTAACCCATAGACCACCCTTGAAACCCAGCTGCGGACTTGTTCCCAGTGTCCTGGGCATTGATTATAGCAACGATTACTGGCAGATGGTGCGAGTCGCAAATCTGACTTATTATCTCTTTGGTGCGTATTATGATAACAGAGAAAAGATGACCGAGGCGCCGCTGGTGCGGGTGCTTACCATGATCAATCTTTATGCCAAGCATCACGAGGTCAAGTATCCCGAAACCTTTTGTCAACTGTGGTACAAGAATCGCGTGGAGCCGATTGTTGTATCCGTCACAGATCACAGGCTCATTTGGTTTTGGGGCGGTGGACCGCCACAGGTCTTCCCAACGCTCCTCAGTTGCCCCCTGCCCAAGAAAAACGGCACCAATGTGGAGGAGGTGCCCGAGATGGTGTCGCTGGTAACAGAGCGCTGTGAGAAGGCTAGGAATCTGTTGCGCGTCGTGTACGAACGGGATGTGAGCAATACAGACATCTTGCCAACTGCTTCGCCCAAGGAGCAGGATCAAAAGGATAACCCAAAACCAAATAAGCCACTTCGTTTCATGGTGTGCGTCAAGGCCATGGACTTTCTCTACGTAGACATGTCCTCGCGGCTAATTGAATGGCTCGAGCTGATGCGTCTGCTTGGCGCCGGCAAGGTGGTCTTCTACGATGCTCAGATGCATCCGAATATGACGCGAGTGATCAATGATTATATAGAAAACAGTCCTGATTTCGTCGAGCTGCGCCCTCTGTCGATGTCGCGTGGAGTGCCGCACACGGGTCGCCACTTTCATCATTATGCCATGGGTGTCGACAATTTTAATCGCATACTGAATGAGATGATACCCTACAACGACTGCTTCTACCGAAACATGTATAAATACGACTACGTTGGCGTCTTTGACATCGACGAAATCATCATGCCGCTGGGCAACGTAACCAACTGGTCCGATCTGATCGAACTAGCGCACAAGGTGCCCGACTATGAGAGGGCCCCCGCGAATTGCACGAACTGGGCGAGTTTTTGCTTTCGTAACGTATATTTTCCCCGCTACCCGGAGCGGCCGAAGGTGTACAAGGAGCTGCCAAGCTTCTACTATATGCTGCAGCATGTGGAACGCGTGGCGGAGCACTGTGATCGGTATTCGGCTACCAAATGCCTGCACTCCACTCGGTATGTGATTGGACTGCATAATCACTTTCCCCTCTTTCACGCGGGAAACGGTGAATGCGATCCCAAGTCGGTGCCTATCGAGTTTGCCCAGCTGCATCATTACCGCGAGCCAGACAACAAGACACGCCTCATCGATCCCATTATAGACGATAACATCTGGCGCTTTCAGCCAACGCTTCAACAACGTGTCTATGCCAAATATAAGAAGTTGGGATTTTTACCCGACATAAGCCAAGTGATCAACGCCGAGATTCAACGCCGAAATGACGATGAACGTAAACTACAAGAAGCGATAGGCATGACATAGATATTGGTATCTCGGCATGTGTACTATATAATTTTTTTTTTTTTTTATTATGTCTTTATTGGATGGAGTTTCCTAAGTACTAAATGCTTCTGGTATTCATAACTTTTATTAGAGCCATGCTGCGCGTGATATTGTTGTTATATTATAAGTTAATTAATTATTTGGGAAAATACTTAAATTCCAATACCGTCAACATACCTACCTCACTCAACTCCATCATACATCTAACAAATATACATATATTTATTAAATACTTAGCTCATGCTGTATTTTAATGGACAACTCTGATAATAACCATATTTTTATATTTAACAACAATATTTATTATTTAATTAATATATATATTAATTTATTTATTAATGTTAATGCCTGCAAAACTGGGTTAAAAAGTGGGCTCAACTCTATAAAGAAAATAATAATAATATAATGGGTAGGGCATGAAACTCAAAGCCAAACTCGACGTCAATTGAAATTCAGCTGTGTAACTAAATACCAACTATTTTTGAGTCTCATCATCATTTGGGACATCACATCGATACCTTGCTGTTAAAACTATAGCTGACATATATAATAAAAATAAAAATAAAATTAACTATATATTAAATTATACAGATGGTGAATTTGAGCACACGTTAAAAAACGAAATAAAGAACACCTCCATAAAGAATATTATAATAGATTTTATGGTGCGTGTGGTAGCCAAATGAAATCTACGTCAATCAAAATTCAGCTGTGCAACCTAAGATCAGTAAGTACATGGAAAGTACTTAGTTGACATTTGTATTTTACACGCAAATTTTAAGCTGAAGTCACTCAAAATATTTTGGTATATTTGTGTTGACCAAACAACTATAAACAAAGAAGCCCAAAAAGTCGTCATGACAGAGCCAGCCAAGCGGAATGTGGCATAAGTTATAAGAATGACAAACAACCGCCAAATGTGCTGTGTCCCCGGAATTGTCGGGAAGTTATGCATGGAGTCAGTCTCTTACCTAAGGCGCTGACTAGCATTTCCCGTCTGGCAATGCGAAGCGCCTGGGGGTATGCAACAGCCGCCACAAACCAAACGCAAACACAACTAAACGGTAAACGAAACCAGCTTTGCTGTGTGTGCGTGTATGTGTGTGTATATCCAAAAGCGTGCACAAAAACGCACCTGAGCGCAAATGAATGATGATGTTGTGCAGTCGCTGCTTTTCTCGATGCTCCGCCCCTCCCTCATGTCCTCGCAAACGTTGGACAATGGTCGAAACTAGGAGACTCGACAATCAGTATTTGCTTGCTTAGCTAGTATAAATTTAGTAACATTTGTGATCAATACTATTAATTAATGATCATCTGCAAACTTTTAAAACTCCTTTTCACGTGACCCGGTCATTAGGCATCTAAGCTACGAAGATTCGGGCTGGAATCCCCAGATACTATATGGCTGTTGCCTAGTCTCAGCCGAAAGTAATAGAAGACAGTGCTCCAAAGTATAAAGCTATATCCTATACCACATGTACTTGGAACAAGCAATGTCGAATAATATTCTTTCGCTCTGTCCTGATTGATAATTTAAGCAAAAAAGTCCGAACAAGAGGGGTGTCCGCCTAATGGGCATGTCCGTTAAAAGAGTTTTTACTGTAATACCAATACTTTTATTTATTTTTGTTGAGTGGTGGAAATCATAAAAATATTAATATTAATCGAAGTAATATAACAAAAGTATTATTAACATTGATAATAATAGTATTAATTATAGTAATAATTATATTTGGTAAGAGCGTTTGCCTTTTTCTAAAGACTCCCAAAATAATGCTACAATTTTGTAAATTTGTTACAAAAATATTTGCTCTTTTTGGCGGCTGCATAATGGATGCTGCCCACTGTATAGCTCGGCGTCGCGTTTGCTGCTTGTTGGCCAAGTCCACATCCTTTGCTGTTGGTGCTTGTTGCATAGTTTTTTGGCTCATATGTTGCAACCTTTCGCTTAAGCAAATTGCCAGCGTATGTGTGGCTGTGTGTGTCTGTGTATTTTTGTGTGCCTTGATGAGTTTGCGTTTGGTGGCTGTACGGCAGTGCCTTGTACTTGCGGCCAGCAAAAGGCGCTGAGTTATTGTGCTCGTGCAATGGGAGCAGCGACAGCAGCTATCCCAAAATGGCAACGTGCAACATGGAGGTGCTCCCAATCCACACCAGCTGTGTGTGCGTGTAAGTGTGTGTGTGTGTGTGTGTTGCATTTCACTTAAAATGCTTTTAACCAAAACATTAAGCAGCTGGTGTCACATTACATCACAATCCAGACCAGCGTTAGTTGCTACAAGCCGCAGCAACAACAACAACAACAACAAAAACATCAGATGCAGCCGCTACAAGAGTAAGTCGAACCCTTGCTGTTGCAGCATCAGCAAACAATTTTATAGCTTGAATAAGCCCCAAAAGCTGCTTAGATCCCAGATAGAGGTATTCAACAAAAAATAAAAAATAAAAAAACAAAAGAAGTAAGAGGTTTTAGTCGAGAGCTCCCGACTAGGGGATTCCCTGAACCCTCTTCTTCCAACATCAAATGCATATATATATTTTATTTGAGAAGCTATATGTCAAGTTTGGGGACTCTAGCTCTTATGATATACCAAAATTGCCCAAAAAACAGGATATCGATATTGATTTTTATCTATTGCTTGGAAACGGAGTAAGTTATCGATTATCGGAAACAAACTCGATCTGCGCGGGCACCTACTTACTTACTTTTTTTTTACTTCTCTTTAGTTATGTTTTTAGCCCCAAAAATTAAAAGCCAAGAAAATACTAAATTAAAATATCAACATATCTTTATATAAATGTAGTTTTCCTATTGAAAATTAAGAACTAGGATTTTTATATGTAGAACACCAGGTACACAAACCGAACCTTGAGGCCTTAGTTTGGGCCGCGATCGAACATTTTTTAATAAGAATAAAGAACTTATAGACTATGCACCGATCGTTCCTATGAAAGATAGATGATATAGTAGACCGACGTAAATAGGGTAGTGCATAAGTGTGAGGATCATAGTAAAACATATAAATGCCGAGTTTGGCTTAGATATTTTGATAAACTTAAAACTGAGAGACTAGTTCGCATAGAAACAGACAAACAGTTGTACGGTAATGGACATTTCGACTGTTCTTCTATGCGTTACACATTTCAAGACAAAATTATAATACCCACCGTAAGGGTATAAAAATCCCAAGGATCAAAAACAAATGAATTTGCCGCATCTTAATGACTACGAGCACTTTTGTCCGATTTGTAATCTACATCATATCATGTAGCTGCCAATAGAACAATCGTTGCGAAATTTACCTTTTGTATGGAGAGAGAAAATAAAAGGTGCGCAATAATAATAAGTACAATTGAATATTTTGCATTTAATTAAACAAATGCTTAAACTTGTTTACTTCCATCATGCTTGCCCAAACGAATATATGCATGCTTCTATAATCTTTGACACATTCCTTTTTATTTTTGTTATTGTTTTTTATTTAGCTGCATTTATTTTACAAATCTACTGGCTTTCATTTTTGTTGCTGTTGGTTTGTTTATTTGCACTCGCTTCATTTTTAATTACTGTGCATTTGTTTGTTGTTGTTTTGTGCTGCTAACTAATCAGGCCAATATTAAATTGTTAATTAACAGCCAGAGCCTGGATATTATGTGCTAAATGGAATCGAGTTTAATGCCACGCAAGCTGTTTATTATTTATTATAAAAGAGAATTTTCTTCAGCTTGTTGTTGTTGATTTTATCGTTTTTCTGGCTGCGGTCCGGTGTGTATAGCAGAAAAACCAAAGAAAATTGAAAATAAATTGCATGGTAAAATGTTAAAGGCCATGGGCAAAGTTTTTGCCAGCTTATTAGCTGAAATGCTGGCCCAGTCAGGTCGGCCATGTTCTGGTCGTGTGCTAGGTCGGATCAGGTCACTTGATTCGTGGCGTTAGTCCTTGTGCAGCTTTGCGTCAAAACGAGCTACGGCTACACCTTTCAGACGTAAACGTCAATGCCACAGACATGCACACACACACACACACACACACGCACACCTACATGCAACCATGAATGAAGTGCCGTCAATCAAGCCGTTTGCAGTCTTTGCTGCCAATACAAATGGTAAAGCATTATATGCCCCAGCCCGGCTTAAGCCTGCAATTGATTGCTTGTTTATTCAAATTAAATTTTGCATAATAAACTAATCGAAAAACTACCTCAAATTTTGTGTTGTGCTTGCCCGTATAAGAGGCCAAAAACGCATTTGCTCTTTTAATAATTGATGCCAACGTACAGAGAATTGCCCATAGATGCATTTAAAGCCATTGACCAGTTGCCCAGCAAGTACAGCAACAGTTTTGATCCAAAGTACAGAGCTGTGCATCGAGGCCTCTTTGGCACTGTGCCGTCGAGTCCATAAATCAGTTTAATACCCGCACTCCATGTGAAAGGGGCCCATCTACAGTCACCTAATGCTACAACTAAGGCCAATGGCATGGGTTGAAGGGCTTGTTGGGACTCTGCCAGGAGCGAAGACAACGTTGGGTATACAAAATCCAAATCGAAAGGTCTGTACTGATTTTCAGCTCAGTTTCGAGCAGTGATTGATATCTTTAAAATAAACTTGGAGCAGTCTTGAAACTCTTTCATAAACATGCTTATTTCTCTGCTTCATATGATAGACAAATATTTATCAAACGGCCTTCATGCGGAGAGTACTCCACAGAATACTCTCATCGAGCCGCAGAGCCACTTAATATCTTCGGAATTTCCCAGTGTCTTTAAACTGAAACGTACACTTAATTAGCTTAAGACCAGCATCATATCCAGTTAACACAATTGCAAACATTGCTCTTAAATGTGCAAATATTGCTCCAAAATATTGACCCGAAACTACGAATAAGACTTAATAGCTGTAATTCAAGTAGCAGGCAGATTTTGACTGAAGCACTAGTTGGACTCATGTTTGGGTCCACTCTCGGCGGCTGAGTGTGTGGCAGGGCCCATTAAATGTGAGGGCAAGCAGTGTGTTGTTCTGGTTGTCCAACTGCAGCTGAATCGTCAGCATGATTAATTGATGAAAATCCCTTCTGCCATGCAGGATAATAAATTACAATGCACAGACCAGCACATAGCGGCAGACGGACAAACGAGCGAACCGAACGCACGGACAGGTAGCATGTGCTTCAAATAGCTAACAGACAACCCACATATACACACACACACACACACACACGCACACAGCGCACACATGCACACACACACACGCGCGCAGATGAGGTCGTGATGTGTGTTGTGGCCCCTGCATTGAATTAAACTACAGCCAGGACGAGAATGTCGACGTGTTCCGGCAAGGAAGGGGATGCCGACACGTTGGCAGTTTCCTAAATTAGCTTAATTTCATTTAAAAACATACCGTGTTGCTGCAACAGCCACATGACCACGCCCCCGCACGCTAGCAACGCCCACAAACAAGAGGAAGCGTCTCACATCAAGCGCTTATTTCTCTTACTGTTAATATTTATATTTTTATTGTTATTAATGCTATTATTAGTATTATATTAATGCTATTGTTTTTATTATTATTTTTATTATTATTGTCAGTGCTTATAATTAATGCATACTAGTTGGCCTAATTGGATAGTTAAGCACCCGAGTAAGTTCATAAAGTTGCCACAAAGACAATTTACTTCACGCTTCCCCTGTTGTTGCCACACGCCACACAGCAGATTAAATCCAGCCCGAGCAGCTAGTGGTGACATCAACTTATGAAATTCTCAAATTTAATCACCAGCTCTGCAGCTGCATTCGCAAGTGCACGGTATTTAGCTCGTTGCAAACTCACAATTAGACATGACTGTATGCTGCTCGCAAAGCCGGCAACCAGTAGCTGCACTGACTCGAGCTCATAACAAATCTCTAAAGTGGGCCAACACGTTGCGTATACACAATGCAAGCTATGCGCTGCTGGCGTTTCCGCGGTGTGCGGCTGCTTCCTTTTTGCCTTGCCCTAAAAGTATGCTATGTGTTTATTGTGCGCCAGAACCTAATCAGAGTTAAAGAGACAGAGAATGAGAGAGGCAGACCGATAGACGCGGAGTGAAAGAGTGTGAGTGTGTTTGTCAGAATGAGTGAGTTTGATGTCCAATCGCATTATTATATTAAACAAATACAATGCCCAACCTTAATGATAACAAGTGAATAAAATTATAAGCTGATTCCCATAAATATTTATTATCTATTTATGAACGTATAAATAAGGTGTCTTCTCTCGAAAGTAAAACGCTCTTTTTCTGATGTGACTTTAAAGGGCAACAAAAATCAAAATTCTCCGCAATTAAATATTTGAAATTCGAGCGGTGCTGCTGCACATCATCATCACATCACTGGGACACTCTAAAGGGCGACTCAATTCAATATGCACGCAAATCATTCGCGTCTGATCAAGATATTCCTTGTGATAATTTCCATAAAGCTCTTCTTAATACTTGTGCTCTTCGCTTATAATAATTCAAATGTGAACCGTTTTCGGCCACGTCGTATGGTTTTTATCGATGAGCTGCTGATTGACAAAAGCGAGAGTAAGTTACCTAGTTACCTTGATTCTACTTCTATCGATTAATGCGAATTATGTGCTAGCGCCCAGCTGGCAGGAGCGGCTGAAGCTGATACGCGAGGAGATGCCCTCGTTCCCGCTCGAGGAGCTAACCCATAGACCACCCTTGAAACCCAGCTGCGGACTTGTTCCCAGTGTCCTGGGCATTGATTATAGCAACGATTACTGGCAGATGGTGCGAGTCGCAAATCTGACTTATTATCTCTTTGGTGCGTATTATGATAACAGAGAAAAGATGACCGAGGCGCCGCTGGTGCGGGTGCTTACCATGATCAATCTTTATGCCAAGCATCACGAGGTCAAGTATCCCGAAACCTTTTGTCAACTGTGGTACAAGAATCGCGTGGAGCCGATTGTTGTATCCGTCACAGATCACAGGCTCATTTGGTTTTGGGGCGGTGGACCGCCACAGGTCTTCCCAACGCTCCTCAGTTGCCCCCTGCCCAAGAAAAACGGCACCAATGTGGAGGAGGTGCCCGAGATGGTGTCGCTGGTAACAGAGCGCTGTGAGAAGGCTAGGAATCTGTTGCGCGTCGTGTACGAACGGGATGTGAGCAATACAGACATCTTGCCAACTGCTTCGCCCAAGGAGCAGGATCAAAAGGATAACCCAAAACCAAATAAGCCACTTCGTTTCATGGTGTGCGTCAAGGCCATGGACTTTCTCTACGTAGACATGTCCTCGCGGCTAATTGAATGGCTCGAGCTGATGCGTCTGCTTGGCGCCGGCAAGGTGGTCTTCTACGATGCTCAGATGCATCCGAATATGACGCGAGTGATCAATGATTATATAGAAAACAGTCCTGATTTCGTCGAGCTGCGCCCTCTGTCGATGTCGCGTGGAGTGCCGCACACGGGTCGCCACTTTCATCATTATGCCATGGGTGTCGACAATTTTAATCGCATACTGAATGAGATGATACCCTACAACGACTGCTTCTACCGAAACATGTATAAATACGACTACGTTGGCGTCTTTGACATCGACGAAATCATCATGCCGCTGGGCAACGTAACCAACTGGTCCGATCTGATCGAACTAGCGCACAAGGTGCCCGACTATGAGAGGGCCCCCGCGAATTGCACGAACTGGGCGAGTTTTTGCTTTCGTAACGTATATTTTCCCCGCTACCCGGAGCGGCCGAAGGTGTACAAGGAGCTGCCAAGCTTCTACTATATGCTGCAGCATGTGGAACGCGTGGCGGAGCACTGTGATCGGTATTCGGCTTCAAAATGCCTGCACTCCACTCGGTATGTGATTGGACTGCATAATCACATCCACCTCTTTCACGCGGAAAACGATGAATGCGATCCCAAGTCGGTGCCTATCGAGTTTGCCCAGCTGCATCATTACCGCGAGCCAGACAACAAGACACGCCTCATCGATCCCATTATAGACGATAACATCTGGCGCTTTCAGCCAACGCTTCAACAACGTGTCTATGCCAAATATAAGAAGTTGGGATTTTTACCTGACATAAGCCAAGTGATCAACGCCGCGATTCAACGCCGAAAAGACGATGAACGTAAGCTAAAAGAAGCGATAGGCATGACATAAATACATTTTTTGATGCGGTTTCCTAAATACTAAATGCTTCTGATATTCATAATTTCTATTAGAGCCATGCTGCGCGTGATATTGTTGTTATATTATAAGTTAATTAATTATTTGGGAAAATACTTAAATTCTAATATCGTCACCATACTTACCTCACTCAACTCCATCATACATCTATCAAATGTACATATATTTATTAAATACTTAGCTCATGCTGTATTTTAATGGACAACTCTGAAAATAACCCTATTTTATGTTTATGTTTAACAACAATATCTATATATTAATTAATATATACATATTTATTTATATATTTAGTTAATATATATTAATTTATTTATTTAATTAATGCCTGCAATTGGTTTGAAAAGTGAACAAATGCTGAAGAATAGAACAACTCTATAAAAAAAATGCCTCTAAGAGCCAGGCGCTCAACTACACAGTGAGGCGTGGCAAGGCCCCAGCCTGGATAGATGGCAGCCCCCTTCACACTGGCAGAAACGCCAAGTATCTTGTACTGAAAAGAGGCTTACCCTTCGGGCGCCCATCGACGATCTTCTCAAGCAGCGACACTTTTAAGATGGCCAAGGTCAACTGGCTACTATGCCCCAACAACCATTGCCACTTTACAACGGCGTGGTGCCACCAACTTGGAGATACGTTATCTAGGTTTGGAGCACTGCATCTCGCTCAAATCGAAGACGGATTCAGACACTCCAAAACTGGATAGCAAGAACTGGGAGAGGAGAACTAGGAGATGCCCCCGTCTACCTACGTGGCGATATAGCCTTATTGCAAGAAGATACTTTAGACGTTTGTCCACGATAAAGACTTGAAATTTAGATCGGAGTTCCTTCTTTAGCAAATGCAGTTCAAGTTCATTTCAAACGGACATCGAATGCTTGTGATGGCATCTTGTAGAGGGTATCTCTTAGTCGGACACTCTTACTTCTTTATATAATTATTGCTTGCGACCAAGGAATCTATTTCAATTTCTCAGTGACATATCTTTCGAATTTGATAAGATTAAGTGGAACCCGTCATTTGGGGAGTATGAAATGTTGTCTGAGAACCTTTTAACCAGTTTAAGAAAGTATCTTCTGCTTAGAAGTCAACACAGTCCACCAAATTCTTAACTACGAAGACGCCATGACCCAGAAAATTACTTGCACAACACGGAAGTCTGGCATGGCAAAGCTGCTACGCTTTAATCCAAATGAAAAGCTATTATTGCACATGCTACACTTTTTCTCAGCTACCCTAAGCCATATGAGCACAAAGTTTCACACAATGCGCTCCCGACTGTGCAACTGGAATGCCGGTCAAGGTATTAAATCTTCAAGACACTAGTCTCTCTCTGCTTTAGTCCAGCTCTGCGATTGCTATTGGCTGTACTTTGCCCTGAGGGAGCACAGTGCTTGCCTGCGGCATACTGCTGTGCGCTTCCCGATTTTCTATTTTATTCATATGGGGCAATAGAGCGATAAAAGCTTATCGCAGTCATTACGTAGCAACCGCTCTGACTGTTGTTGTCGAACTTTGAACGCCAGTAAAATGTTGAATGTCGTTTGGTTTTCGCGGCGTCGGATCCAACCGGTTTTCAAGCATGAACTTAGGCTTTTGCTCTTACAGGGCTTAAGCTTAGCTCGCAAACGAGACAGCGCTAGACAGATATATATGTATATAGCGATATATAAGTATGAGGAAGATCGGCTAATTCGATTTAAGCACAACTTAAAACCTACTTGATAGCTGGATGTGTGTGGGTTGTGATTAAGGCCCAGCAAATGGTAATAAGTGTCATAACGTAAACGACTTGAGCAATAAATTAACTATTACATTTTATTAACTGCACACTCTCATCAAAAGTATCAAATTGCAACGGTATCTGTAGTAATATAAAGCTTGTTTCTGCATCCCATTATTATTAAAAAAAAATTGATTGCGGCAACAAATTTATAATCGCATATAACTAGCTCGGGTAATGTAAACAATTACTTAATTCGTAGAATTAAGTTTCCCTATTATTTGTGACTATAAAAACTACTTGGCCGGGTCTAAAACGTCAGATCAGTTATATTCTCAAATTAAAAATCGTCATAGCTACAAATAGGCTTATAAAGTGTAATACTAAGTCTTTATAGACACATCGTTTTTTCAAGCTTATGTCGCTTTGGCTTGTGCGTTTCTTTTTCTTTCTGAACTGCGTAAAGCATTAATGGGGTCCGCTGTAAAATTATTAAGAAATATACTAACCATATTAAATATCATATAAACAGCTTTAAAAGACAAAGAGAAAAAAAAAAGAAAACATATGCAGCATAAACAACAATAACAACGAGGTGTGAAACTGAAGATGAACAGTTGCATGGAATTAGCTGGCTTGATTTTCACTTGAAACTCAAATGATAATTCCGCAAACTATGCAATAAAATGCTCGAGGCCGTTGTTGATGACGATGTTTTTTTTTTAAGCTGTCTTTGTTCATTTTGGCTTTTCGTTATTATCGCTTTAGTTTTCTAGTAGGTGGTCTTATCAATTCACCTAAGGGCGGCTCCGTCAGTGACTCCGTTTCTGTTACTAAACGGACGGACGGACGGTCAAAAACATCGATAATGCAATAAGCGTACAAATAAACATTAAAGGCAACACTCAGATAAGATAGGCGTACAATTAACGGAAAACATATATATATTAGGTGCGAGTAAGCATGAGCTGTTTGCATATTTACATACATACATTAATACATATGTACAGATACCATGTACCCTTGAATATGGCCAGTTTTATAAAACGGTGAGCCACTTGCCGTACATCAAGCGAGCCACCACCCAACGTCAGACAACTCTACCCTTTGCCCACTTTGTCCAATGCTGCAAAATCCTCAACGGACCAACGTAAATTATGTCATACTGTTAGTTAAAAGTTTGCAAAACGACGCCAACGACGCGGCACAGTGTGTTCTTATCATATCTCTAATGAATTGCTGATAAAAGCGAAAGTATATATTATTATATATAGAAAAATATATATGAAATCAATCAGTTAGAACTCTCTTTCAAACTGCCAAAGTAAGGAAGAAATGAATCGATAAATAAGATCACGCAAGATTTTTTCTTTTGGTTTGCCCAACCCCCCCCCCTCCCCTTCCCCTTCGAATGACAATTTACTGATAAATATGTATCGGCTTCGGACTGATACCACTGACATTCGGCAAGTTGTTACTTATTGGCACACCGTTAACCACTGTGCACAGCCGAGTCGTACTTGCTCGCGCTTTTCAACGACAACCGCTCTCATTCACTCGCCGCAACGCACACTGTACGGAGGCACGAAGACCGCAATAGCATCGATTACTAACCGATCGCATACTCAAGTCGCTGGAGTCGACTCTCTGCAGAAGCCGCTATGAACAAATACGCATTGCTGGCCGTGTGCCTGTTGGCTGCCGTGGGCGCCCTGCTGCTGGAAGTGCGGGCCAGCCCTAGTCCGCAAAAATTAAGCAGCAGCCAGCTGGAAAGCGTCTCTGCCCAGTTTTTGCCACCGGAGTTCCGCAATACAAACGTTAGCATGGGTAAGCTCCTGAAACTGTGACATAATCGTAATTAATGGGAAATCAATTGTGGATCGTCTATCGTTCATAGATGATATTAAACGCGTCTATCGCGATAAGTGCAAAAAGGTGACAGGCACGGATAACTCAACGTTGTATCAGGATATCGAGGATGCTGCCGCAAAGCTGGGCTCCTGTCTCAGCGGCCTGGCCAATCTGACGGCGCTGCAGGCTGAAATGGAGGCTGCCCGGCCAATTGGTGAACTGGATACCGTGTTCAACAAGTATTGCCAGCGCGCACCGGAGGCCGAGGAGTGCGTGCGCGCATTCAATGCGAAGGTGAAACCCTGCCTAACCGCTGAGGAGCTGCGACAACAGGCCACCATGATGCGCCTTGGGGCCTCACTGCTGGGTTTCGCCTGCTCACGCGGCGGTGATCAAATTGCGCTATTTGTTGCCGAACAAGGACCCGAGTGCCTTGAGGCCAACAAGGAGAGCATTAGCAACTGCCTGAACAGATCATTCCATCAGTATATACCCAAGGATGGCCAAGTACCCGATCTGATGAGCCGACCCGAGCTGCTCTTCTCGCCCACACACTGTGTGGACCTGCAGAGCTTCGAGGCCTGTGTGCTGCATCATCTGGAACAGTGTGCCGAGATCACGCCCGCCAACATTGTGCAGTCCATCTTCCGCTTTGTGAAGAACGAGACCGACTGCCAGGCATGGATGAATGCACGTGCCAACGAGCGGCCCATTCTGCTGGCCAGCGCCAACAATACTGGCGGCGGCGACGGTGCCGGCACTCTGGTCACGACCCTTGGCGGCACCTTGGCCGTCACGCTGGGCGCTTTCATGCTGCGTTACTAGGCTAGCATTTAGAATTTTATACTCATAAATGCGTTATTTCCATTATCATATATACATTTTTTTTTTTGTTTTTTTTTTTTCTCCCTATCTGCAATAATGAGAGTAGTGATACCATTTCCTGCATATTGTGCAAGTATTCGTATGTATTTTATCATTATTATTTTTTTTTTTTCGTTTTTGTTTAAACACTTATGTACGGTACTTTGTAATTTAATGACTACTTTATTTATTGCTTATAATAAACAAACGATTACGATATGCATGTGTGCCGGCAACTACCCAACCAATCGACAACGTGTGGAAATTCAAGGTACTCTTGTATAGTCTGGACAAGGGATTAGCTGGGTACGCAATTGCATGCCATATTTCAAGAAAATGTATATTAACTTAATACTTTTTGCGGGTTATTTATATCTGCAACAAATCGAACGACTGCCTAATCATTAGGAAATATCATAAAGATATCAGGCATTCGGTTCGATAAACATAAGTACACATTTGTAGTTTATATAAATACTTCATGAATTGATATGCAACGCTTAAACATTCTTATCAAGTCTTCGTATGTATCGAATCATTTGTATTTTCAGAATCAGCTTTGCCCTGAATTCACATGCTCCTTTTTCCCATGCAAACAAAGTTCAAGAACTTGGCACATAAAACAAACAGAGTCGATGATTCAGACAATACGAAATTCGATGCGATAAGGCTCCATTTGTAAGACTCTGCCTCTGAGTCACGCATGCACGAAGAATTGCATACTTTTGCACTGCTCGCTAAAATATAAGTGGATATATCCACTGCCGATATTCAGGCTCAGTATAATGCATAGATAGTGCTGACCCGGAATTTGTGACCAAATAAAATTATAATAATTTATTCTTTGAGTGTATGCCTACACAGATATACCCAATCGCATGCTTGTTGTATAGGGTAGCCGCGGTATCTAATAAATGCCTAATATGAGCGGCAATCAGACTAACATTAGTTAGTATGTATATAAACGCGGATAGAAATGAGAAGACGTCATAGATAGTTGGAACGGGAAAGTACGCAATTACATATTAAGTGAAATATGTCGCATGTACATATTTCGTGATTGATACATTAGATTATAAGTGTTATGTGTGAAATGCAACAGATATATAGTTAATTGGACAAAATTTAATTAAGTTAATAGAGTAGGAGTAAGCGGGAGGATTCGTTTCGCATTAAAACCGCATTTTTCAGTTGGTACTCTGCTCGGGAGTGCCCGACTAGCAGATGCCTTGAACCCATCGCCAAACTGCGCTTACAAGCTTTCTAGGCTCCATCTACACATACACATATACACAGAATATATACACGATTTGACACAGACTATGGGAAATGTATTTTTAATTAACTTTGATGTTTTAAGTCCAAGTCGTATGAAACTCTCAGGGCCACACAAAAGTCTGCGTATACCAAAGCGCAATGCTCTTCATGAATGAGGAAAATAAATGTGTTTTATATTTTTAAGGGAAATTGGATTCGTACAAAAACATAGATATATGTATGTATACTTTATGAGAGCCAACATACAACAAATGATGTCTCAACTCTGCTCATATATTTATATTTTATATTATATTTATTAATAATATGTATATTAGACCGTCGAACCGCCAAGCTTAAGACCCATGTTCTATATTTATTCCAAAGTATAGATATCAAAATATAATTCTTAACTTCGGGCTGAGCAAGACTTAATATTCCTTCAGATCTTTCAAGTCGTTTTCAAAACTCTGCACATTTGGAGCAACAATTTCTGTTGCTGATATATTAGTATGGTAAGCTGATCTTGAAATTATTTCTGCACTTTTGGCTGATTATTTCTTTGGATAACTCAGATAGTTCAATTTGTCACAACCAGATAGTTTATTCGTTATATTCCAAGTATACTCTGGATAAATAATTCTTATAATTATTTATATTACTTATGTACATAAGTTATAAATACGAACAAGTATCCGAACAACTAAAAACCCAAGCCCTGGAATTTTTCTCGTTATCTAAAAAATATTTACAATGGTAGGAAAAAAAGTACGTACTAAAAAAAAATGTACTTATGTTATTTAAGGTAATAACTAATTCGTGGTTTTTGAAGACTGCGCTTGCTGTAGCATTTGCTGTTGCTCTTGCGCCTGCTCCAGATCTGTTTCTTGCTCCTCCAAATCCTCTAATGCATTCTGCTCCTCCGTATCCACACTCTGCTCGAGCACATCGTCCAGATGCATCCAGACGTACTCGACTCCCGCACGCAGCTCATTGGCATACTTCCAAGCGCTGCGATCTTCAACCAGCTCCGACAATTCATAACTTGCATCCGGCTCGCGATAGTGCTGCATGTGGGCAAGTTTCGTGCTGACGGATCGCGTATTGCAGCTACCTGGCAGCCACTTGAGCGTAAAATGATTGTGCAGCGTCAGCGAGTAGCGCGTGTTGTGGAAGCACTTGGTCGCCCGATTGGGCCGAGAGTAGTCGCGATGACGCATTGTGTGCTGCAGCACATAGAGCTGGTCGGCCTCCAGCTGCTCGTGGTTTTGCGCCTCGGGCACCACCTTGGTGAAGTAGGCGTTGATGAAACACATAGAGACATGGCCATTGGGACATTTAGCAATGGTTGCTTCCTGGTCCGTGTCCAGCACATCCTGCCAGCTGCGCAGCGTCCCTAGCGGCATAATCACCTCATCGATATCTACATTAACCAAATAATCATACCGATACATATTCCTATAGAAACAATCATTGTAGGGTATCAGCTCGTTCAGCCGCTTGACCAGACGCCGCTGCTGCAGCAGCAGGTGCTGATAGTGTCGCAACCTTGGCATGCCGTTGGCCAGCGTAAGGGGACGCAGCTCCAGGTAGCCAATGCGCTGATAGTAATCCAAGACCCGCTGCACCGCTGGATGCACGTCGTACATGTAAGCGTAGACGCGTGAGGCGCCCATCAGGCGCTGAAGCTCAAACCATTCGATCAAACGTTCCGAAAGATCCATGTACGGGAAATCAAAGCCCTTCACGCATACGCCAAAGCTGAGCTTGGCCGTGGAATTGCTGCTGGATGTGGAGTTCAGGCTGGATCCAGAGCTGTCCTTGATAGTGTCATTTAAAACTGGAGGGATATCGTAGTGGACACGAAGCGAATTGCTGGCGCGCTCACAGCTTTTGGTGACCAGAGAGACGGTACGCGGCGTAACGTATTGCAGATTCGGCGGCAAATCGGGCACCGGGCAACTTAACAGATGAGGATAGTTAAGCAGTGGCGTATGGCCCCAGCTGCTGATCCATATGCTCAAATATTCGCTGACCCGCGTCATAATGGGCTCTTTGTGGTCCGCATACCATAGCTGACAATGCGTCGGCGGGAACTCATTGTTGATTTGATTCGCGGTGGCCAAAACGCGCACCACGCCCTTTGGCAACTTGACGCCGGGACGCAGGTCCAGGTAGGCGGCATACAGACGGAACGTTA
Organism: Drosophila virilis; assembly: GCF_030788295.1. Taxonomy (NCBI): domain Eukaryota; kingdom Metazoa; phylum Arthropoda; class Insecta; order Diptera; family Drosophilidae; genus Drosophila; species Drosophila virilis. The sequence continues at coordinate 16,043,025 of NC_091543.1, forward strand.
CGTTTGCATTGATGAAGGTCTGCCAGTAAATGTTGTGCAGATGCAGATCCAGCGGATCCGGATACAGGGCGCATGTTTCGTTCATGCGATATTTATTTGGCTTCGCATAGCGATACCAGTAGCCATAGTCCACCTCGGGCAGTTCTTGCTCCAGCTGTTGCACCAGCTCCTCATCAACTGGCTCCTCCACAGTCTGTACCGGTGGCGGTGTCCCCTTCAATGCAGCAGCCGACGTCCTAACGTGTTGCACTTGCTCCACAAACCGTTTCTCAGCCTGCAGCTCCCGATCCGCGCTGTGCAGTGTGGTCAGCAGCAGCAACAGCATAAACATTACAAGCAGCGACAGTAGCGTCAGCTTGACAAAGCTACCTCTACCTCTTGTTGACATTGCGGCCGAACTAATCGTGGCAATCATTACGCTAACTGCCCAACCCGGCAATCGTCCGCTTTATCTTTGCGAAGTCTACGAGTCTAACAGCCACGAAGTGCTTCCTGCCGTTGAGCACATATGCGGCCCGAACGCTTATCAATGTAGTTGCTGATATCCATTTTCTAGCTAATCAGACCGAACAACAATATTGCACTTAGAGAAACTTTTATATATAAAACGCAATGAAATAAGGACACTCTGCTCGCATTTGCCATATTTTGAAACATTTTATTAACAAAAATTAACTCATGTTTTTAAGAAAAATCTTATCAAAGAATATCAGAAAATATTTTCTGAAATTTACACGTTTTGTTATTAAGCCGATTTTATAAAATGTTGGAATAAATTTGTGTTCTAAAAATCTAAGCCTAAATAATCCGAGAAATTTAACATAAATAATCTATTCGATTTCAGCAAAGCTAGATCAAATCAAAGGTATTCCCTTCTTAATTATTTTTTCTAGACATTATACATTAACATTATACTCTTATACTTAAGTTGCACTGAGTCTTTTGCATGTTTATTATATCTATTTATCTATATTTTACTTTACCTATTATCTATGTGGTATATACATAACATAACACTGGTTGATTTTTCTCAGTGTCCAAAAATTCGCCAGTCTAAGTTTATATTTACAAATTTACTATCTTGGGCAAAACCTTAACTGATCCTAAGTGTGTGTCAGATTGATTTGGCTGTTGGTTGTCTTTGGCTTACTTAACTTACTTTACTTATCAACTTGCTGACTTAAACAAAAACAAAACTCGAATATACCTTTATTGTTTTTAATTGTTCTTAAAACATTTGGCAATGGCACATAATAGTTGAATTTTGGAACTATCACGTCAAAGGTGATAATAATTCGTTTGGTACTCACTATCTTTGCGGCGAGAAACATATATAAAGTGAAATTAATTGATATGAATTAATAATTTCAATTTATGGGCCTTTTGTGCAATCGGCTAAGATATCAAAGAAATCAATCAAAAACTAATTAAAATGTGCCTCTCGGCGGCTCCTGTCTTTGTAATACTCTATTTGCAGCTTTAAATGATATGGCATTTCATTTGAAATACTTATAAAAAATATTAAATTATATATTTTTTATATTAAAACTACAAATAGCCTCACCTAGCATGGGTTTATACAGGGATGTATACTTCATTCTTTATTTAATAGCCTTTTCATGTTTCTTTTAATAAGTCTAATGCAGAATTAAACTGAATTCACAATTTATTTCACAACACCATTTACATATGTGTAATATGCATCGGCACTACACATTTAATCTGACCTAGCTTTCCCACCCTGTTCAGTGGGAGAAAAGTGTAAAGAGACATGCGCAAAAGGTTTTTCAAATATAAAGATAAAATATGTATTAGTTTGGTCCGTCGTCGCAGCGCTTGGAACATGACATTGCTTTTAAAAGTGATTTGAAACAAGTTTTTGTTTTGTACGCCGTAATTGAAAATGGACGCGTTGAGGTTGCATTTTGAAGTGTTCCAGTTTTGTTAATAACGCCAGCTAAGGCAGCACATTTATGCATTTAAGTAGTCAAACCTTCTAGTTGAAATTAAATTCCCAAGAAAATGTTGATAATATATTTGTTTAACCGATTGGACAATTAATTAATGTTTATCATATAAATACTATGCGGGGAGTCTTGGCATTTATAAACTTCGATGTCAATACCTCGGATAAGATAACCCCGCTTCTCTTGTAATTAGGTTAATCAAATCCATATTTCGTTGATATATTATTAATACCCACTAATGTAGTTAAAATCTTTGTTGATTTGGTTTGTTTGTCAGTTGGCCGCCGTCCGAACCTGCTGCTCTCACCCATTTACTACCCGTTAGAGCATTTGTTATGGCCAGTTGTCCATTGAAGTGTTGATAAGCAGGCGGGGCCTGATAAGAGTATAAAATACAGAGCCAAAAAAACAGTGAAGAATCAATAGTAAGTCTTGGATTGAAAGCAACAGATTGAAACATCGCGAGATTATTGACAGTTAAAGTCCCAATATAAAGGTATTTGATTTTTATTTTATTTATTAAACGAGTAAATGTATACTCATTGTATGTTCATATTATACAAAGCCTTTTTGACCCCGGCCAGTAAGATCCATTAAATAATCGATATATAACATATTTAAACTACTCGGGGCCTTCTCGAAAGATCACAACTAAATACTGACTAATCAACAAATCTTCTCTGCACTTGCTAAAGCATTTATTATACTGTTAACAGAAGATTGCGTGAAAGAATGCACCGAATGTTCGTTTTTCATTTTGTTCATTAAGTCATTCTTTCTAAACAAAAATAACGGAAAAACTGCGCATAGTTTTCACATACTTTCCTTTATAGCAGTATTTACATTTTAGCTACTTTCACAAGTCTAGTAAAAAAGTGTTTGTTTTTTCAGCAGGTGGCTCTTTCCAAAGGGTATGCACTCATTGGACTTCTCAAAATTGCTTAAGTGTACTTAATTTCCAATACCCTGTGACCGCAATATGACCAAATAGGGTTAATCTAAATTGGGAAATATGTTTAACAGCTGTGTCTGTTTAAATAGGATAACTAAATAATGATATTTTGGAGATATATTAAATACCAAAATGATTGAATGAACGATCGTGAGTAGAGGGTATTTAATAGTCGCGAGCGCTTGGTCAACGCCAATTCACGTCTGTTTTGTTTGTGTTATTTTATTTTTTTATTTTTGTCGAGCTATTATAACTTTGCGCTGCCCTATTTTTGCAAGTAATTTAAAAATAATTTGATGTTGTTGCTCCTGCTGGGCCTCGCTTGGGTGGGATTAACGTTTTTGCTAGGTCCGAAGTTTGCTTTATTGACATTGTCACCAGGGCTTGTGACAATGAGCGCATACCTGCAGGACGACCACGGCGATGGGGACCTGAGAGGACGACGAGAGGATAGTAAAATTGTGAAACAACTTTTTAATGAGAAACATTTTTTGCACATTGCGCTGCCGGTGCGAAGGGGGTGAGCTGCTGGCCTGCCCGTGATGTGGGTGAGCCAAGTTTGTAAATTGTTGCTGCTGCCACGAATGCTGATGATGATGCTGATGTTGATGCTGTCGCTGCCTGCGGCTGGCTCGTAGCCACATATATTCGGGATACGAATGGCAAACGCGAGCAAACTTAAGTTACTTTCAAATGATGCGGTTATCGCATAAATTTAATGAAAATTACGTGAATGCCTATTAAAATGCGGAATTTCCACAGCTCTTAAGTATATCAATTTAGCAACGAGCGATATAACTTTGGCACGATTATTCACTAGGGTACTCAATGGGAATTTACACCTGAAAAGCCACTTAAACCGCATAGTTGAGGTTTGCTGACTGCGGTCAAATTATTATCGTTCATTTTAGTTAGAAATACTCAATTGCGAAGTGACAGTCTCTATTAATAGTAATCGGTTATGTTAGAGCCGCTCCGTTGCTAAAAATGAAAGGAATATATATAAAATTAAGTATCTGCACTGTGCGTGTAATTATTATGGATTATATTCAATCGATCAATAATAATACATACTTAAATAGGTCATAAAATTGTCACCCAACTTTTGCTGCTATCAAATGTATAGGTTATCTCGTCTACACTTTTGGCATGTATCATTTAAATTGCAAACATTTTACATAATATGCTTAACATTATTATAATAAATATTTCAAAGCGTTTAGACTTTAACAGTGTATTACAATTAAATCGCTTTTCTTATTTCAAGCTTTTTATATTTTTAAATACAAAGAGTTATAAGATAAAAATATTGTCAAACAATGGAATTCACTGCCATCCGGTGAGAAGATCAGCAAAGTAAATCCAGCTTAGTCTGCAGGCAGTTGGATTCAAGCTTTGGAACAGCTGGAGCACTTGCTATATTGTAGGATGCGTTGCCGGCACTTGTTGCTGCTGCTGATGTGCTGCGGCTCCATTAACAACAGCCACACAATCGATTTTAGTAGCATGGAAAATACGTGCTACAAACAACACTAACTACTTGCCAGCGAGTGGAAAACTTTTATGCCCAGACGATTGACGCGACCATTGTCACACACACACGTACACACACACACACACACACACACACACCCACACCTACACACAGATCTGGACACATTGCCAGAGCTAAGGCCGGATACAAAGCCTGAGCTGGATCTGTTCAGGCTTATGGGCCGCAGTCCACAGTCGTAACGCCCACAAGAGTGGGCTACAATTAACTATGAAAATTTTACGCCGCACTGCAAAACTGCAAACTTTTTGCCTTAATTGCCCAGAAAAGTAACACAAATGAAACGCATCGACGCTTAATTACTTTTGCTAAATGGCAGGGACGTTGCCGTCGACTGCGTTAGGTAAACAGTGGGCGGGACGGCACTCGAGCACTTTGCTTCCATTTTGGTTCTGGCCAAGAGCAAGGGCCAACTTTGCAGCATGCGGGTATAAAAGGTAGCTAGAGGTTGGGTTTGTGGCACACTTTGAATTTGCAGCATGGCAATTTACTGCATTCAGTTCATGGCTTTGGCTAAGACTCCTTCTGTTTATACCCTTGGCTTTGGATATTACCGAATATCCCCGTGGGCTGTTCGATATATGGGAAAGCTATGCATCTATTGCAGAAAGCTTTTTATTTCATTTAAAATTTAATCAATTAATATTTGACAGATTTGACTAAAATTTTAATATACCATATATTTTGAACATTTTAATAAATCATTTAACTTATATTCTATAACTGCCCGTTGTACTGAAAATATTGCAAGCCGTAGATATTTTCATAAACAAGATAGGGCTAAATTTGATGTCTGTCCACAAAATTTGCATCTACCAAATATGGTTAGATGAATGCAACTGTTGGGATCATAGTTTTTTGTATTTTGTAATCAATTGTTTCAAGTCTCGGATCTTCCGTGTTTGATTTGATTTGAAATTCGGTTCAATGTGAAAGAATAAAGTATAATTCCAGACCTGAACCGGATTAAATGGTCTTATGAATATAATACGAAAGTATTTTATATTCTTTATATACACGTTGAATTAACCTCGATATTTGTAATGTTGTGTGCATCCGCAAGAGTATCGTATGTTCGGTTTGATCAATATAGTAAAATCGACATCTTCCTGGCTTAAGTCGGACTGATTGCTGCCAGCATGTGAGCGGCGCTGCACGATTTGACTTTTGTAGACGTCACAATTTGAGAAGTTTCGCTAGCTCTGTGGCAAACTTGGCCAAAAACTTGTCTGGCACTTGGTTTCAAGTTTTTGATTAAAAGCCTGCCACAAAACGCCATGCACGCAGTGGGGTAAACTTTTTTATACCACTCGCAGCCCAAAAATTGTTAATTGAATGCACTTTGGGTGCGCAATGTTTGCCTTTTACCCAAATGAGTGGCCATCTGTTGGCAGCTGAAATTAGTGAACGAAGTGCTTCAAGGAATAAGGAAATAGCTGGCATACACATACATACATAGAGATATATATATGGAAATGGATAAACGATCGATACGAAGAAATTGTAGTTTAACTGAAATTGTATCTTGATAGGCTTAGCTACAGATTTGCCGAGCCTTATTAAGCTGTTAATCAGGTCTAGCTGATCTTTTCGATAACTATCATAGGAAGATTAAGGAATATATCAATAAAAACCTCAAAGAGCATGCTAAATATTGTATACATAAGTTAAGCTGGCTGCGCCAGGCTTGGTGAATGCTCAAAATCCGACATCTATTCATAGCTGCAAGGACAGACACAAAATTTGGCCAATGAGTGCGTTGTCTGGCTCGCTGTTTGCATTCATCAATCACACAGGACTCCCCGCAGGGATATGTTTATTGTATCCCCACAAATTGATATCGGCAATACGAAGCCCATTTGTTAAACTGCATTTCAGCTGTCAGTTCAGTTGCTGCTATTGCTGCTGCTGCTGCTGTACAGCCTGTTGCCAGCCATTTTCGAGGAGCTTGAGTTGCACATTTCGAGGCAGGATGAGAATACCTTAACGTTGGGCAAATGCACCCGCATCCCGTATACAGCCATAGACATCTATAGACACGCCCCACAGCTGTTACTGGGCGTGGCGCCTTTTCACTTGAATGAAGTGCAAGCCAAAGAAGTAAAAACCCGAAAATAATAGCAAAAGCATCTCCAGATATTCTATAAAAGCCGAGGCTAACGAGATTTGATGAATTGCAAGTCTTTGTGAAAGGAAGCTGCAGGAAAACTGTGCGTGAATAGCGCCTTCAACTCCAACTTCCGAGAGCCGCCCAGACCGCGTCTAAGCAGGAGGGGAACAAAATAAAAAAAAGAAGCCATTAAGTGGTTTAAACCAGTGAAAAAGCGCACAACAAGCAACAGCAACGAAAAATGCAGTTGACATAAAAGAAACCCAACGAGCTAAAGCCAACTCCCCCGCTAGCCCCAGCCCTCGCGCCAACTGCAGCGCCAGTCTGGCAGGCAAACAGACGGACAGTTAACTAGATAGCAAGCACGTGGATACGAGCACAAAGCATCTTGACGAATTACTTGCCAGCTGTGTTGGACCAGAGCACCGATGCTGAGACGCAGTCTTAATATTGCTGCAAAGAAATTTAATTTAACCAACCGCTTTGCCGGTATCTGGATAGGATTCATTACTTGCCCTCCACCAGGTGCAGGCAGCTAATGCGGACAGCTATTGTATCAGTTGAAATCAAAATGAACCTATGTCATAGGCGGTAAAGTTAATTCTAATTGCAGCAATCAAGTTTTTAAAGATCTTAAAAAACTATCGGAGGTATTACACTTTGCATGCGTAGCGTTTGTCACGTTTTGAGTTTCCAGCTTGTAAATTAACTGACTTGTATATATTGATGATCCGCATGTTAAGGTTGTCAACTTTGCCCATAGAGAGCATAGAGTGCAATTACCGCTGTTAAAGCTTTTCATTGCGACACCACAAAGTATGCAACGGGCCCGATCAAAGCTCCAATTCCAAGCGAGTTGAAGCTTTAAGCCAACAACAGAGGTGGATCTTTGCTGCACAGTTGTTAAAAATGAAAGTAAACAGTCGACTTATCAAAGTGGACGATGCCATGTTTACAACACGAAATGAGGAAAAACAATGCCTTGACTTTAAAGCCAGTTAAACTTGAATTTGCTGATTTTGTACATGTGTCTAGTATTATGTATAGATCCGTAAATTCAATCAAAATTCAAACCGAGGGGTACACTCAACACACAGACAGAGAGAAAGAGGGAGAGTGAGTGAGCAGGAGGCCAGTGGGAGCGAGTAAGGAAGAGGTACAAATAGAGTGCACAACTCTGGTTAACAAATGGTGCATTAGGGTTTTACATAGACTGCACGGTCCAGACATGGAGCGACTCTCGTTATCAGCGCTGAGCATGGCCATATTGCTGCACTCGGTCATGGGCATCTCATACTACTTTCTAATGGCTCGGTGCTCCCCAGCGCCCCTGCTAGGTAGCTGGCTTTTCGTCGCCTGTATTGGAGCCGTGTTGCAGGTGGTGCACATATTTCCGCAGTGGTTCCGCAATTGCTCGTCCCTATGCCGGCTGACCATGGAGATGGCCGTATGCTGCTTCACGCTGGACCTGATGCTGACCAAGCTGTGGTGTCGCATTGAGTCGCTGTGCCACTGTGCCATCGTCGGCATTCTGCAGCTGCTCGTTACGGAGGACGGCACCTTTGCTTCCTGCGAGTACTGGATGCTCGGTGTGACCACCAGCGTGATTGGCGCCTGCCTGCTCTGGTTCACACTGTGGGCCACCGCGTTTCCCAGCAGGCTACGTCTGGACTGTACCAATTGGCAAAAAAACGTCTCACGTTCTTTAAAACAAAATATTCGCCATTTGGCTTTCGGCCCCTCGGATCTACAGCGCGTCAGCTCGCCGCCTATCAAGGAAAGCGAGCAGAGCTTTGCCAGTTGAGCCAATCACAAGCCAAAAGGTATAAATAATTGGACAAAATAAGTTCAATGTTGACAGTGGGTCAGGCCGCAATGACATTTACCATGCACCAAAACCTGTATTAGAACTTAGCCATGCAAACCTTCAAAATGCAAAAAAACATTCAGCAGTCCCCTAATTCTGCGTTCCCCTGTACAATTGTTGTGCGCCCTAAGCCCATGCCTTGGAAATTTATGGAAATACCGAATAAAATGTTAGATAAGGTTTATCAATCTTTAGCTGGCTGACTAAAGGCCAATGCAATGTTAATTTTATTTTTATTTTACAACCAACAATAGTTAAGGACCAAAAAAATGTGAAGAGGCTTCTCTGATTATAAGTAGAAAACAAACGATTTGTTCGCTGGGCACTTCACGCCTTACAATTCGCAACCAGTTTAAGCTTCGAAAGGGGGACGAGATATTTCCCCCAAACTACAATCGTAGATACTTTTTGTAGCTTCCTGCCAGATCTCAGAATTAATGTTCGGCAGCAGGGGCTTATCTGGCATTAATGGAACAATTTTGCTTACGACCTTGCAATGCTTTCCTACTATCGAACAAGCAGCAAAAAAAAAAAAAAAACAAATTGAGAAAGCATCTTTTTTTTTAAAGCTTTTAGCTAACCGGCGCACCGGTGCAGCCACGGAGAAACCCGTTTGAGCATATCATGGCCATGAGGCAATGCGGAAAACATTCGCTGCATGCGCCTAATTGTGGGCTGGTGCACTCCTCTCGTTGCGTTTCGGAAGACGGAAACAAAAACCAAATAAACAGAATGCAGCATTCGGGAATACTGGACAATAAAATACCCTTTACGCGACTTAAAGTACAGCTGAAGCTTGAAAGGAAATCATGTGATCCCAAAGGTTTGCCATAAAATGGTATGTATATATATTATGTGTATGAGTTATATTACGACTGTTATTTCATGATTTTTTAAAGGCATTTATAAAGACTATATGTAAGGTCCACGTGTAAATTTGGTTAGGGTATTCAAAATGCCTAGCGCTGTGAAGTTGGAGTAGCGCTCGTGTCAAACTTGAACTTGAAACATGACTTAAACTTAACGACGATGCACATGCAACAATGTCCACAGAATGTGCAACACCGAAGACACGCAAGCGCCTTGTTTTGTTTTTAGTTTTTAAACACTTGTAAGTAGCTAACAGCTTTTGGCTGCAACTTGTGGCATGCTACAGTTAAACTGCTTTTAATGGCAATTGAGGAAAATTGGCAGCTACGTCTGCTGCAGCTCTCCTGCCGGTTGGTCGGCCTGGCTGGCGCTGGCTGCTGCGCCTGGCCGGTTGGTATATAAGCAGGTCCGCTGGCGTCACTGACGTTAATCAAACCGCGTCGCTAGACAGTCTTAGGCTGCACTAAAAAGTGCAAGTGTTTTGCCAACAAGAGCTGCAAACAAATTATTTATAAACAAACGCGCACAAAACGTGTTCGCCCCCAAACCAAACAAGCAAACTCTAAATCATAGCAGAGGTGAAGCTTTTGGTGTTTAATTTTTTATTTTTTTCCTTCCCATTTTCTTTGCTTTATTTTTGTTTTAAGTAAATATTTGCGCTTATGTATAAGCATAATTGTTATAAAACTACAAATTAAAAAAAAAATGAGAAGAAACAACACCGCGCAGCTAGTGAAAGTGAACTTTAAATAAGATGACGCCCATTCATGGAATTTTGTTAAGCAATTAATGTGCTCATGTTTTTGACATGTGTGCTACATGGAAATTAACCAAGACAATCCCTCAACAGAACAAGCCACTTAACTACTTCATAGCCCTCACTGGGCATGTGACTTGCAACAGACTTAAAATAACTCAATTTATTAAGATATATATCTATTATATCTATTTAAACAAAATATAAATAATAATTACCCTATTGAAGGGCTCACAACTTATCTAATTTAATACATTAATTATAGTTGTCAGTTAATTATAGTTTGCAGAGCAAATTTAAGAGATCACCATATTGCCACCTAGGAGGCTGGATTTCCCATAATTTATAGAACACGCCTGGAATAAATAAATCCAAAATCTTTGGAGAGGAGCTTGAAACCAGTTTGATTGTGAAGTAAAAAAGTAACCATCAATTTATCAAGTTTGCGTTTCAAAATGTTCAAAGCCCTCCGAATATATATTTTACCTAGATATTCGCATTTAGCTAAGACAAAGTATTTAAGTTTTTCAAACAAGTCTCTAGTCGATTGTAAAATGTTGTACAGAGTTTGACTGTTAACTCCCAGTTATGAATAATTATTTATTAGAGTTTGTCGCTACGTCCGCTTTACTCTCTATCCCACATTTCAGATGCTGTGCCAAGGATATTTCCATTGCCTGCTGCTGGTTGCCCAGCTGCTTGTATTGCCATTTCTACATGCCTCGCCGGTATCAAGCCCAGAAATAGCCAATAAATCGAACAAGTCGCCAAACAGCGTCCAGGCGCAACAGCAGCTACAGCAGCAACAACAGCAACAGCAGCAACAGCAGCAGCAGCAACTACTCAAGTCCAATCCCAATGCCCAGGAAGCGCATCTAAACTCGCTGAGCGCATTTGCCACAAGCTACGATAACTTGGGCACTGCTCAAGCACAGGTGCAGCCGCCGACTGAAGCAGGCTTCAAGCCGTCCTATGAAATGCCCGAAATGGAGACGAACTTTACGCCCATGCAAAGTGGAGGTCTTGGCGAGAGCACCAGCATTTCCAGCCTACCCAGTACACCCATGCTGATGCAGTATCTGCCGGCGCAGACGCTTCAGGATGGCAGTGGAACCGTCCAGTATCTGCAGCTGATACCAACGCGGCCCATCATTGTGCCTATCAGTCCATATTTGACCACAGCGGCCACTGGCGGCGTACAGGCGCCGGCGCCTGCCCTAACACCTAATGTAGCTGCAACACCCGATTATGGTGCACGCGGAGTCCAGCTAAGTGCCCTACCCGCTAATACAGGCGTTACCGGCCTACACTATTCTGCTGCCGGTTTGCAGGGCTATGCCAATGCGGTCTCTCCTGTCGCCGCCTATCGCAGCAGCTACCGCATCAATCGCGAGGCGAAGGAGAAAAACTTTCCGCCCACATTTAGCCTGAATCTCAACGAGTATCTGCCGGCGGCAGCGGGTGGTCACGATGCATCTGTTTCGGGAACAGCATCGCATCCGCATTCTCAACTGTATATTAGAGCCAGGCCATAGATTGCAATCCTAACATGCATTGTAAATCCAAGTTTGTTTCTTAAGTCATTTGTTTTTTTTTTTTTTTTGTTGCATATTTTGTTATACTCAGCTTTAAGCTCCACAATTGTTATTATCATAAGCCGAATAAAGCGCTTAGGTAAAACAATACTAGGAAGTAAATTATGGTCTAGAGTGCTCGGCTAAGAAGCCCGTAAATAAGTTTAATGTGTTGAAGTCTTAAGCTGTTGAAATTGCAGCAGATTACAATTTTGAACTCTAATTCTAAATCAAGAATATAGCTTAAATTCCATATGATTTGGCAGAGATCTAATACGCCGACAATGAGCTCTGTCGCGCACATACAATACAAAAAAAATGTTATAATATTTCTTTCCCATATCTCCATTCAATTTTACAATAATATTTACACCTCCCAGCCCTAATATACATACATGTAGCATTATAAATATTAAAGAGCGTATTACAACAGCCCTAGCTTGTTCGAAAGACCCAAAATAAGCAAACAAACCAGCGAACATGGCTTGAAGCAAGGTCGTCTTGAGCCAACAGCCTAACAGAATGAATTGCCATTGTCTCTGGGTCGCTTTAAGTGAAAGTAAACAACAATTTCACGCCCGCCCCGGAACAGTGAAAATTGTTAACATGGATAATACTTGCACTTGTGCACACGCATGTGTCAGCGCCCATTACGTTGTCAACCTTGAAGTTGCGTCAGTCTGTCCGGCCTAACGGAGTCGGGCCCTTGCCTGCTGTCATCTGTCTAATTGTCGCGTCTTGACAAATTCATTTTGAGACTTTAGCATGCCCGAGGCTTTCATTACTGCTCCATCTTTTGCTTAATTACAGTGATCGATAAAAAATAAGAAAGACCTTCTTTCACTTGCGGCATTATGTGGAGCGAATGCCGATAGGCAGTCAAAGTTTTATGGGGAAGTCTTAAATACCCTATCTTTAAATAATATCTTATATATATATTGATACAATTGAACTGTTTGTGCTGTTATTACAATTACTGAAAATCTTTGGAATTATTATTATTTTGTTATTGTTTTGCAATAATAATTTAAAATGAATTAAGGAGTTTCCTATTAATAATAATTTAACACCCGGATACAAACTTTTTCTCGAGAACATTACGAGATATAAACTCAAAAGCTAAAAGGTAGGACACTCTCTTATTCCTTTTGATATGAACACTTTTATCATATTTGTAACCATATATCTCTACATAGTTTTGAATTGGATGTTTTTGTCTTTTATCTCAGCTGATGCATTTTTTACAGGATCGACATAGCTGAAGCTCAGAGCTGACAACGGTTTGTGGTATACGCAAAGTGATATTGAGTGTGGTCCAAAATATGTAAGCATTAGATGCCACATCGATGTACATATTGCCACAATTCACTTTCGAGCTCTAATGGCGATGACGACGCCCTACGGCGTGCCCAGCGCTGTGCCGTACGTCTTGTGAGTCCATCATAATGAATATTTTGTGCTGTAGCCAGCATATGGATGGAACTGATTAGGCCCACTTGATCGACGAGTGCTGCGTCTGCTCTTCTGGGGCGGAAGTGAACGGTTAAGTGTTGGTCAAGCACGGCAACAAATACAAATCTATACAAATACACTTGAATATAGTTCAAGTAATGGTCATGTTCGAGCTGCGCTGCTTGCCATGTCGCGAAGGGGTAGATAATGAGGGGGGTGTGTGAGTGCCGCCCGTGGCTGCTTTGCATGTTGCCGTAGCTGTTATAACACTCGTAAATGCGTAAATTAGCTTTGATGGCTTGACTTTGCATATTGTTGCTTTTTTTCGGGCGGTATTTGAATTTGAAATGATTTCAATTTTTAATTTCCAAGCTTTGGCTGCTTACCCGCACTTTCCATTTCAATTAATTGCGCGCACTTGGCGCTTTTAGCTGCTTTTGTTTCGCGTTTCGGGGCTTGTCTCAATTTCAATTGCAATCCTTCAACGCCGTCGCGACTCTCATCTGCATTGCCAGACAGCGTATCTCAAAAATGTATAGATCGCTCTCGCTCTCTCTCTCTCCCTCTCTTACTCTGTCCCTCTCGCGCTCTTGGCCAACTGGCAACAATGCGTCCACTTGTTGGGCTTGTGGCTGGTGGCCTGCAGAACTGCACGGCTGTTTCTGTGTTAGCCAAGCTGCCTCTTGGTATAAAACGCACCGTTAGCGCTTCGCTCTGTCGCAGTCGCAATTGCTTCGTTGCTGGCTCTCGGTTTCGTATAAACTTGGCCAAGTTTTGCCACATTTTTGTTTTTGTTGTTTTTTTGTGGTCACTTTGTGAATTTTGGTTGTGCGCTAGAAATTTAATTTCGGTTGTTAAGGAACATCCGCCTTAAAATATTTACAAAGTGAACGCCGAAGTTTGTTAAAAAACATTCTATTACAATAAGTCCAACGAATTGACTAAATCGAGTTCCTTAACGTGCGCAAAGTGAAGAAATGGTGCGTAAAGAACAGTTGCCCTCTTTAATCCTAGTGGACGTATTGGATAAAATATAATGCCAATTTACTAAATCAAGTTGAAAAACAGATACCTAGCATATTATACTAAGAAAAGCCTGTAATATAGAACAATTATCTCTTCAGATATAGAAAGAATCATTGCTTATAAGAGTCTTATGATCTTACCAAAGTTAAGCTCCTTTTGGTGCAGCTGACTGCGAGTTCAACGAGGAATTCTAGGCGAGGCGAAAAGGTAAAAAGCTACAAGCTATTAGGTAGACACTTGAAGCGGAAACTAAGCCTAAAATTCGAGCATGGAGTCAATGAAAAATCATAATTTGACCCTCCTTTAAAAAGCCCTGCAAAAGATAAACTCTAGTTAGCTTGTTTTCTTATAGCTTATTTATGTCCGATCGAATGCCCCTTCCCCTGCGAGAAGAGCTACAGCATTAGTGCAATCACGTGTTCTTAGACCGCCCAGTAGCCAGCTGACATTTGTGAATGACACAGTCACATGATTGATTGGCATGGCCCTAACAGCGCAGTTCTTCTTTTTATGCGCGAGCTTGTGTCTTAAGTCTTTTGTTTTTGGCCAGGGGCAAAACAATAGCGCGCAAATTATGCACCTTAACGACGGCAATTGGCAGTCCATCAGTACCATTAGCCAGCATGTCATTAATCAAGCTGCATTTGCATCCGAACGCAAGCATGTGACCTGGCCGATCACTACCAGGTGCCGTGGCCAAAATAATTAGAGAGCAGCGTCAAACTGGCGCACGCATCTATGATGATGATGATGATGGTAACGTTGGCAACTGGCGCTGTGAATGCTGTACAACAAACGGTCTGGCCAAAAATTGCAACTAGTTTTTTCAAGTTTTATAGATTTATATTTTTTTTTTTTTTACCAATTTTTTGAATGTGGCATCATTGGGCATTGCACAAAATGCAATTTTTAGACGGCGAGACGAGTGCAGTTTTCGCTTCAATTTGAGCCCGCCGCATGTTGACTCTTGAATGCTGCAAAAATGTTGCAATCGCGGCAGCTTCGAATTGTTGCGTGTGTGTTTGCCGTGACAAATGGCCGTTAGTTTTGGCCAACATTTTTAGAAAGGTGCAGCTTATCAGTCGTGGCCTTGTGCCGTTTTGGCAGCTGGTCAGCCACCCACGAGCTGGGATTTTGCTCTGCTCTGCTCTGTTCGGGGAGCGGCGCCAAGCATGGCTGAACGCGAGCTTCATATTTAAACTATTGATTATTGTTACTTGTCAAGCAAAGCATTTTCAGCTAAGTAAAAACTCAATTAAATGCATGACTGGACGCAGGTGGGCGTGGCAGCGACCACATTTGGCGAAAGGCAGCAAGTTAAGCGTAAACCTTTCACCGCCAACACATAAAATTCAACTGCAAATAACTTAGACCAGTATCGCGCCACCGCCGCTGGGTGAATCCCCTTCTAAACATCTTCATCCGTCTCCTTTTGCAGCAGCAACTTCCTCTGCTCTGGGCTCTGCTGGCAGCGCTGCCAGCGACTAGAGCAGCGCTGACGCCGCCAAACGGCTATGACGATGACAATACGCCGCTTCAACTAAGACTCGAGGATCTGGAGCGGGAGCAGGAGCAACATTTCGACCTCAATCGTCCGCCGTTGCTGCCCACGCACTACGAGTGGCATCCAAGCATAGCCGCCAGCGTGCCGCCCAGCTACGTGCACGATGCCGCCCAGCTGGAGCAAGCGGAGCGTTTACGCCAGCTGCACCAGCAGCATCAGCAGCTGAGCGCTGGCTACGCGTTGCCCGGCCAGCTGCCGGATGGCCTACTGCTTTTACACGATGGCAATCTGTAAGTATGCAACAAAGTCGCACTTGGAGCTTTCACTAAAGCTTGACCTCAGGTGCAAACACAAACCTTTGCAAGCTCCAGTCATTTTATCTTAGACTTAAACAGTTCGAAGCTTTTGTAGCTTTTACTTTTTAACAGCTTGCAGCTTATTTAACTGTTTTATTTGAAGACATTTAGATACATTCGAATCGAGCTGCAAGCCCACAATAAATTCGGGGCAGGATTGGGGTACTCCCTGCCTCTGCATTCAATTCCCAAACACGATTTGTATTTTCAAAATTTTAATGAAACTATTCAATTTTCAAAATCATATTTGCCCGTTCTACTGAAAATATTGAAAGCTACAGATATTTTCATACAGAAGTTGCGGGCTAGATTTGATTTCAATTCAAAATGAGTATATACAAAATATGGCTAGATAAATCCAAGTCCCAAGCCCAAGTCATTTCAAGTCATTTCGCAAATACCCGACTATTATTATACTCGCTCACAAAGTGAAAAGGGTATAATACTCGTAGTCAATGTCCGCCTTGTTTTCCCTACGTGTTGCCCTGTGTCTGTCTGTCCATCTGAGGACAGTACAAACAGGTCGATCGCAAAAACTTTAAAATTTTTCGTTATCTTCAGACATTACAAATATATAAATTAATATCGATTTCGAGACATTGATTTTTAAGCAAAGACTATATGAGATGTACAACATTTTGTATTTGGGACATTATATATGTATGTATACACAAATTACAAAGACTTCACTTTTTGGATAGCTTTCATTGTCTGCGACATGTGTCTAAAAATCAATTTTGAAAATCAATCATTTTTGATTTTGTAACTACAGGAAAATTTCATGTTTTCTTTGTGGTAACCAGTATTGTTCCAATAACAATTTAGACAAATCTGAACAACTTAAATCAGCATTTAAGAGCTTTCAATTAGGAAGGACCTTAAATACAATAGGCCATGCAATTCGTTCAGTTCCGCAGGCATCTTTAGCAACACTTGATAAACTTTAAGATGGAAACGAGCAACACGAGTGGCCAATGGATTACTATTGTTAGCATGAAAATTGTTAAGGGGCATGCATTTGTCAATTGAATTGGCGATTTGGTTGAAAATGAATGAAAATTACTGGGTTAATCAAATGCCCTTAGAGATAAATTTGGGCAAATCCCGGTATTCGACCGAATCTAATGCCAGGCTAATTTCTGTTACTGATAGACAACTGTTGGCGTTTGGGTGGGTGTTGAAACGGCCGGTTTCACTCACGACTGTTGCCGCCGTTGGCTTCCGACAAATGGCAGCAACGATTGCCATAATAAATAGCAAAGATTAGATAAAAGCAGCTCGTTAGGTCACGTCTCACATTCTCTCTATTAAACGCTCTCTCACTTTCTCTATACCTCTCTCGCTCGCTCTCTCTCTCCCTCGCACTCTCTCTTTTTTTTGTCTCTGCCCGTCTCAGTTCACCCACGCCATCGTCGGCTCCCACAACAGCAACAACGAAGACGCGAACGCGACTGCTTCAACCCATTGTGCCCTTTGATCTGGACTTGCAGCTACAACTGAATGGCGTACAATATTTGAGTGGTAACGCGCTGTCTAGTGGCGCAGCGCAGCTGCCACGCCCCATACCCAGACCTGTAGTACGCCCACTGCGACCACCCTATGACTTTCTGCAGCAGCAGCCGCCATTGCTGCGACCCGGTCTCGGTCCGCATCCCAGCCCAGCGACACTTCCACTTCTGCTGCAGCAGTCCAAGCAGTTTGCCTATGCGCCGATGCCGCAACGCAACTATGCGCCCGCTCCCCGCATACCGCTGCCCTATCCGCCCAGCTTTGTCAGCATTACGACAAGAAGTCCAGCGTCCGGGCACTCCGCCAGTCATTCGAAGCCTTTCCGACCCTCGCAACCGGACCTGACGCCGGATCTGTTCGCCGGACGTGACTCCAAATCGCTGCTGGACTCGTATATACCCAGCTGGGAGGTGCTGCGCCTGTACCAACAACACCAGTCGCCCCGTCCTTTCCAGCGCCACACCTTGGCTTATGCTGTGCCCAGTCTGAGAGTCTTTAAGCGCGACTCAAAGCTGGACAGATCATCCGAACGCAGCAGAATCGTCAAGAAGTCCCTAGACAAGCAGCTGAATCTTCGTTAGACAGCCAAATTGGGCAAATGGATTTAGTTTGTACTTAGTGATTGCGTTTTTACCCACTTTGCATTTATGTATTTGTATTGTACATACATATATATATATATATATATATATATCTATATATATATGTATATATATATATTTTTTTTATTATTGTTGTAATATATTTATTTTATTAAAATACCCAGTGAAGCTCAATTTGTAGATTTTTAAATTTAATTATATTTTTATTTGTTACCAAAAAAATATACAGAAGTGCTTATGTGTATCGGTAGTACATAACATATATTTATACATAACAATTACCAATACTAACGCATATTGCAAAACACGTGCGAATAGATTAAAATTCTTTACTCCTGTTTCTTTAAATTTATATTAAAGAAGCCATAAAATGAAGTTAAATGCTGCACAATTCTGAGAATTTATGAATTCACAAGTATTTTGTTCTAAAGCATATACATAAGTATTATCAATGTATGAGTGCGTATGTATGTGTGTGTGTGTGTGCGGGTGGGCGTGTGTGTCTTAGTGTATGCATGCATTTATGCATATATGTACATAAGTATGTTTGTTTCCTAATACCAATCGCAGACCAAGCTTATTTGTCTGCTGTGATGAAAGTTTAAACAAAACAAATTTCTATCACGTGCTCTCCTCCTCGATTCTCAAGAATTCAAGTAGGCTCTGCAGTTTTTCTTGTTTAGATAGTAGTGTAGTTTTTTTTTTTGGTATTTTTGTTGGTATTTTTGCTGGTATTTTGCTGGTATTTTTGTTGGTGTTTTTGCTGGTATTTTTGCCGGTATTTTTTCTGGTATTTTTTGCCGGTATTTTTGCTGGTATTTTTTTTTTTTTTTATATATGTATATGTGTGTTTTTAGAAATCATGGATTCTGCGAGCACGTCTCTCATGATTTCTTAGTACCTTAGATAGTACCTTGGGAAAAAATTTGATCACGAAACGACTTCCACCAAATCTTTGAGCCCGATATCCACCAAGGAGGAATGAATTTTTCAAAAACTGCGAAACACCCATCAGATGAATTTTGACAGAATCTTTGAAAATGTTTTTGAAGCCGATCGGATGGTAAGCAAAAAAGTTGTATACAACCGTTTTTCGCTAATTAACCACTGTTGTGGATAGAATTTCCCAAATCGCTGAAGCACTCACTATTCACTAAGTTTATATGTAGAGTTTTAAAAAGTCGTTTTATGCAAATCGAACAAAACTTGGTCCAACAAAATCTTTGATTCACATTTTCCACCGAGGAAGCTTGGATACAGAAAGGAAACAACGGTTTTACGCTATTTTCCACACATGTGAGTGGAATTCCTCGAAACCCCGTCATAACGTGCACCTTCATCACATAATGTTACTACAGTGCAAATTTCAGCTTCTTAGTTCCAACCTTTTGGGCTGTGCGTTGATTAGCAATCAGTCACTCAGTCAGTCAATTTTAAGTAGAGCTTATACAAATTTTTTTTAAATTAATATTCTTTATTTTGAACAAATATTTAAGTATCACTGTGCATTCTATAATAACTTATGGCGAATTTGACTTAGTTTTATAAAGAAAGTTGAACCTAATTGCGCACACCGAATATTAAAAGCCCCTGCAAACAACAAGTTGGGCATTGGCCCAACTCGTTATTGGTGATCAAAAACTATGCATTTCACGATAAAACTATAATACCCTATGCAAGAGTATAAAACGAGTATTTGGCTAACAGTCCAAATGCTCTTTAATATCGCTTGCTAGAATCTCTACACTCATTTAAGCCAACCTTCTTGATTTTATCTTATTAATTATATTTTAAATGTTGTTCAAAATTTATTATTTCATATTCTTATGATGTTATGTTTTGTAAATTATTTGTTATTTATTATTGTACAGGGAAATTGGGATAAATTTATTTAAAATCGAAGATCACATTTTCAATATCTGTTAGCCAGGTATAAAGTCTCAGGATATTTAGTATATATGCGAATGCTTATTATTCATGTGTACATATTTAATGACAAATGTATGTATGTATATATGTCTAACACTCACTCAATATGTCACAACTTATCCCGAAGAGCGAGTGTGGTTGTTTGCGCCGTGCTCACATAACAAGCCATGTCCCATGTCCAGGCCATTTAAAGCGAGGCAAAGCCAATCGAATCAAGCGACAATCCGCATGGAAGATGTGACTTTAGCGCTTTAGTCTATGCGCCCGCTGCTGATGTAATCGCGTCCATAAACCGAAGAGCTACCAATAACAAACAATTACACTGGCCGCATCAACAAACCCCAAAGCAAAGCTGCCAAGCTGCACCCAAGTCGCAGTTGCCGCAGCAGTCGACGTCGCGTCGCATCTTCGCGCAGCTATGCTGCAAAATTATGATTTGTGTGGCAGTGTGTTTGTTGTATCGGATTGTATATTCGAAAGTCCGACACTGTACAATTTATGCAAGTAGGAAGCGTTGCACAGTCGCTGCCGACTGCCGACTGAAGCAGCAGCAGCATCAGCAGCAACTGCAGACACAACAACAAACTGTGGCATCAAGAAGTCGTATTTTGGCTGTTAATGAAGTTGCCACAATGTTAGCTTTGAGCCGAATTGTTGCATTGTCTGCTGTGGTTTGCTTGCCATCAATTAATTCCAAAAAGTCGTATGTGAAAAAGAGGATGTTCAAACTGCCCAGTTTCCGCTCATCTTCAGCTAACGTTGGCTAAAGACCATGATTATAATAAGTGGGCTGTCAACTAGACTGTTTGTATTGCTCGTACTTCCTTCTTGTCCAACACTGAACTTATCGATATTTTTATCGATAAAGCAAGATAATTACATGCCTTAAAAGAGGTATTTACAAACAAGCCCATGTATATCCAAATTTAATTAACTTTTTGGCCTCACAGACTGACTGACTGCCTAACCAACTCACTGATAGATTGATTGGACAAAGAATATAATTCAAGGGTTTTAAAAAATCCAATCCCTAGGCCACGGAAAACTGTTGCATAAGTCTATCATGTTTTTTATTAATTTAACTAATTTGTTTTTTATTTATTTGATAATATTTTTACTATTGTCCTCCCCTGCGATTCTTATGAATTTAAGAAGGTCTTGCTGGCTGCCATGCTTTGAATATATTTGTTAAGATAGTTAAATTATAGCTTTATGAACAGATTGTGAGTTATTTTAGCTTTGTGAATTATGCGTATATAACATACAAATATGACACCTAGAGCAGCATGCTAAGCTGACGTATGTCTTCTTAAAATGTAAATTAACTTTCCAAAAGAGTGATATACGTAATCCTCACCATACGAAAAAAAAATGCTTTAACTACCATATAGCTTGCCCACTTTGAGCAAGCCGAAAAGGAGTGCTAAACAAACGGGTTTTGTAGCGCAACCGTCCCATTATCTTTTCAAAACCTAACTCATTTGCAGTTAATTGAATTACTTATTTTACAAATTGTACAGCATTTAGTGAAATTAACCACTTTAATTAGATTCCAATTTACATGTGTCACTCTAATAATGTTGGGTAAGTAGTGCTCGTTTGCTAATTTAATTGTTCGCAATTGTTTTTATTCACATTAAGGATATACGAAATCCGCTTTTTATTCAAACATTGACTTGGTCGGTATATTTTATGTACCCTCAAATACCATTAGTTCAATTAAGTTATCTTTTGAATCGCACTTCGATTTTCGATGCTTTTTGTCAAACATGGCCCGAGCAAGGCCGAGTAAAACTAGCTATATAGAATCTCTTATATCAAACGTATGCAAAGTTTTGTACATTTTTGTGTGTATGAAATTCACATGCACTTTTTCATGCGCAAATAACATATACATTCACAAGCACATTTGCATACACATAGACACATATGTGCATGTGAATGAGCATATGTTCTGTGAGACCAAGCGCAGGCCTAGTTTATTTTAGTTTTTTTTTTTAACTTCCTCCGCTATCTATTAAATGCAACACCATTTATTATAATGTCGCCCTACTATGCGATTCTCATGAGTTTAAGCAGGTTTTGCAGGCTTACGTGCTTTGATGATAGGTGTTTACGCTTGATTAAAAGTGTGGCATCTTATGTGTACAGATAGGCATAAGTATGTGTCTATGAAGGTATGTTTTATTGGATGTGAATAATTTTATAAGAATGTGTATAAATTCAGATATGTAAGTATATGTATCTTCACCCTTCTAATAGATGTATTGTATGCCGTGTAAGTGCATTTAATATCTAGAAGGTATTTGAGGGATATCAATATTTTAAAGGAATTTGTACTTGACCACGAGTTAACTACTTTTTAAAAAAGATCTAACATATGAAAGCTCTATTTATTTAGCAGCTGACTTAATCATAACAAGGCTTGCAGACAAATAAGTCTACCGATGCCGATTAAATTTTGACCTTGTGAGGCCCAAGGGCTCGCTCCAGATGCTTCATCGTATTTAAATGCATGCATGTAAGCATAAAAGGGAACTCACCTTCGAAACGAATCGAATGCAGGCCGATTGTTGTCGTTGTACAATAAAAATATATTTTTTCCTTTTTTTCTGACAATGCTATTTTGTGTTATTTATTCACTTAACTCTATCGATTGGGCACATATCCAATGGCATCAGTTCAGCTATAAATAAACTACACTTATTAGTAAAATCCACTTTTGAGAAAACTTATAAGAAAACTACATATCGTTCGCTTCACTTTTATGAGCTGTAGGGTATTGACTGGTCGGTGTTTTGAATGTGACTTACTTCAGCCGCTGACAGGCACTATAAGCGGCATGGACAAAGCCCACGTTAACCTTCTGCAAATGGGCGAGTAAGCTGCATTATCATCGCTTATTATTATGATATTTCATATTATATGGGACCAACGACTTTACGCATCTTCGGCACATAGGTAAAAGCAATATAAATAATAATAATAATAATAATAGCAGTGACGTCTAATATTAGCTGACCGATTGACATTGTTGCAGCTGTGCGCCGAAATGATGACTTGGCCGCTTGGTACTCAGCCAGGCCAGGCATGTGAGTGGGGTGTAGGGCATTGGGCAACAGGCTGCCCACTGGCCGGTCAACATCTCAATTGCTGTTTATTCGCCTGTCGATGCGATCAAAGCGAATTTGTAAATAAATAAATAAAAACAGACAAGCCCAAATAACTAAAACAAACTTTCAAACAATGCAACCGATTGCCGATGGTTGATTGCGATGGGGCGCGTGATATTCGTATTTCTTTTAAATTTGTTTTATATTTTCTCTTTCTCTCTGCCCTTCTCATATATTTTATTGCCATTATCGTTATCGCACCAAGCTCTTGTAGCTGGCGATGTTTTCGGATTACAAAACTGACGAAAACAGTTGACCGTTTGCATTTAGCCGCCTTTGTTATGCCATTTCTTTTTTTCACACAAGCCCAGGCGCCAACCCAAATCCAAATGGCCAAAATATCAAAATCTCAAAATCTGAAAAATCCCAAAACCCGATCCCAGATCTCTTAATGCGCCAATTAAATTGCCACCACTTGCGGAGTCGCGCGTGAAGATCGCGTTGGCTCTACAATTGTTTTTATGCAAATTCCGTTTCGATTGGTTCGGGCTTTGTGTCGCTGGGCTGGCTTTGTGCAAGCTATAGAGATCGTAATGGTCATAATAATAAGCATAAAATGTATTCATCTAAAATGAAAGGTATCCCAGATTGAATCTCGTGCAGCTCTGTGTGACTTGTGCGCCACACCAAGCGTTGCGCCAGTTTTTTATGACTTTGAACTTGAACTGGGCAAACAAAGGTGTTTTTTCTTCTAAAAAAGAAATTTCGTAAAATGAAAGGAATCAAATCAATATCAACAATAGGCAAGGTCATTCATTTGATTCCAATTGTGTTATTGTAGTGTTATTTTATGCCTCCTCAGAATTCGTTACCATCTGATGTCCAATATCATCAAATTAAGTTTTAGTTTCATTGCTTTATTTAAAAAATATTGTTTACTTTATATCTATTTTTACCTTGCCATAAATTCAATATTTGGGCGCTTTCTCAAAGCCAGTATCTGAAAATAAGTAAATTTTACTAGGAAATATTGATGTGCCCCAATCATTACGAAGTAATTCTTTAAAAAGCCAATCAATTTTATACTCCTTGTTTTGTATAGTTAAATAGACCGATAAAGAAATCAATAGTTCAACTGATAATTCTTGTTTTCAAAAGACAAATATTACTCAACGGAATTAGTTACTTGAACCTCAATTGATTTATCTACATATATTTATTATAATTCTTGCAGTTATATAGCTAAGAAATACGTTTTATTTTGGTTATTAACTGCCGTCAACTTGGAGTGCACACTATGAAGAGCTCGTTTGGGTAAATCCTAGGGAATTCACATCTGCAGTCTTCTTTTCAGTTTATACGAGAATTTGTTCGTCTGGATGAAAGCGAGACTAAAGCATATTAAGGGTCCTAATCTTATGCCTTTTAGATTCCATTTCACGCAGCAACTCACTTATTTCCATACGACCAAATAAATACATATGTATCTAGTAAGTCTCACAGATTCACAAATTCTATGTAAACAAAAGCTGAATAGCTTTGGCCGCGTTAAGTGCCAGCAAGTCAAAGATTTAGTTTTTCGTATGCTAATAGTATATGTCGCTATATGTTGGCTTTTTGTAACCAAAGAACTTGGCGACAAAAAAAAGTAAAACAAGTATTTTAACATTGAAACGAATCTGAATTACCTGAATCATTGCATTTGTTTATTGTTGCAGCAGCGTCTGGCAACCTACACCTTCAGCCACGCATATACACAGGCATATACACAGGCACACACACACACACACACACACACACGTGAGGTGTCATTGGTTGTGAACTCGTCCATTGCTCGTTCCGCACGTTCCCGCTGGCTGACTGACTGGCCAAGTGACTTGGACTTGCCGCAACGAAGACGCTGCTCGCTGCGACTGTGGCTGCTGTTGCTGTTGCTGTTGCTGCTGCTTTTGCGGCTGTCGTCGTTGGCATAAAAACCAAGCGCACCGCCTGCGCCAGCCACAGTAAGTCGCGCGACTTTTGAACGCCGCAACAACCGTCGAGCGTTGGCACGATCAGCGATCAAGTTTCCCACAATTTTCCAGCATCTTGTTTATAAACAATTTTCCTTTTTTTTCTGTTTTGTTTGAAAGTGTGCATTAATTTTGTTATTTTTGTTGTTGCATTTAGCAAATGTAACTGTGCGAAAAAGTTATTAAAGTGAAGCAGCAACTCAATAGAAAGATATACAATCCATAAGATACGTACTGATATACACATTCGTCTCAGCGAGTGTTCGTGTATGTGTGAAAATTAATATTTAAATGTGCATTGTCTGAGGCCCGTCGCCTGCAGCAAATACGAGCAAAAGCATCTGTGGAAACAATGAGATTAGTATTGATATTGGTATGTATTATACGAGCAGGAAGCACTAACCCATCAGCACTTACATAATCTAGCCCAACCCAACGCGGAAGAGCCGACTAGGCAATGTCAGCCATTGGCAAGCCCCAAATTAGACAAACTAGCTCATCATTAGCAGTGACCTATCAACAGCTTAAACTCATTTTATGGCCACAAATTAGTTGCACATCCAAGTGCCTAGCTTGAGACATATTCATGTATCCAATCAGAAGTTTTCTTATTGCCAATTTTGTGGCCTACCCGCCGGAAAGTTGCACGCAATTGCAATTTAAGCAATTTGAAAGTGTAGTTGTAGGCGTGTCCGACGCCCACCAGAAATGCTTCCTACTACTCCTGTGCCGTCATCCGTTGGCTGCTCAATTAATTTGCATTGCAGCCGCTGAGACGCTGAGCCACTGAGCCGCTCAGCCGGCTTGGCCAGCTGCAAGATGTGTTTCACTTTTGTTTAATAAGGGGTGCGGGGAGCAATGGCAATGCCACGTAATGCCTGTCATAGAAAGTGCTCACAGTGGGAGTTTACAGCTATATGTGTGTGTGTGTGTGTGTCTTTTTGTGTGTGGCCAGTTCGTGGCGCTTAGCTTAGCCGGTCTTTGACAGCAGTTCACTGATCCTGAAGCTGATGCCACACGCCCCACTACAAACATAATTTTCCTGTTCAATTTTTTTCTGTTTTCAGACCCCAAGAAAATAACACTGCATCAAGCTCTGCCATTAGATATGTACATATATCAACTTTCATATCAACTTAACATCTATGTATATAAGTGTATACAATTCTTCTGCCTGCGTAATAGCCGACTTATGGCATATTACATTTACATATTTCAGTTGAATTTTGAAACTTAAGCGAACGATAAAAAAAGATTTGCCTATCTAAAATGGCAAACGTATGCAAAAAAAAAAACTATACAATATCATCTTTTTTCTTACGCAGCTATATGATGCAGCCTTTTGCCAAGAAAATTTAAGATAGTTTTTGTTCAATAATTTTATCGGTCTTATATTCCAAAGAACCATGACCATACTTAAAGACTCGTGACAGCATCATAAGACCCTCGCTGCTAAAGGGTATAGCAGCCATAACAACAAACGCTCAATTTGCAACTGGCAAAAGAAACAAGATTTTAATCGTATCGCTTCGCTGATCTCTCAACTCAACGCGAGCTGCGATGCGTCTACCCGTTGGCTAGGCCGCCCTTGCCCTTGTCTCTGCATGTAAATTTTGGCTAAAGCGCCTGCGGTTCTGGCCTCGTCAAACAATCAGCAACAACAACAACAATAACAAGAAACAAACTAAAGTCCGCCACACGCCACAAAGCTCAATATATCAGTTAGTTCCAGTTCCAGTCCAGCCTATATCTTTACGCTAATTGGCCAGCTGGCTATCGAGATTTATTAGGCAGATCTCCTAACTGGATGGGATTGCCAAACAGATTTAGCCGCAAAATGTATTTACGCAAATGCGGCGACATTTCGTGACGGCTTGTTGCACTGAGAACTCGTTTGCCACTGCGGTTACAACGTGCTGCGGTATGTCCTATGTGTGTAAGCTGTTATGTAAAGTAATATCAGCTGGTTTAGCTGGAGGGTTGTGCGAGTTGGAGGCCTTCGAGCAGGCACAGGACAAAGCATTAAAGTCTTTTGGGGCTGCTTAAAATCTTGGCTTTGTTGCTGTTGAATTTACATTTTATTGTTATTATTTTTGTTTTGCTATTTTATTATTATTATTATCATTTTTTGTTGCATCATTCACTGAGCTACAGCAAACGACAAAAAACAACAAACAACATGACGCAGCTACAACTAATTTGCACGCGTTGCGTGGAGCCAGCAGCAATAATTTCTTTTTTTCTTCTCTTTGCCTGGGTTTTTGTAGAGATGCACGCGTGACGTGCCGCAAATGGCTCACGAGTCACGACTCACGTATTGCTTGGCAATGGGCATTTAAAATGTGTTATGCGGGAAATTAATTTTTAAATTTTTGCAACATTTTTTGCACCTGCCACAATTTAATTGGGCTTGCGACATGGACGGCATCGCTGGGGAGGGGGTGGTAGTGTTTGCGCTTCGCAATGTTCTGCCTGAGCTGCTTGACAATTTTGCTATCACATTCTGCAAAGTGAAAGGCAACAACAACAACAAAAACAACAGCAATTTAATTAAATTATTACACAAAGTGTGTGCGCTTTTTTTTTGCTGCTTGCCACCAAAAATAAATCAATGCTAGCCAGGCTGACAGGCGGCCAGTGTTGGGTAGTGGCGGAGGTGGGGCGGACTGGGTACAACTGCTGGACGCATTATATAAAGCGGGTAACATAACAACAAAGATCACATAAATTCGCATGTTAGCAAAACTCGTCGACTTCCTCGGCAGCAAGCGACCGCCCCCTCCAGCAACAAACATGCCCCCGACCAAAATGCCAGCATTTGACAGAAATTATTTCTGCAATTTTTTTCATTTTGTTTTTTGAGCATTTTTGTTTTCGAGTCGCAGGTGCGACCGTGCAGCAGGTGAACGAAAGTCTACCAAATAGTCTTCCTGATTAAAGCAGCAAAAACACACACACACACACACACACATAGTGCTGTAAAAACAATTGCAAAACGAGCAGTAAAACGCACTGCGCGCTATTAAATTATATATGTTGAGTCTGGAGTCTAAGTTGACTTGACACACTGTCCCAGTTTCGGATTTATCGCCACTGTAATTGAGTGACAAAATGCAATTAAAAAATGTTGCTCTTATAGCGGACTGGCTGTGAGATAGTTAACGCGCAACTAAACACATGCAAAATGTTGAAATATTGAACAAAGCAGGTGACCGAAACAGTTTTCAAGAATAAGCAAAAGCTTTTTAACAAATTCAAATATTGCGATTGTGTTCGAGATGAAAAAACTGTAACACACAGTCATGCTAGCAACTTAATGTTGGTTCGAATATTATATTCAAAAATTATCTATTCCATTCCTTTACAGAACGTGCCGAATATCACTTAAAAAATTGGTTACATAAACCGAAACAAAAGACTGAGGACACGAACTTGACATTGTATTGCAACTGAGCACAGTTTTTTCAAATCATCAGCTACCTACTCCAATTGTATTGTTTCTAAATTACCAACTGTTTGCTTAAAAATATTAGTTATATAAATCGCATGTATGCATCATATAATAAGCCGACAGTGTATATCATATACATATCAAAAGACTGAGGACACAAGCGTGACCAAATATTACAACTGAGCAACATGTTTGTAATAATCGGCTGTTTACTCACTTATGTATGCTTTTTAAATTATCAGCTATAAACTTTACAATATTAGTTATATCAGGCGAAAGCATATATCATATGAAAATCAAAAGACTGAGGATACAAACTTGACCAAAAGTTGCAATAGTGCATGTTTTTATTCTAATTATATTATTTTTATTATATTTATTATTATATAGCCCAAATATACATATTTCCGAAGCAAAAGACTTAGGACACGAGTTCGACAAAATGTTTTCCCCACACGAACAGCCACAATAAATGCAATAAATAAAACAACATTACAACATCCAGACTGCAGCCCGACTACTTCTGCACATTCACTTTATTTATTTACTTTATTCGATCGATATAGACGAAATGTCAAATGTGAAATACACATGCATCTGTGCATGTGTGTGTGTGTGTGTGTGTGTGTGTTTATGTGAGCTGTAAAAGTGTTTGATTTTGATTTTATTATTGGTGCTTTAAGAGTCGTTTCGATTTTTAATGATTTTGTTTGGTTGGTTTGGTTTTTGTATCGAGACCATTCGATAGCCAAGAGCACAAAAACAAAAGAGCTTTTGGCGCAACCGCCGCAACGTTCGATTGTCTGCGCTGGCGCCTCACCTTGAGCCCAAAGCTTAGACAAAGGTGCCAGCAAACAAAGCATCAGCGCGTCTCTATATATATAAGCGGTACCACTTACATACATCCATCTAAACATGGGCACTGATCAAATCTCTAACATTTTTGGATCCTTCTATTTATATTGCAGTGCACGCTCTGCGCGGCGCTGTGCTTGGCCAGCGCTTTGGACCAGCCCGATGTGCCAACAAAATCATCGGCCAGTGGCTATCCCAAAAAGGTGACCACACTGAAGAAGCGACCGACTAAAACGCCCAGCACCACAGCGATCACATCGTCATCCTCAGCTGGTGCAAGCACAGCCACAACGAAGCCCAGCAAACCACGCATCAAAATTGCCAGCGCCAGCAAAAAGACTACGACAAAGGCGCCTTCGCTCGCCGCCAGTTTTGGCAATTTGCCCGCCGATGATCTGGAGTTCATCAAGGAGCTAGACAAACAGTTTAAGCTACACGGCAACAAGATCAAAATTAAGGTGGAGCGTGAGAATACGACCAGCAGTAACGACGGCGGCAGCGGCAAAAACAACAAGCGCACCATCGATGGCGAGCTGGGGTCAGTGACTTCTCTAATGTATCCATAGTTAGGTGGCGCCGCCTGGAACCAGTTTGCAAAGAACCCAAACTTGCTACTGTTTAACACTAGGCAATTGTTTTGTGGCCGAAAAACGCGCGAGTTATTATCAGTGCAAAAGAAATAGTCATAGTGTGAAAAACTACGTCAGATTTATGATGTTTAGTATACTCTTTGATTTCTATTAGACAGATTTATTAGATAGAGCTAAATCTATTTATTACCAATTTTTAGTTGTCATGTTCTTTATTTCCTTAAAGCTACATATAGGGCTGTACATAGATACGGATCTATATGTGCACTATCTTTAATCTTTTTTTCATATTTTTTTTAACGGACTTCCCATGAATTCGAAGAACATTTATTTCACAAAATCAGATACATGCAAAAATACCATTTGTATGCTTATTCAGGTTTATGCGACTTCCCTCACTTGTCCTTCGTCTATATCCTTCATTTATAGAAGTCAGATTAATTTAATTGAACAGAGTCTTTCATTTTACATTCCCTTGCAAGTTGCTGACTTAAAATTAACATGTAATTGGAAAAAAATAGCAAAATAAAAAATGGAATAATAGAGCTCTTGTCATGATATTGATCTATAAATAGAAATGAATGCAATTCAGCTTATAATTACCTGCGATTCAATTCGCATTCCCACTTCCGTGGCCTGACATTTGCTGACTGCCAAGTTTATGAGAAAAGAGAATGGAAACCGGTAAATAATTTACCATTCAAGAACTCGTGTCAAAAGGGAAAACTGAAACGGGCGCCAGTACTTATGACTTGTCTTGCTGCCATGCAAAATACTCACGTTCCGCCTCTTTACAGCTATGGCTATGCGCATCAGGGCTACGACTATACTCCGCCCAAGTATATGTTCTATCCGTACTCGCAGCATGATATACCCGCAACGGAATCGCCCGATGTCTATGCCGGCTACTCGCCGGCTGACTATGAGCAGCCGGGCACGACACAGGCCCAACAGCAGCCAATTCAACATCAGCAGGTGACTAGCGTGACCATTGAACCCTCCTACTCATACGAGCTGAAGCCACAAACCAGTTACGAGACACAACAGCCGGCGGCTGAGCAGCATGCGCATGCGGAGCAGCCGCAAATCGATTTGCCACAGCCGCATCATGAGCCCAGCGGGGCGGGCGGTGATGTCGCCGGTTACCAGGAACCTGTCATAGTGCTTAGAATACCCGGTCCGGCCAAGTATGCGGCGCACTTGCAAACGCTGCTGCAGCAGTATCTGGAAATACGCGCCGCCCAGTATCTGCAGCTGCTGCAAGAAGCCGAACAGCGCAAACAGCATCAAAGCGAGGAGCTCCCACCGCAGTCATATGACACGCCCGAGCAGCACGAGCAGGCGCACTATCATCCGGATGTCACCTATGCCCATCAGGTGGCCCCGACGCCGCCGCCCATACAGTACGCGCCTATTGACGATGTCTATCAGACCTACAAAGGTCGCCACCAGCAATCCCAGGCACAGCAATACGAGCAGCCAGCTGAAGCCTATTATTCGCCCACCGGCTACCAGCAGCAGCAGCCGCAATTCTACTATGCCCAGCCGCAGCAGCAGACCCAGTACGAAAGCAGCTACCAGCCGCAACTCTATCTGATTGCCATGACACCGCAGGCACAGTACGCTGAGCCGTCGGAAGCTGTTCATCAGCAGCAGCATCAGCAGCAGCAACAACAGCAGCCAATTTATGTGCCAGAGCAGGAGCCGCCTACAGCACCGGAAGCGGAGCCAGCTGGCCATGATCATGAGCTGCCCATTACGGAGAACAATCCGCGACCCACACACACCAAGGTCATCTTCAATTCACAAAGCAACGCCGCCGCCGACTATGCCTCCAGTATGTACGACCTGCCCTCCATTCGGCCCTATGCGGAGCAGCAGCATCAGCATCAGCAACAACACCAGCAGCAGCAGGCGGAGAGTGGCCACACGGATGTGGCAGCCACAGCCGCCGACTACCAGCCATCTCATGAGTCCGCCGAGGCCATGGCCATCACGCAACCGCCCTACAACTATCACGCCCACGGGCTGAAGATGTCACGCCAGCAGCGTCAGGGCAAGCGGGCGGCCAAGGCGGAGCATGCGGCCGACCAGCAGCTGCAGCAGATACGCGAATATGTCCGGGAGAAGCTAGGCGCCGAGATGGGCTCGGCGGTGGAGTACAAGACGACGCAGCTGCTGGAGGGTTGAGAGCAGCTGCAACCGCTGATATTGTTAATATTATTGTATGTATGTGCTACCATCGCTCTCATTGATGTTTGTTGTTGTTCAATGTTGCCTGACAAAAAAAAAAAAAAGGAATATCATTAGTATTTATTCTATTGTGGGAATCAGGATTGGGAAAGCCAACAAGAACAGCGGCTGCAAGGAACACTTGCATTTGTGCATTTGTTCCCTTTCCCGATTTTCATTAAATTCGAATTCATCTCGTGTTGTTTTTCACATTATTTTTACGCTCATGCCAGTTGTTTTATTTTTGTAATCTCATTTGATAAAACATTTTTTTTTGTTTTTTTTGTTTTTTGTTTTGCTAACAACAACAAATCGTGTTAAATATGTGCAATAATTAGTTTATAAAAAAATGTGCTTTGGACTTTATATATTTTTGCACAAATAAAAAAATGTGAAATTTATGAAAGCTGCTTCAGTTTGTGTAACTCCCCGCAACGAACTGTGTGAGAGGTATTTTGCGGAGCTGCAGAAATAAATATAAGCTAGCGGGTATTTCCCGGCCTTGCCCGTGGCAAGTTGTTTGCCTTTTATTTTGGGTATAACCTTTTCACCCATTGCCTGCTCGTCGTTAAAATTAATATTTATTAGTATATCTCATGCTTTTTTTTTAAAGATATTAGGATATGAGCTTGAGAACGGACATTTCCACGAAAAAATGATGGATTTGGCGAGAAGTGTGAAACACATCTTACAAAGATATTTAAAAATGACTCTGCCATTCAATCAGGAATGGCAACATTTTTTAAAAAATATATATTAGTTGTGAAAGAGAAAGCTATATATCTAAGGTTAGGGTTTAATTTCCACCAGGCATATACATATATTTACTAAATATTTCATAAGGTAAATATATAAAAGTGAAAAATCTATGCAGTCGCATGCAATCGACTGCGCCATACTCTGTATCCAGTGTAGTAAAAGCCCAACAATAGATCGAAAAGGACCTTACAAATCATGCGGCAAAAGACTCTAAAACTGTAAGCAAAAGTCATAGTGACTCACAAACTTTGGCTGTGGGTTATACACATTTCGGTAATTGTTTAAACAAAATGGGCATGGTCATAATATTCTTAGACCTTTAGATATCTCAAGAGAAGGCAATTTGGCTTAATACAAATAGACAAACCCAGGCCCATGGCAAAATTATAGTCACACAACATTTTGTCCTTTTCATTTCCAGAATTCCTTCATAAATTCTATGTGTATTTGCTTAAATGTTTAATCCCAAGAAAAACAAAACATACAATTGACCAGTGGCTATGTCTCAGTCGACCACTTTGCTGCCTTTGATAGCATTTAAATTAGCTGCCTAAAAGCATGCAACATGCCACAACTGTGCTTTGAAGTGCTGCATGTGGCAGGTAGATTGCGAGCATATTTAACACATGTTAAATGCGGAATATCCAGCGAAAAGTGCGAGCATCTTATGCAATTTGCAACGATCACCCGGAAATCATGCATAAAACCAATAAAGCTAAGCACATAATGATATCAATTGAAAACAAGCAAGTACGACTTGCTTTGGCACGCCGAATATTAGATACCCTTATAGAAAATTGTTTCTACAGGTGCCGCATCTTTCGAGCAATTCTTCGTATAGAGCTGTTTCTTAATATAGTACACTGATGCCGATAAGATTTTGCTTATAATAGTTGCCAAGTTTGGACAATATATCTTGTACTATCAAAAATGTATTCATACAAGAACTTAACTTTGACATGCCTTCTTCTTCGGTTAAAAAAAAAATGATAATACCCTCTACAAGGGTATCATAATTTAAGCATTTGAGCTGGCATATTTTATTTGCATTGCTTTGGTGTTAAATACCAGAGATTTTTAAATATACTTTACACAAAAAATACAAAATTCACATTTAAATAACAACTTGCGAAAAATCACGCAAAACTGCTGCAAGAAATAAAAAACACAACAGGAAATAAAAAATTCCGAAAGCAGCAACGAAAATCAATTAACGTACAAATCAACGTTAAGCATGCGTTTTAGGCAGAGTTTTCGTTTGCAGCGTAATTGCATTTGAGTGTGCCCGTTTTGTAGAGTGGCGCATTTAAGTGTGACCATAGTTCACTATGTTCGCTTTTCACTGTGACTGTCGTTGTATGCATATGTCCGTGTTTTGTGAGCCGTTGCTTTTCTTTTGGTCGTATTTAAATATGGCCAAATTGTCGTCTGATTGTTTTTAGGCCGTTTTTTTCTAACATGGCTTTTATTTGTGCCAATACTTCAGAATGCTCGCTTATTAATGTGCCTGTATATGTAGGCATATGTCCGTATTTACATAACACACAATCTGACCATATTTTATTTCTCCAAAGTTTCCTTAAACTAATTAGAACTATTCTTCTAGGAAATGGGTTTTTTTTAATATTTATTATAATGAGGTGTTTAGTTAGATATATTTGTAGACATTTTAGCTCATAAGGCTTATAAGTATTAACTTGATCATTTTTAAAATTTTTTACTTTGCAAACTGGACTTTTCTACATATTTCTTGCAATTAATCTGTTCAATCAATTTGCAAGCGAAAACCTTCTTATTTAATAGATTGATGATGACACGTAAAGATCTTCCTTTGCTAACAATGTTTAATTTTTGTTTGGCTTGTCAACTTTCACCTACTTCAGGTAGGCAATTTGGGAGTGTTTTTCGCATCGCCTGTTTAGCCTGTTGCCACACCGCTAAAATGAGTTTACGTAAATCTCAAGTATGCAAGCAAACAATTAGCATAATCAGCTGCCGTAATGGACGGCAAATTGTACCAATTTTTATAATTTTTCCTATTCAAATGCGGCAGTGGCAGCGTCTGTGGCTGTTGGTGTTGCTGTTGCTGTGGCTGCATCTTGGCTTTCCAGTCGAAAACATTATTAAAACATACATAAAAAATATGCAACATTTACAACAAGAGGCGACATCAACTTCCGCGCGCGCGAAATTAGTTGCACATCCAGATTTCTATCTGGCAGATGCAACTGCATTTCCAATTGCCATCTGGATGCGGCCTTTTTGGCCTTTGATTGCATGCCAACACAGTGCGCTGCAAGAAAGCAATAAAAATTGAAAGTTTTCTTCCCAAAGTGGATCGATTGTCCATTGTTGTCACGTTGGGCTAACTTGGGCAGTGCACGGGCAGACAGCCAAGAAATCGGGCGCTACCCAGCCCTACCTTGCCCTGCCCTGCCATGCCCTGCCCTGCCCGGCCCGGTGGTCCGCTCGATTTTCTCGCATGCGACAAATGCCAACGGAAAGAAGCTAAAACAACTTTAAACTGAATGTTGGGTCTCATCGTGCTGTGTTATCAGCATTAAACATACTAATTATAAGCACTTCCTTGCACCCTGGCGACACTACAGACCTCAACAACAACAAAAAAAGAAAAGAAACGAAAAGTGCAGAAAAACGAATGTAAAGAAACAATAATAAGCCTGTGGAGCCCATAAAATGTATAATGATCTAAATGCTGCCATAACAATGGACCCATAAAACACCGCAGTACCAACAACAATTCACTCACTCGCTCGTCAGCAGCAACAAATTAATAACTTAAGCGTCAGGCCGAAACACGTAACATTTTCCAACATTGTCCAAGCGTTGCAAACGCCGTTGTTGCACCTTGGTTCGAAATGCAAGCAAATGTGCTGCAATGATTGTTAGATAAGGCGTTGTCTACTATTTTATAGACTAAATTTTAAAAGCATTGAAAGCTTTTCCAAAAACTTGAGGCTTGATTAAACATAGCAAATACAAAAAATCGTAAATTTGAGCTTGGCATAGCCACTTGCATAGCTATAAAAGCTCTGTAAGTTCAGTAAAGCTTAAAGAGTGTATTTCATCCCTAACAAAGCTCATTAAAGCTTCTTGCGGTATAGCATCTCCGAAATTGAATTTTTTGCATATTTAATTGAATTCTAGAAAGAAGAAAAAAATGAAACTCGATTGAATGGATCCATGAATTGACTTATCCACTGTGCACCGTAGCCGACATCGTCGCTGGCCGTTGCCGTCGATGCAGCTCTTGTTGTTATTGCTGTGGCTTTTGGCCATATAACGCGCATGCATCGCATTCACGTATTCGCATTGGCAAGGTTGTTGATCTTCACATGTGGCATGTGCCCAGTTCCAGTCCCGTTTCAGTTGCCGACATGCGAATTTTATTATTGTTTTGCCTGGATTGGGATATATTGTTTTAGTTTCTACCAAATGCACATTATCGCTGTTAAGTGTGGCAAACGCTTTTGCCAGAATATAAATATAAATCATAACAAACTGTCGGCTGGTTATAAGCTAAAATGCACAATGAACCCCATTCAAAGGCAAATAAAAATTAATTAGCCAGCTGATTTATATTGGCCACAATCGAAATTGAAATCTTATTCGCAATGCCATTTAACAGATGCATCGCAATTTTTTTGGTAAATCAGCAGCGAGTGCCCCAAACAGTTGCGAACAGCAACTGCTGTTGCGGCTGTCCGAACAGTCTGATAAAAATCCTCATAAATTTTGTGCAACTCTTTTCTCTCCGTTAATTACAATGCACTTAATCAGTGACCATGAAGTAACCGAAACCTTTAAGCGCAGCGCATAGACGAAACAATAATAAAACACAAAGAAAATATACTTTTTGCCCAGCCACTCATTGTGCTGTGGCTGTTGTGGTTGAGATGTGCTGCTGGGAGATGATCGCGCCCGCGAAAGTCTTTAAGAGGCAAGCTAAGCTGAGAGCTATGCGCAGTACTGAGTTTTTTCGACAACATGTTGACTTACTTAAAATATATATGTTTATTTAGAATGATAAGAAGTATCATATATATCTTTAGTTAGATTTTAGAGTTTAATTAATTAATTAATTACACATATGTCAACTACGCGTCAGCCGGGACTGCAAGTCCACATAAAATTGTTCGGTTGACGATTTGAACCAAATTCGCTTTAATTTCTGATATTCCGGATCGTGGAGCTGAGTTTGCACATCTTAAAATCAGATCTAAGTTCAATGCTTATCAGAAAGCTACTATCAGACATATAACATAGTTATATAAATCCAATCGTTGAAGCGATACACGCTTTGTGACTGAGTCTATTTCAAAAGTTATTCATTTTGAACTTAACAATGATAGAATAGAAATATTGTTTGCGTTTCGTCTGGCTTTGCGAAATTGTTTTGGCTTAAATTTGGTTCATGGTAAACATTTATGGTCAAATACGGGTTCGAAATAAGTAGTTTGGTTCAAATCCAAATCCATCTTAGACCAACACCAAAACTGAGAACGTTATACATTCAATGGCGGAACTTGTTCATAAGAAACAAAAACAACTGAAGCCATATAGAAATAATCCTTTGGTCCTGCAATGTGCCAAAATTGAAACTTTCAGTAAATTACATATTGTACAGATGAAGCAAGACATATTTCAATCAACAGCGCATTTTGGCAAATTTTAAATTATACAATCAAAGTAATTATTATTATTAAACGCTTGAGTGTGTCAACTTCCAAAGCGCCGCCTACCCTGTTCAATCCCTCTCTCACTCTCTCTCTCACACTCTCTCCGGGCGCTAACAATGACAGGCGTAATCATTTCATTGAACTGCATTTTCACTGTCGTGTTGCAGCTTATGGCTTAATTGGTCAAAACGAAATCGAAATTGCAGGCTGTAACCAGTTCAGCATTTGACATTTGATTTGTGTTCGGCACCTGCGCTGGCCGCAAGTTCGTGTGCGCGTCCCACCTGGCGTATGCGTTACGGCTCATTATGATAGCCGAGCATATCACGCATACGCAGTGCGTTAAGTAGCCGTTACAATTTGAATGTGCATCGGATGATGGCGTTGCATTTGCCGCTGCTGTTGCCTTGAAAGCGAATGTCTCCGTAACTGCACATCTCCCCCTCTATCTCACTCTCACTCTCACTCTCACTCTATCTCTGCCTGTCTTCCTCGAACGTGCAATCTTTCTCTTTCGCTTTTGTTTGCTGTGTGTGCAATTCGCAAGTTTTCTTTGGCTCGCACATTCGCATAAATTTTCCGCTGCGCCGGCAACGTCATTATAAAAGCCCCGCCATAACAGCTCGCCGCAAACAATTCAAATCCAGTAACAGACGCGAAATGATCTTCGCAATGGCAACGCGTTGTCGGTCCACCAAGAGCCTGCACCTGTGCCTCAATCTGAATCGGTGGCTCTGCCTTACCGCACTAATGCTAATTGTAAGTAGTGCAATTGGTAGCTTCCAAGTGGCAGCTGCAGCTGGCAGAGCCTGTCAACAAAGGATTTTTCACTTTTTATATCGCTATTTTTTTATTGTGTGTGCGCGGCTCAAGTTTCAAATGAAAAGTGCTTTTCGAATCATAAAAATACATGTGTGAAATATGATATATAAAATCAAACAAAGATGCCGATGGATCTGACATTTAATATCCTTAAAAAGATTGACAAAACACGTTGCAGAAAACTACGACTCTTTGAGGCTGAATCATAACCTTTGGCAGATTTCAAAGACATCGCATTTTAGAGCCCATGCCAGAGCTATAAAGGATATTTTAAATTTAAACAGAAAAATGTAGATACATTTAGCATAAGTTGGGAAAACATTGAAGAAGATGGTTTAACAATTTAGGATATTCCTTAGGGTTAACGCATAAGGATATAGCAAAATTGATGCAAATGTTCAATATAAGTAAGAATTTTCTGTATAGTTTGACTGCAAGTAAGTAGGTTGAGACGATATCTCTGTTACGATCCCGATAGTCTACATAAGATAACGTTTCCATCTAATTTTTAGTAAGTACTTATCTATGCTTTAACAATGTATATGGGTATTGATAATTTATATACTAAATCGTAGCAGAATATTTCTTTTTGTTTAATGCTTGGTTGAAGTTTAAACCTGTTTCAATCAAAAAAGCGTAAGTCGCTTACAAAGTTTTCAAGGTTTGAATAAGTCTAAGTAAAATGTATTTAACTTATTCACACCAAAGTTCTTAAGGTTTTAAGTCTTCAAAATATTTAAGGGTTCTAAAAAATTTTGAAGTTTGCTTATATATGGGGCTAACTTAGTATATGTATATAGCGGAGGTTCTAAGCAAAATGAGCACGACAATATTCCCATATTTTTTCGATTGCTGTAAAAACGAACAGCAAGTCAAGCTAAAGCCTCAATTGGGCCCAGGATCGATTAAAGAAAGAGTAAGTCAATGTTCACTGAAGCTGTTTGGCTTGCATTTAACATACACTTTGAGATGGCATTAATCGCCGCCAGGC
Source organism: Drosophila virilis (assembly GCF_030788295.1). Lineage (NCBI taxonomy): Eukaryota > Metazoa > Arthropoda > Insecta > Diptera > Drosophilidae > Drosophila > Drosophila virilis. The sequence continues at coordinate 16,082,577 of NC_091543.1, forward strand.
ACTAAGCAGACGGCAATTGGAAATTGGCTTCAATCACAACAAAATTGCGTGCCGAAAACATTTCATGTTGGGGCGCCAAAGGCCCCGCTTCCCGCCAAACTCGAGTGCTCAATCGCTACCGCTACCAACATCCATATGCACGGGCCAATGAACTTGCAGCGGACGCAGCTCAAGCACCACATCGATCAGCGCCGTGGAGACGGTTGGCGGAGGCAACGCTGTCCACTGGCAAATGGCCCGTTCCCGATGCGAAAACACGAAAAAAAAAACATTTGCCTCCCCCTCCACCGTCGAAAGCGAAAGCGAATTGGTTAACTTTAATTAGTTTAATTACGAAATATATATATATATTTATATATATTTATGTGCGTCCACCTATCTGTAAACAAAAGCAAATGGCCAACTAAATGTGCGCTTTGCATTCACATGGCCGCCAATCGGCGCCAAACGACATCGAGCAGCCAAACAATTACCATTTAATTGCTTCACTTGCTGCTCTATCTCTCTCTCTCTCTCTCTCTCTCTCTCTCTGCCTTTCTCCCTCTCTTACTAACTCTGTACACACCCACTTCCATTTATAGTTCATCATGCAGCTGTCCCGTTGTGAAGCACAGTCACAGCCCCGCATCAGCCGTCGTCCGGCTGGAAAGACAAATGTGGAGGAGACCAGCGAGAGAGGCACCGTGCCGGATCAGCTGGCGCTGGCCGCAAGTCGATCTGATGGACATGGGCGCAATTATCCGCGAAGGGGCGGTGTACTACAGGCAAGGACCAAGGAAGCAACTCCAGGTGAGCTTTCAACTGAAACTTTTAAACGAAAGCTTCGAGTATTAATGGAGCTTGTCGTTGAAAGTAGGCTTCATATTCGTGAAACGCTTTTAATTGAAACTTTCTAATGAGAAGCTTGTGGTTTAACGCGAGCCTTACGATTAGCAATCAGTTAAATACTCGATGCTGTTAACTGAAACTTTTGAATAAAAGCTTTGAATAGTACAAGCGAATAGAATAGAATAGAGAATATTACAAGTAAATAGAGAGCTTTGCGATTATGTATGAAACCTTCGAATGCTACAGCAAGAACTTCTGAGCATAGCTTGCCTAAGAACAAAACAGCTATACAAAAGTAAATTGAAAGCTCATTAAAGCTTAACCGAAGTAGTGCAAAAAACGTTTATGAGATTAGAAGAATGTAATACCACAATAGTTGCACTTATCAGTCACTGTACACATGCCCCGCTAGAAAGCTGCCTAGAAGTTGGGATTCTGAGTTCAAACAACTGCCACATTTATTAGCTAATAAATTGCTTTCCAAATTGATTGCAATTGTTGGCGATAAAATTTACAGCCTGTGCCAAAAGAGTCTTTGTTGCAAATAACCTTTACCGAACATGCAAGCTGACTGAAGCTTAAGCAATATTAAAATTGGAAGCAGCTCATCAGCTTACAGGGCGAATCGACATTGAGAAATGTCTTTAGTGCGTATTCACTGTATTCGTGAAAAGCTGAAAAAGTGCTTATCAGCTGTGTGTTAAGCTAATGAAGTTTTGGAATTCAGTAACATTCTGAATGCTTCATAAATGAACAACTGCCACAAATAGAGGCTCATGCCAATTACTAATCACTAACCCTCTCTTTCTCTCTCGCTCTCTTTTTCTTTTATTTTTATGTGCACCCTTAGACTATAGCTACGGGCAGCTGGAGCTGAATCTAATACGACCCGAGCACGAGACGTCTTCATTGTCGCCGCACGGCAAGATCAGTGCTTACTACGGCGGCGGCATGAGCACAACAGCCGAATCCGTTGGAGCTGCTGTTGGTGATCTGAGTCACGAGAAGACTGTCATACTGGAGGACTCGGAGACTGCGGCCGAGTACGTGTCCAACGCTATGAAAATGGCCTATGGCACACGGCACAAGGAGTCACAGGCGCCGCTGCGCATTGTGGCCAACACACAGCGGCCCTTCAGTGCCAGCTCCAGCTCCAGTTCCAGTTCCGAGCAGCAGGCACATGCCCAAGTCCAGCAACAGCAGCATCATCATCATCAGCAGCAGCAACAGCAGCAGCAGCAGCAACACCTGGAGCTGGAGCAGGCCAAGCATGTCAAAGCGCAGGCGCATGCACAGGCGGCGCTGCTGGAGGCACAAATGCAAGCAGAGTTGCAGGCCCAGCTTGTGCAGCAGCAGGCGCTGCTTCTGGCCGAGCAGCAGCGACAGCAGCAGCAACAAGAACAAAAACAACATCAGCAGCATCAGCAGCAGCAGCAGCATCAGCAGCAGCATCATCAGCAGCAGCATCAGCAGCAGCATCAGCAGCAGCATCAGCAGCAGCAGCAACACTCAGTTGAGTCCACTTCCAGTGATTCGTCCCTACCCGCTCCAGCGCCCGTCTATGAAAAGGAGTCGGTGCCGCGAAGCTATGAGCTCTATGACACGCCCGCCCAGACCGAGCCCGTTAGCGGTGACATAGAACGTCTCTATCGCACGAAATATTATAGCTATCCGGCATCGCAGCCGCAGCCACAATTGTACCGCAACATCGAGGACGAGGCGGAGGAGAAGGTGCGCGTCTCTGCATCGACAGAAATACCTAAGGCAGAAATAATGAAACAAATCGAAAAGTCTGTCATCAAGTACATGAAGGAGCTGGAGGCTGAGGGCAAGATAATTACCACGCCACAGGAGCTGGCGCCACCGGCCACCAAAACCTACTACAAGCTGCTGTCGCTGCCCAGTTCCGGCGGAGCCAGTGGCTCAGTTTCGAGCGAGGAGAAGCGCTATAGCAGCAGCACTGTGCGTCCCAAGTACAGCAGTCCGCCGGCAGCTGGCCAAGGTCGTCAGCCGGGTCCGTCCATTCAGCAACATGGCCAATACCATGGACAGCATCATCAGCTGAGCAAGCAGAATTCGCATGCGCTGACCAAGCCGCAACGATACCAATCTGAAACGGAAACCGCATACCAAGCACCGGATATTTCCGCAGACGCACTGGCACCCAATGTGGAGTTCATCTATAAGATTAAGACGCGTGCGCCGCTGCAAACGGCCACTGTGAAGACCGTGTCGAAGCCTTACACCTTGCCGCTGAAGACGAGCGCCGAGCATTTTGATCATGGCGCTGCCCTGAAAAACATCGAGGAGTTCGACTTGTCCCATGTGGTAACGACGCCAGAGCGCGAACAGGAGGAGCAGCGGGTGACGAGCAAGCCGCAAAAGCTGTATTTCAACTCAGATATCTATCATGACATTAACTCATTGCCCTATAAGGCGGAAAAGTTGCGCGGCGCCAGCAGCAGTGCCAGCAATATCCATTCGGTGCAGGGTCAGGAGTACAGGCACAAGCTGAAGGCAGCCGCCGATCTGCATCCAGACTATAAAGGCTATTCGGGCTATTTTGCGGAGCCGGCGTCTAGCAGCATGGAGCTGGCCGAGAAGCAACAGCCGAGCGGCATTGGCAATGATGGCAGTGAGGAGGGCTATCCGCTGCCTTATCAATATGTGCTCAAGAAGGAGCCGCTATCCGCCAAGTACGAGGAGGAACGTGAAAGCTGGGAGCAGTCGATGCGCCTGGCACATGCCAAGCCCGCTGGCGGTGGCTACAAGTCTGCTGCCTCCACCAGCCTGGAATACGACAGCTACAGTCCCAAGTTTAACAACAATCCCGAAGGCTATGGCTATCAGCACACCTACAAGACGCAGCTGCTCCGAGGCGCTGGCGGCGGCGGCAGCGGGGTCAACTCTGGCAACAGCGCCGCTGGCAAGCGCGGCAAGCGAGGCGGTGCCCCGCATCCCTCCGCTGGTGGTGCGCCCGGCAAGAAGCTGTTGCGCAGCAACGTCGGCACTTCAGGCCTCGGTGGCGCTGTTGGCGTTGGCGGCAAGCTGGCCAAGGATCTGGAGGCCAATCTGGCACTGCGACCACCGCCCAAGAAATAGTCTGTTATATAGCTTATTATATGAACAATTTTGTTAATACCAGAATCTTATGTTGTTTTTTTTTTTTTTTGATTTTTTTGTTAGTTATTTATAGTTTTGCTATTGCTAATTATTTATTTTATAGCCAGTTGCTATTCGTGAGCATGGGCGGAGAGGGCCAGTTGCAGCAGCAGTTGTTACTCAACGAACCGGCAAAGTAGTAAACGGAAAAAAAATTTATATGCGCTAGAAAAGAAAACAGTTAGTAGTACACAATAAAAAAAAAAAAACAAACAAACAAGGATAAAGCTCGAAGGAAACTAGTAATAAATGTTCTTAAAGTGCACGAATTTGTAAAAGCTCTTCACTACGGATCGCTATAAATTGTTGTTTGTACTTAAAAGTTCTCACTTAAAGCTCTAAACTTTCAGCTTTGTTGACTAACAGTACTAAAAGCTCTTTACTTGGGATTGTGCTAGCAAAGCTATCAACGCGCCTTAAAGCTCTTACTTTAAACATTCAGCTTGGCTGGCTTACTTTACTCAAAGCTGTTCGTTGCGCATATCTTAAAATTATAGTTTTTTCTCTTAAGCTCATGTAGCTTTCAAGTTTCAAATTGATAAAGTTACAAAAGCTAGGCTGAAAGCTGTTAGTGATTGAAAGCTTGGCAAATTCAATTTGCTGTAGAAAGGCATTTTATTAACTCATAATACTTAAAGCTATTCGCAGTGGTTCTCTAAAAATTATTGTTTGTGCTTAAAAGTTCCAAAAACGTTCATTTTGAAACTCGATCAGCGTACACACTTAAAGCTCTAAAAATCATGGTTGACTTAGTTTACCTGGAGCTCTAACCTTAAAAGCTCTTAGGCCTGACTTGAGTTCTCAAGTTGACTAGCGTGTACTTAGTTAAAAAACTGTACCAACAGCTCCTCACTGCAGATATCGTAAATCTGTTAAGTATGCTTAAAGCGTATAAAGCTTATATGCTGTAGGGTATGAAAGTGAATGACATTACCCAGAAGAATCACAGTTTCAGAAAATCCACTTGTACTTTGCAAAAATATCGAAAGATACTGCCATTTTGCTCGTTTAGGTCTTTATGTCGTAAATACGACTTAGCTTTAAGACTAGCTTAAAAAAAAAAACCTAACTAACATATCTCTTAAAATTATACAAAACTCTTTTACTCAGCTTTTGGGATCCATCAGATTTTGGCACATGAGAATCTTAACTGAAATCAATTTTATTCAATACGCTTATAAATTTAAATAATTTAATATTATCTCGTCCATACTTTTTTTTATGCTTCTCCTGTCGAAAATAATACTCGCTTGTTTTTTAATAATACTCTGGGCAAAATTTTATTTCACAAAAAAAAAACAAAGCCTTAAACTTAAGTACATATTTAAGAAACAGACTCTCATCTGATATGAGAAAATATTAAAAATTATTTGGCAAAATGGGTTAGGGAGAATTGGGTCTAAAAGGGGCCCATGCCTATGCCTATTCATGGTGCGCATAATGCTCGTAGTGCTCGGAATGATGCACTGGCTCCTCGTAATGTCCATGCTCGTGCAAATGCGACTCGCTGTGGTTCTCCAGCACAAGTCCGTGATTGTGATTGTGTTCGGTTTTCGGGTGCAAGATCTTCAACTTCTGCTTGGTGCCGCCAATCTCGATGGGCTTCTTGACCAGATGCTGATCCTCATGCTTTATGTAGACGGGCACGGCATGATAGTGATGGAACTTAACGCTCTGATGCGATGTGGCGTGCTTGTGATCCACCTCATGATGCACCTCGGTCTCCTCATGTTCCGGCTCGTACTTGGCGTGCTCCTCATGTTCGTACTCGTGAATTTTCAACGCGCCGCTGAGTGCCAACAGTGCCAGACACGGAAGCTAAGTCAACAGAAAAAAAAAAAATAAACACACAAACACAAAACAAAAATCTATTAAAATAATGGAAATTGAGCACAAGGATTAGTTGAATGCAGGATTTGTTTTGAATTTTAATTTTGGAATTCTTAGTTGATTTATTTAAGTTTTTCTTGTGAGCCTTGCTCGGGCGGCATTTAAGTTTCTTCTTTTTTTTACTAAAATGTATTTTGCTTACAACAAATTTCAGCATTTTGTTTAGTTTTCGGCTTAGCACAAACACGCACAAAAAAATAACTCAAAAAAAAATATTATTTCAAAGGAAAGAAAATGTTGTTGTTTAGGAGTTTTCGCTGGCTGTGGACTCCTTGACGTTGCTGGACTGAATGTGGCTTGGCGTTTGGGACCAGATTCGATTTATACCCGAAAAAATGATGTGTGCGAGCCGATGCGAACAGGCTACGAGCCAGTGAAATGTGCAACACAAGCAACAATAAAAACAACAACGACAACAATTGAGTAGCTGCGGCAACGAACTTCAAAATGGGCAACAACAACAACTATCGAAATCGAAGTCATAGTCGAAGTCGAAGTCGTTAGCGGCATATAAGAGAAGTTGTCGCTAGCTTTGTTTATTATTGTTGTTTCACACACACACACACACACACACACAAACACACACAGATACACACGCACGCACACTCTCTTGCAGGCATATGCGTGTGAAACTCGTACAATTAAAAATTATTACGTATACGCCCGCCTGGCCCTCACTTGTGGCAGGCGCTTTTCCATTGAAAACCCGTTGCCAATTGTTGTTGTTGCTGTTGTTGTTTTTGTTGTTGTTGTGTGTGGCAGCCACCGCAGGCGGGTTAACCACCGCCGCCACCACTAACCGGTCGAGCGGTGCACAAATATGTAATGCAAGTGCAAGGTAATTGAACAAAAAATAAACATATTAAAAAAAATATATACACACTCATATAAAACGGTCAGGCAAAGAAAACAAACAAAGAAATACATATCAAATTACATTAATAAATAACATTCAGTTTGATTGGTTGAAAACCGTTGAAATTACGCCAATTAGCCACTTGGTGACATTTTTTACGAAAATTCAAATCTCTTTGGGGGGAAACCCCCCCTCACACATTCGTGTAGCTGGGCAATGGATAATTTTCCTGTTTTGCATGAGCTAATTAAAAATGGATTTTCAATAATTATCAGCGGCGCTGCTTGCAACAGCAGCGATAACAATTGTTGCAAGACTCGTTGCTACGCTTCCTCGTTCCAAGCCGCGCCCCAAAAAGCAAAATAAAACAGCAAAAACACAACATGTAAATGTAAGATTTATGACGGCTTTAGAAATTGGTGGCACGAATGATGGATCGACAGCCCTAATTATGAGGTAAGGTAAGACAAAGTGCTTGCAGCATGCTGCAATTTACGGTGTAACGCAAGGGTTTGGCAGTGAAAGGTTCAAAAACGTTAAAACGTTTAATGATTGTAAATGTTTGCGTAAATACTTTCCCAATCTTCTCGTGCCGCCAGCTAATTGACTTATAATCGAACTATCAAACGCTTAAATCAGTTTCCTAGTGCTCCAATTAACATTTAAATGCATATAAATAAAAGTGTTAGCAATTAAAATGCAATGCGATTAGATAATCATGCAGTGAATGTCTGTATTTGGCTCAGGAAGCTTGAAATTGCAAAAATTTCCCAAAAATAAAAATGCAGATTCGAGCCGAAGCTTAAAGCCGCTGCAAACAGTTTAAACTGTCTGCCAAATGGTGTTGTTGCAGTTGCTGCTGCCTTTTACTGCTACAGTGCCGTTGTGTGTGCAATCGATTGAATTTCTTTGGGTTAGTATGCTTCCATCGGCACCGCGAGTGCAGTCCGAAAGTAAAAGTAAACTACTTTTCTGCACGGCGACGATGAAATTTGCATAACAAGCCGCTCTTGCTGTTGTGTTAAACGCGCCTGCCACAAAAACCGTTTTAATTAATCATTTAATAAGCGCTAAGACTCTTACATAATATCAATCCTCTTCCCATATCGCAGGAAGTCGACAAACTAACATTAAGCTTACAAATTTAAATTCATAACCGTCACGTAGCCGGTAGCCAGAGATGCCACCTGTTTTTAGCGCAAGCGATTGTCCGATTACAATTGCCGACTCTTCAAACAGCTGTGATGGAAGAAGAAGCACAGCAGTAATGCGTGGATCAGGCTTAAAAGCCAAATGTGACTAATTATTAATTTGTCCTTTTTACCCATCTAAGAATCTCTTTCTGAAGTATTCTATAGAAAACTTGGTTACATTTTGCACGCGGAACTAGCTCTGATTCACATAGCTCCAAACAGTAGGAAAAAAACAGGAACCAAAACTGGTTCGCTGGCAGCTACTGATGATGAGCACTAAATTCTTAAAAGCAGGAGAATGCATTGCCATTGGATTTGTGGTAACTCTACCTAGCTTTTAATAAAATGTAAGAATAGAAATCGATTAGAAAACAATATTGGCCCTTTATTTATAAATTGGTAACAATGATATCAACAAGTTTCAAACATGCCGGGTTTTATAGAAGATACATCGAAAAAGGAGAATCGATTCGATAAAAATGATGCTTGTTCTATCGATATTGCGCGCGACGCATGAAATGTAACTGTTAATGCGTCGTCTTGCAAAAGCTGTGCCATGGATCTGGGTGATGCGAGTCTACGCACCGTTCGCATATTGGGCCAAGGCACCTTTGGACGCGTCTTCTTGTGCCTGCAGCGCGAGGGTCGCAATGAACGTAAAGTTTGTGTGAAGCGCATTATAATGCGTAATCCGAAGAGTGAGCTGGCGCTAATCAAGGAGGAGGTAATGCAGCACCTGAATATGCATGTTTATCGGTGGGCCAACTACTAACTGCGCTTCTTAGATCTACATCATCTCACAGCTGCGGCATCCGCATATCGTGCAATTCCTGCGCTACTTCATGCACTCCGGCACGGTTAACATTGTAATGGAGTATGCACCGAACGGCACCATGCGCGATGTCATCCAACGGACGAGCCAAAACGCAAATGGGCTGCTGGACGAACCGCGGCTGCTGCGTTTTTTTAGTGACATGATCCTGGGCCTGGAATATCTGCACATACGGCACGTAATACATCGCGACATCAAGCCGGAGAACATGCTGCTCGATGCGAACGATCGCGTCAAGTACGCCGACTTTGGCATATCCAATGTACATGCGCCGGACAAGCAGCAGCCGTGGCAGGTGCTCGGCACACCGCTGTACATGGCGCCAGAGATAATGTGTGGCGCCAAATGTGACTTTAAGTCGGACATCTGGTCGCTCGGCCTAGTGCTATACGAGCTGTGCATCGGTCGCAATCCCTTTGAAGCGCTGCTCCGGCCAAACGATCCCTTTGCCCAGGTGCGCAACGTTGTCAAGGCCATGGCCCAGCCCAGACTGGACTGTCAGGTGATGCGGCGACGCTACGAACCCATTTGGGCGCGTCTCTGTGAATCGATGGTTGTCTACAAGCCGGAGAAACGCATTTGCCTGCCCGACCTGATCTCCATCGATCCCCACATTACGCACAGCATCTATGGGCGTTACTTTAAGTATGACTATTAGTGAGAAATAATTATTTGTTGTAAACTGTCAACTCCTTCATGTGCTCCTTTTCCTCCTTTTGCAATTTGTAACTGTGCGCCTTATTAGCCTTGGCCGATTCGATCTGCCTTGATGCTTTACTATGACCATTTGTGATTAATGCTATAATTGTTGGATTGTCAGCCCTTGCAAGTCATCCTAAACATTGTTAGCTTTATTTCTAGTTATATTATACACGATGTAAGCCATAAATTGTAAATGTGGACTAACTACGCCTTGCGCTGCTGAATCTTCATCTTGAGACTCTTAACCAGCGCGTTCTGCTCCAGCTGCTGCTTGGATCGCTTCTTTGCCGGCTGCTCAACCTCAACCTCCTGCTGCTCGTTCTGGTGCTGGCGTCGCTTCAATTTCTCGCTTATTAGCTGTTGCATGCCCTTGGTGGGCTTGTAGTTGGAGTGCGTGGGATCAATGTTGTACTCGTGCGACTTGTAGACGGCATTGAAGCGCTCATCGTTTAGATTCACCTGGAAGTTATCCTCGTCCTGCGGCTTGCTCTCGCTGTTCTTCGACTTCTTTAGCTGCTTGCGACGCTTGCGCTTGCTGCTGCTGCTGCTTGCCTGCTCCTCCTTAAGTATTTTCGCCAGGCTAAAGTGTTGCTTTGGCTGCTGTTCCACGTCGTCGTCATCATCCAACAGCAGCGCCAGTTGCGCCTCCGCCTCGTCGTCGGCAGGCGTCGCTTTGATAAGCTTTTGCTTCTTCGATTTGGCCTTTTTGCTCAGCTTGGGTTGCTCATAGTCACCGCTGGCAAACTCCTCGGCAAAGTAGGAGTCGTTCATGTCAATGCCGTCGGGTATGGAGTCGTTGTCGCTGTCGTGCGCCGCATCCGGATCAATGCCCTGGAGTTCCAGTTGCTTGCGACGACGCTGCTCTTTGCGCAGCTTATTCTTCTCGCTGCGCTTTTGCAGCACCTTCTCGATGGGCGTCAGTTGAGATTTAATGCTGGCTGGTTCTTTGCTGTCGCTTGCCTCGGGCGCATCAATATTCCAGGACATTTCCATTTCATAATCTTTCTCCTTGGACTTCTGCTCCTGTGCATTGATCTCGGCCAGCAGATTTTTATACTTTTCGATGCGCTCCTTTTGTTTGAGACGTTTTACTGACTGCTTCGGCGCTGCTTCTGACGCTTCCTTCGCTGGCTTCTTTGTATTTTTCTGTAGAGCGTCAGCCCCATCCTCTTCTTGCTCTTGCTCGTCCTCGTCTTCGTCCTCCTCGCTGCTGTAGGCAACAATCTGGCGCAGCTCCTTGTCGTTTAGCTGATCCACTTTGCCGCTGGACAGCTTGTCGCCCAGTTCTCGCCTGTCCAAAGCCGTCTCGTCCCAAGTTAGATCCACCTTCGCCTGCTGCAGCGCCGTGGTGGTAAACTGTCGCGGCTTGTAGTTGCTCGCATCCGGCAGCTCATAGCACTCGTCCGTGGGCATGTCCTCGGAGAAGCTGGTGTCATCTGGTATGAAGCGCAAATCCACACGCGTCGCAGAGCTCTCGTACTCGATGCCATCGCATTCATTGTAAACCTTCTCCGCTGTGGCGGGGCTGTCGCACTCGACGACGGCGTAGTAATAGCGCAAGCGATTCAGCTGGTACTGGCGTAGCTTCTCCATGTGATAGTCGTCGCCCTCCTCTGCATCGCTGTCCTGCTCACGTACCAGCTCCTCGTCGGAATCCGGCTCGCTTTCGGGCTGGGCGCTGACCAGCTCGGTGGGGCCATGCACATCCTCCTCGGCCATGCGCGCCTTGCCATATTCGGAGGGATAGATTTTGACGCTAAGAACACTGCCACCGGGCGGCAGGAAAGAGCTGAGCAAGACCATCAAGTCCTGGGCACGTATGCGATCCCAGTCCATGTTGCACACAGCTAGACGACGTGTGGCTTCCTCTGTGCATTCCGCATCCATATCCAGCTCACCCCAGACATGATCGATTTGCAGCTCTGGACCGTCCTCATCATCGGTGCTCTCCTCATCCGACGAGGAGTCGGTCATAAGGCGTCCCTCGCCGCGGGCATAATCGATATTTGGATTCGTTAGACGCTTGCGTAAGTTTTCAGGCACTTCGGAGCCATCTTCATCACTGTCCAGCTGCAAAACATTTTTGACCTGGTCATCTTGTGTGATGGCCAGCTCTTCGGCCCGGCGCTCCTCATCCTCGTTGTCATTCGTCGCCTTTTTCTGCTCCTCATCCTCGTCCGAGCTCTCGTTATCATCGAGCTCGTAAAACTTACGCAGATCCTCGGCGTTTGTTTTATTCACAGGCCTGCCGTACTTGTCCACGGTGTACTTCACTTTAAACTTGTCATCGTCGAACATGCCCTGGAAGCGCTTGTCGATCTTCACCTTACGCTGTACCTTGGGCACGCCGCGAAAGCGCGGATCGGCCAGCAAATGCTGAAAGCGCTCGTCCTTCCATATGCCGCTCGCTTCTCCATCACCATTTTGGGTTTTAGCTGAAGTTGTAGGATTTTCCTGCTTCGAAGGTTTCTCCTGCTTCGAAGGCTTTGCTTTCGGCTTTATGGATTTATCCGGCTTTTTGGCCATGTTCTTACTGTTTAAATAAGCCAACAATACAGCAACACGTGCATAGAGATGTTCACAACATATCGATAGCCAAACATCTGTCTGAGCACAACCGATGATATCAATGTGAGTGTAAATTTAATTTTCTAAAACTATCGTATTAATCTTATATTTCCCCCAAGGCAAAAGACGTGCAAATAAGCTGAGGCTATATCTATTACACTTTGATATTAAAAAGATTTCATTCCAGACCTTCTCATTAGTATGCAGTTTATTATATATAGGCTCTTAGAAGTTGTCAATTTACAAATTTCGTGCAGAAACGATATCACTGAACGATGAATATCTAAAAGAGTGAAACTATCGTCACCGCTTCGCAATGAGCGAGCTGCTAACAATCGATAGCGATAGCTGCTAACTATAAATATTAAATCTTATCTTGGCGCAAGCAGTATAAATATTTAAAAGTTAATATAATAATACCAAAAGATCTGCTTGCATTCCCAATATTTATGTAGGTTCCAACTTATTTTGATTTTTTATATAAATTTGTTTACATACAAATATTAATGAAGGGTCTAATCGATAATATTTAAATATATTATAAAATTTTTACTATATATACATTCATACATTCCCCTTAAAGTTGTTCATTGAAAATTAATAAGTTGAATCATTCAGGCTTGGAGGGATATTAAATTTCCGGTTAGGCGGGCACAACTGTCAACCGATGGCAGCACTAGGCTAGTATTGCCAGACATTGCGAGCCCTTAAATTCCAATGCTGCCAATATGTTGGGCAATATTTTGATTTTGAAGTGACTGTGACTACAGTTACTCGATGCATATATAAACTTCACAAAAAATAACAAAAGGCTATTTACCAAAATGTTTAAATTTCAAATGCATAAAAGCAAGCTGCAATGTACATTTTTAAGAGAAGCGACTGTTGTTTTATTATGTATTAAATAACATCTGTGACTTGTTTACCGAAAGTAACTGGTGCGTAGGGGTTGTGCATCACTAAGCTCATAAATATAAGTAAATTATTTTGCTTTGCAATTAAATATAGAATAATGTGCTTAGTAGCAATGTTTCATTTAGATCCATTAAATTTGCACTAATTGTTTAATTTAATGTGCTACAACGTCTCAGCTCGATGACAAGCACGAAGCAACGCTGCGCGCATGTGTAGAGCGAGAGCGAGCAACGCTGGTTTGCATAGCTCTCTGTGGACAGCTGCGTGCGCTACGCTTGGAGGGGGGGACTTGCAAATTTGTATTTATTACTCATCCAGCGAGTATGATGCAGTCATCGAAAGATTTATAAAAACCAGGTCCAGTTGCAGGTCTAAGTTCGAGCTCGTTGCATATGCGCATAATTTGTTTAACAGATGTGCAATTTGTTGTGGGCGACATAAAATATAAAGTGAATGCGAATTCAATACACCTACCAACTGTGCGTCTGTGTGTGCGTGCGTGCATGTATGTGTTTATGTAAAGCCAAGTGAACCCCTCCGCCCCCTGTACATAGATTATTGGCACCACAACGCACAACGCCAGCTGCTGAGCGAAGTTAAATCGGGAGTGCAACCACGCCTGATGCCCGGCTTCCATCTCAATGAAATGGGCGAAATGGTCTTGGACGCCATCGATGACATTGGCGTGGTCGATGTCTACGATCTGGCATCGGATATTGGCAAGGAGTATGAGCGGATCATGGATCGCTATGGCACCGATGCTGTAAGCGGTCTGATGCCCAAAATAATCAATACCCTGGAGCTGCTGGAGGCATTGGCAACGAAAAATGAGCGCGAGAACTCTACAATACAGGAGTTGCGCGAGAAGATCGCCCAGCTGGAAAGCGAAAAGCTGGAGAAGGCAGAGTTTCGGCGACGCTTCGAAAAGGAATTGGAGCTAATTGAGGAGCAGTGGCGGAGCGAGACCAATGAGCTGGTTGATTTGGTTTCCTCGCTGCAGGACGAAAACAAGCGGCTGGTAAAGCAAACCCAAGACCTGCAATCGTCATCTGCACAAAGCTCCGGCTTGGGCGCCAGCCTAACCGAGAGCATCATCAGCATGACCAACAATGAGCTGCATAGCGCGCTCTCCGATACGCAGGTGCTACAGCGACTCAAGGAGCAGATCTATAAGCAGCGCGACGAGCTGAAGCAGCGTGAACGCGAACTCCAGGACAAGTACAGTGAGCTTGAGCATGTAAGTAACAGCCTTCAGATGATGAGCCTCCAGTTGATGTATTTCTCTTTTTGTTTTGTACAGGTCAACATTCAGGCGGAGCGCCTAAAAGCCTCGGAAAGGGACACGCGACGTCGCCATAAGCTAATGCAGGCGCAGGTGAAGACACTGTGCGAGGAGCGTGCCGATTTTCTAGCCCAGCTGCAGGATCAGTGCCGTGAGATCAATCAGCTGCGCAAGCGTTTGGGCCTTGCTGAAAAGGAGAATGAGGATCTGGTGCAGTCATACGATGATGATCAAAATGATCCAAATAGACCACGCTATACGACGCGAGAGCTCAAGGAGCTAATCAGCGAGCGCGACGAGCTGCTCACCACCATTGACAACCTCAACCAGCAGCTGGCAGAGCTGAAGCCAGCGACCAGTGCCAAACGTACGCGTCAAATATCCAGCTCTGATGACAGCGACGACGATGACGACAACGAGGCTGATGACGGTGTTGAGGCTGATGTCGACGATGACAATGTGGCTGGCGAAACGTGCGTATACACACACATTAAAATGTAATTAAAATTTCTAATGATTATGTACACCATTTTTATTGTCAGGCCACCTGGACATGATGCGCCCGTGCAGGGACCGCTGCCCTATGAACCAGACGACGCGCCCTGGAAGAAAAGCTCCGAGTCGGGCATACGCAAGTTGTGAGTGTGCAAAAAGAGATTTTGAAATAGATGCTCGTTTTAATTTACGCACGTTCGACTTATTACACTGTTTTGCGTGTTTACAGCTTTCGTAAACTTTTCTCGGATCCAACGGATGGCAGCAATACATTCCCGAAACGTTCCTTGGCCACACTCTCGAAGATGGCGCTCTCGGCCACGCCCGGCAGTGGCAGCCAGCCGAAGTAAATGCCTTTTAGCCTAAGCGACAAGTGCATAATTCCAAAAATTCTAATTATGTGGTTTGATTTTGTTTTATGTATTATTATTTTTTGTTCTTTCTTTTTATTTATTTATTTTTAGTCCCTGTCTGTCCCTTGCTATGTTTTATATGCTCGCTAAGTATTTACCATTTTCTTATTTTATGTACATAATTTACATATTTGATTGCTGTGCTCTCATAATCTTAAGTTGTTATTTCTTTTTTACGTGATTGCTTAATATGTAATTTTATTTTATTTTTTTGACGTTCTACTGACTTTAATATGCCAACATTTGCGCAAAATGCTTTCGTTTACTTACACATATATATAAGTATATATATATATATAAAGTATGTCATTGTACTACCCAATTATATGTATACTAACTAATCTTATCTATGACCAAAATGCAAGGAACTATTCTATGCTTGACTAGCAGGCACAACGGGCAACGGATTCCTTTCGAGACCGAACCGCATACACACACACAATATATATAGATATATATATATATGGATATACATTTTACATTACTCTATACATAATACATATTTACATAGCAACTTATCTAACCATTTAGACATACATACATACCCTATACATATGCAATGTTCCAAAGAACAAAATGTATGAGCAAGTTTTTCAAAGTTTGCAGGCAAGTGAGTGATTTTTGAAAGAATTTAACCAATTAGAGAAACCGTAATGAAATACAATAGAAATGAATAACTAGTAATTGTAGCGAGTTTTTAAACAGTAAACTAAAACGTATTCAAACATTTGCATAACACGTATTCCAAAGTTGTGTATTTTTCGAGTCTACTCTACTTACTGCTCGGATACAGTTTTAACAGTAACAAAATTAATTAATTAGAAAACAATCCTTGTAGAAGCATTAACAATTGTTGCCTCTGTTGCAAATCTTAGCCGAGGACTAGAATTCATGTTAACAAATTATTCTAAACGAGTATTGCAATAATAATATGGCAAATATATAGAAATTTTTATATATTTACTGCAATTAGCAATATAGGCAATCTGTAATCTATGTATAACTGTGTCTCCCTCTCTTTCTCCCTCTCTCTCTCCCTCTCTCGCACTCACTCTTTCTCACAAAATGTATCTGTATCTCGCTCTAACCCTGTAGCCAACTTTTAATAGCGAATTGAGCCTTTTTGTAGCAGTTGCCCCAAGCGGCCTTATATTAGAAAAAAATATGAACACGATCAAAATATAAAGTAAATGCATATTATTATTAATTAGCCAGCGTTGAATTGTAGCTGATGGTTTGTTGACAAATTAACTATAATTAGAGATAAAACGAACAAAAATTAACAAAATTGAAGCAAAATCAAAATCATATAAACGTTTTTTAGCCGCAAATTTTAACCAAAAAGAGAAAAATGAAAATACAAAATCCACAAAATATGACTAGAGTTGTTTGTTAGAAATTAATTGAAAATCATGTACCAATTTATATAGCTTAACAGTTTTCGTGTGTGCACCACAAAATGTTGCATTTGCCACAGTTGAATTATAGATTAAACATACTATATGATTATATTCGAACAGGTTGCATATTGTTTCCCGCTTCTTCTGGCTGTCCATCTCTATAAGCTTCTCGCTTCGCTCGCTAACTTCGCTAAAAATGCGCTTCTTTCGTATTATGTACAGATATACATCTCATCGTATCAGGTCCAAGCATATAGTACATATCAGTTTTTTATTTAAATTGAATTTGGTTTCGGTTTTAATTTTGAATGAATATTGCAAGCAACGAGAAATGTGCCAAAGACTTAAACGGAATTCAGCGGTTGCCATTGATCCCAGATCCAAACATTCTACACATAATCCAAACCATGTTAATTCCCACATTTACAATTACAAACTAATTATTTTTACTTGGCAACTGAACTCTTTTACACACAACAAAAATGATGAATAATAGAAGAAGCAACGGCAAACTGCAGCTGAACTAAAAACAAAAAAAAAAAAAAGAAAACAAAATGAAAGACATGCGAGTTTTTGTCTGAAGTATTAAAGCTATTAATTTATACTTAATTAAATTAGTTCGCTGTGTCGCAGAAATCTCAAGAACTTTAAAAAACGTGCACAAATCTGACTGAATCGATTTCGAACTTCTTTATTTTCAGTATTTAAAAAAAAAAAAAAACATTTCAGCAATTTGAAGATTTTTGATTTCTGTGACACAGCGCAAAATATGGAAATGAATTATACAAGTACATATATTCAATAAATTAATGTTGACTAAATTTATATATACATATACATATTATATACATACAATATATATTAACCAAATAACGCAAATTATTAAAAAAAAAAAAATTATATACATTATACAAAACATGCCCAGTTCTCGAGTATGCGACAGAGTTAATGGACCCCGCTCCAACAATATCATAGTACATGCTCGCAGCACACATTTTATGCATTTTATGGATGCGGCAAATAAAAGTGATGGCAAGAAAAAAAAAACAATTAAATCTATTTTACTTAATTTGAGTGACGCAATTTAGCGAAGAGTTTATCTACATTTAAATATTTAAATACAATGGGATCACATTTTCTATCAAATGTTTAAGAAATATCATATATATAAATGTTCGATGAAAATGTAGGAACATTTAACAAATTTTACAAATATTTATACAAATTTTACAAGTTTTATAATTTAAAGGTATAAAATTTCAAAATCAGACATTATTTACCCGAGATATTAAAAAGAAATCATCGAAAAAGATTCGATTTTCGCAAAAAAACGTGGTGATTTGGAAGGTCATATCTCCGCGGGGAGTTATGTCGTTTTGGAACGTCATATCTCCGCGCGGAGTTATGTCGTTTTGGAACGTCATATCTCCGCGCGGAGCTATGTCGTTTTGAAACGTCATATCTCCGCGCGGAGTTATGTCGTTTTGGAACGTCATATCTCCGCGCGAAGCTATTACCCGAGATATTACAAAAAAAAATCATCGAAAAAGTTTCGATTTAGGCACCGATCTCCATTTTGTCGATTTGGGTCAAAATTTTGGATTTCCTTTTTTTGATGCCAATCGATAGAATTGATCCTTACGAGTCAAAAATTGTATAAAATTCCTAAATCGGAAATTATTTGACGGAAATATTCCAAAATATCATCAAAAAGGTTGACTTTACGATCTAATGGTTTTTTTGTCTTTAGCATTTTTGAACCCATCGATGATTAATTTCTTTGAATGCCAATTGATGCTAGGGATCCGTACGCATTCAAAAAGGTATAACATTTTAAAATCAGACATTATTTACCCGAGATATTAAAAAAAAAAACATCGAAAAAGATTCGATTTTCGCAAAAAAACGTGGTGATTTGGAAGGTCATATCTCCGCGGGGAGTTATGTCGTTTTGGAAGGTCATATCTCCGCGGGGAGTTATGTCGTTTTGGAACGTCATATCTCCGCGGGGAGTTATGTCGTTTTGGAACGTCATATCTCCGCGGGGAGTTATGTCGTTTTGGAACGTCATATCTCCGCGCGGAGCTATTACCCGAGATATTACAAAAAAAAATCATCGAAAAAGTTTCGATTTTCGCACCGATCTCCATTTTGTCGATTTGGGTTAAAATTTTGGATTTCCTTTTTTTTGATGCCAATCGATAGAATTGATCGTTACGAGTGAAAAATGGTATAAAATTCCTAAATCGCACATTATTTGACGGAAATATTCCAAAATATCATCAAAAAGGTTTACTTTACGAACTAATGGTTTTTTTGTCTTTAACAATTTTGAACCCATCGATGATTAATTTCTTTGAATGCCAATTGATGGTAGGGATCCGTACGCATTCAAAAAGGTATAACATTTTAAAATCAGACATTATTTACCCGAGATATTAAAAAAAAATCATCGAAAAAGTTTCGATTTTCGCAAAAAGACGTGGTGATTTGGAAGGTCATATCTCCGCGGGGAGTTATGTCGTTTTGGAACGTCATATCTCCGCGCGGAGCTATTACCCGAGATATTACAAAAAAAATCATCGAAAAAGTTTCGATTTTCGCACCGATCTCCATTTTGTCGATTTGGGTCAAAATTTTGGATTTCCTTTTTTTGATGTCAATCGATAGAACTGATCCTTACGAGTCAAAAATGGTATAAAATTCCTAAATCTGACATTATTTGACGGAAATATTCCAAAATATCATCAAAAAGGTTGACTTTACGAACTAATGGTTTTTTTGTCTTGAACATTTTTGAACCCATCGATGATTGATTTCTTTGAATGCCAATTGATGGTAGGTACGCATTCAAAAAGGTATAACATTTTAAAATCAGACAATATTTACCCGAGATATTAAAAAAAAATCATCGAAAAAGTTTCGATTTTCGCAAAAAAACGTGGTGATTTGGAAGGTCATATCTCCGCGGGGAGTTATGTCGTTTTGGAACGTCATATCTCCGCGCGGAGTTATGTCGTTTTGGAACGTCATATCTCCGCGCGGAACTATTACCCGAGATATTACAAAAAAATAATCATCGAAAAAGTTTCGATTTTCGCACCGATCTCCATTTTGTCGAATTGGTGCAAAATGTTGGATTTCCTTTTTTTGATTCCAATCGATAGAACTGATCCTTACGAGTCAAAAATGGTATACAATTCCTAAATTGGACATTATTTGACGGAAATATTCCAAAATATCATCAAAAAGGTTGACTTTACGAACTGATGGTTTTTTTGTCTTGAACATTTTTGAACCCATCAATAATTGATTTCTTTGAATGCCAATTGATGGTAGGGATCCGTACGCATTCAAAAAGGTATAACATTTTAAAATCAGACATTATTTACCCGAGATATTAAAAAAAAATCATCGAAAAAGTTTCGATTTTCGCAAAAAAACGTGGTGATTTGGAAGGTCATATCTCCGCGGGGAGCTATGTCGTTTTGGAACGTCATATCTCCGCGCGGAGTTATGTCGTTTTGGAACGTCATATCTCCGCGCGGAACTATTACCCGAGATATTACAAAAAAATAATCATCGAAAAAGTTTCGATTTTCGCACCGATCTCCATTTTGTCGAATTGGTGCAAAATTTTGGATTTCCTTTTTTTGATGCCAATCGATAGAACTGATCCTTACGAGTCAAAAATGGTATACAATTCCTAAATTGGACATTATTTGACGGAAATATTCCAAAATATCATCAAAAAGGTTGACGTTACGAACTGATGGTTTTTTTGTCTTGAACATTTTTGAACCCATCAATGATTGATTTCTTTGAATGCCAATTGATGGTAGGGATCCGTACGCATTCAAAAAGGTATAACATTTTAAAATCAGACATTATTTACCCGAGATATTAAAAAAAAATCATCGAAAAAGTTTCGATTTTCGCAAAAAAATGTGGTGATTTGGAAGGTCATATCTCCGCGGGGAGTTATGTCGTTTTGGAACGTCATATCTCCGCGCGGAGCTATTTCGTTTTGGAACGTGATATCTCCGCGAGGAGTTATGTCGTTTTGGAACGTCATATCTCCGCGAGGAGTGGTGATTTGGAAGGTCATATCTCAGCGGGGAGTTCTGTCGTTTTGGAACGTCATATCTCCGCGCGGAGTTATGTCGTTTTGGAACGTCATATCTCCGCGCGGAACTATTACCCGAGATATTACAAAAAAAATAATCATCGAAAAAGTTTCGACTTTCGCACCGATCTCCATTTTGTCGATTTGGGTCAAAATTTTGGATTTCCTTTTTTTGATGCCAATCGATAGATCAGATCCTTACGAGTCAAAAATGATATAAAATTCCTAAATCGGACATTATTTGACGGAAATATTCCAAAATATCATCAGAAAAGTTGACTTTACGAACTAATGGTTTTTTTGTCTTGAACATTTTTGAACCCATCGATGATTGATTTCTTTGAATGCCAAGTGATGGTAGGGATCCGTACGCATTCAAAAAGGTATAACATTTTAAAATCAGACATTATTTACCCGAGATATTAAAAAAAATCATCGAAAAAGAGTCGATTTTCGCAAAAAAAGGTGGTGATTTGGAAGGTCATATCTCCGCGCGGAGCTATGTCGTTTTGAAACGTCATATCTCCGCGAGGAGTTATGTCGTTTTGGAACGTCATATCTCAACGAGGAGTGGTGATTTGGAAGGTCATATCTCCGCGCGGAGTTATGTCGTTTTGGAACGTCATATCTCCGCGCGGAGCTATTACCCGAGATATTACAAAAAAAAAAAATCATCGAAAAAGTTTCGATTTTCGCACCGATCTCCATTTTGTCGATTTGGATCAAAATTTTGGATTTCCTTTTTTTTGATGCCAATCAATAGAACTGATATCCTTACGAGTCAAAAATGGTATAAAATTCCTAAATCGGACATTATTTGACGGAAATATTCCAAAATATCATCAAAAAGGTTGACTTTACGAACTAATGGTTTTTTCGTCTTGAACATTTTGAACCCATCGATGATTGATTTCTTTGAATGCCAATTGATGGTAGGGATCCGTACGCATTCAAAAAGGTATAACATTTTAAAATCAGACATTATTTACCTGAGATATTAAAAAAATCATCGAAAAAGATTCGATTTTCGCACCGATCTCCATTTTGTCGATTTGGGTCAAAATTTTGGATTTCCTTTTTTTGATGCCAATCGATAGAACTGATCCTTACGAGTCAAAAATGATATAAAATTCCTAAATCGGACATAATTTGACGGAAATATTCCAAAATATCATCAGAAAAGTTGACTTTACGAACTAATGGTTTTTTTGTCTTGAACATTTTTGAACCCATCGATGATTGATTTCTTTGAATGCCAATTGATGGTAGGGATCCGTACGCATTCAAAAAGGTATAACATTTTAAAATCAGACATTATTTACCCGAGATATTAAAAAGAAATCATCGCAAAAGTTTCGATTTTCGCAAAAAAAAACGTGATGATTTGGAAGGTCATATCTCCGCGGGGAGTTATGTCGTTTTGGAACGTCATATCTCCGCGGGGAGTTATGTCGTTTTGGAACGTCATATCTCCGCGGGGAGGTATGTCGTTTTGGAACGTCATATCTCCGCGCGGAGTTATGTCGTTTTGGAACGTCATATCTCCGCGCAGAACTATTACCCGAGATATTACAAAAAAATAATCATCGAAAAAGTTTCGATTTTCGCACCGATCTCCATTTTGTCGATTTGGGTCAAAATTTTGGATTTCCTTTTTTTGATGCCAATCGATAGAACTGATCCTTACGAGTCAAAAATGGTATACAATTCCTAAATCGGACATTATTTGACGGAAATATTCCAAAATATCATCAAAAAGGTTGACTTTACGAACTAATGGTTTTTTTGTCTTGAACATTTTTGAACCCATCAATGATTGATTTCTTTGAATGCCAATTGATGGTAGGGATCCGTACGCATTCAAAAAGGTATAACATTTTAAAATCAGACATTATTTACCCGAGATATTAAAAAAAAATCATCGAAAAAGTTTCGATTTTCGCAAAAAGACGTGGTGATTTGGAAGGTCATATCTCCGCGGGGAGTTATGTCGTTTTGGAACGTCATATCTCCGCGCGGAGCTATGTCGTTTTGGAACGTCATATCTCCGCGCGGAGTTATGTCGTTTTGGAACGTCATATCTCCGCAAGGAGTGGTGATTTGGAAGGTCATATCTCCGCGGGGAGTTATGTCGTTTTGGAACGTCATATCTCCGCGCGGAGCTATGTCGTTTTGAAACGTCATATCTCCGCGCGGAGTTATGTCGTTTTGAAACGTCATATCTCCGCGAGGAGTGGTGATTTGGAAGGTCATATCTCCGCGGGGAGTTATGTCGTTTTGGAACGTCATATCTCCGCGCGGAGTTATGTCGTTTTGGAACGTCATATCTCCGCGGGGAGTTATGTCGTTTTGGAACGTCATATCTCCGCGGGGAGTTATGTCGTTTTGGAACGTCATATCTCCGCGCGGAGTTATGTCGTTTTGGAACGTCATATCTCCGCGCGGAGTTATGTCGTTTTGGAACGTCATATCTCCGTGCAGAACTATTACCCGAGATATTACAAAAAAATAATCATCGAAAAAGTTTCGATTTTCGCACCGATCTCCATTTTGTCGATTTGGGTCAAAATTTTGGATTTCCTTTTTTTGATGCCAATCGATAGAACTGATCCTTACGAGTCAAAAATGATATAAAATTCCTAAATCGGACATAATTTGACGGAAATATTCCAAAATATCATCAGAAAAGTTGACTTTACGAACTAATGGTTTTTTTGTCTTGAACATTTTTGAACCCATCGATGATTGATTTCTTTGAATGCCAATTGATGGTAGGGATCCGTACGCATTCAAAAAGGTATAACATTTTAAAATCAGACATTATTTACCCGAGATATTAAAAAAAAATCATCGCAAAAGTTTCGATTTTCGCAAAAAAAAACGTGATGATTTGGAAGGTCATATCTCCGCGGGGAGTTATGTCGTTTTGGAACGTCATATCTCCGCGGGGAGTTATGTCGTTTTGGAACGTCATATCTCCGCGGGGAGGTATGTCGTTTTGGAACGTCATATCTCCGCGCGGAGTTATGTCGTTTTGGAACGTCATATCTCCGCGCAGAACTATTACCCGAGATATTACAAAAAAATAATCATCGAAAAAGTTTCGATTTTCGCACCGATCTCCATTTTGTCGATTTGGGTCAAAATTTTGGATTTCCTTTTTTTGATGCCAATCGATAGAACTGATCCTTACGAGTCAAAAATGGTATACAATTCCTAAATCGGACATTATTTGACGGAAATATTCCAAAATATCATCAAAAAGGTTGACTTTACGAACTAATAGTTTTTTTGTCTTGAACATTTTTGAACCCATCGATGATTGATTTCTTTGAATGCCAATTGATGGTAGGGATCCGTACGCATTCAAAAAGGTATAACATTTTAAAATCAGACATTATTTACCCGAGATATTAAAAAAAAATCATCGAAAAAGTTTCGATTTTCGCAAAAAGACGTGGTGATTTGGAAGGTCATATCTCCGCGGGGAGTTATGTCGTTTTGGAACGTCATATCTCCGCGCGGAGCTATGTCGTTTTGGAACGTCATATCTCCGCGCGGAGTTATGTCGTTTTGGAACGTCATATCTCCGCAAGGAGTGGTGATTTGGAAGGTCATATCTCCGCGGGGAGTTATGTCGTTTTGGAACGTCATATCTCCGCGCGGAGCTATGTCGTTTTGAAACGTCATATCTCCGCGCGGAGTTATGTCGTTTTGAAACGTCATATCTCCGCGAGGAGTGGTGATTTGGAAGGTCATATCTCCGCGGGGAGTTATGTCGTTTTGGAACGTCATATATCCGCGCGGAGTTATGTCGTTTTGGAACGTCATATCTCCGCGCGGAACTATTACCCGAGATATTACAAGAAAAATCATCGAAAAAGTTTCGATTTTCGCACCGATCTCCATTTTGTCGATTTGGGTCAACATTTTGGATTTCCTTTTATTTGATGCCAATCGATAGAACTGATCCTTACGAGTCAAAAGGTATAACATTTTAAAATCAGACATTATTTACCCGAGATGTTAAAAAAAAATCATCGCAAAAGTTTCGATTTTCGCAAAAAAAACGTGATGATTTGGAAGGTCATATCTCCGCGGGGAGTTATGTCGTTTTGGAACGTCATATCTCCGCGGGGAGTTATGTCGTTTTGGAACGTCATATCTCCGCGGGGAGCTATATCGTTTTGGAACGTCATATCTCCGCGCGGAGTTATGTCGTTTTGGAACGTCATATCTCCGCGCAGAACTATTACCCGAGATATTACAAAAAAATAATCATCGAAAAAGTTTCGATTTTCGCACCGATCTCCATTTTGTCGATTTGGGTCAAAATTTTGGATTTCCTTTTTTTGATGCCAATCGATAGAACTGATCCTTACGAGTCAAAAATGGTATACAATTCCTAAATCGGACATTATTTGACGGAAATATTCCAAAATATCATCAAAAAGGTTGACTTTACGAACTAATGGTTTTTTTGTCTTGAACATTTTTGAACCCATCAATGATTGATTTCTTTAAATGCCAATTGATGGTAGGGATCCGTACGCATTCAAAAAGGTATAACATTTTAAAATCAGACATTATTTACCCGAGATATTAAAAAAAAATCATCGAAAAAGTTTCGATTTACGCAAAAAGACGTGGTGATTTGGAAGGTCATATCTCCGCGGGGAGTTATGTCGTTTTGGAACGTCATATCTCCGCGCGGAGTTATGTCGTTTTGGAACGTCATATCTCCGCGAGGAGTGGTGATTTGGAAGGTCATATCTCCGCGGGGAGCTATGTCGTTTTGGAACGTCATATCTCCGCGCGGAGTTATGTCGTTTTGGAACGTCATATCTCCGCGCGGAACTATTACCCGAGATATTACAAAAAAATAATCATCGAAAAAGTTTCGACTTTCGCACCGATCTCCATTTTGTCGATTTGGGTCAAAATTTTGGATTTCCTTTTTTTGATGCCAATCGATAGAACTGATCCTTACGAGTCAAAAATGGTATAAAATTCCTAAATCGGACATTATTTGACGGAAATATTTCAAAATATCATCAAAAAAGTTGACTTTACGAACTAATGGTTTTTTTGTCTTTAACATTTTTGAACCCATCGATGATTGATTTCTTTGAATGCCAATTGATGGTAGGGATCCGTACGCATTCAAAAAGGTATAACATTTTAAAATCAGACATTATTTACCCGAGATATTAAAAAAAATCATCGAAAAAGTTTCGATTTTCGCAAAAAAACGTGGTGATTTGGAAGGTCATATCTCCGCGGGGAGTTATGTCGTTTTGGAAGGTCATATCTCCGCGGAGAGTTATGTCGTTTTGGAACGTCATATCTCCGCGCGGAGCTATGTCGTTTTGAAACGTCATATCTCCGCGCGGAGTTATGTCGTTTTGGAACGTCATATCTCCGCGAGGAGTGGTGATTTGGAAGGTCATATCTCCGCGGGGAGTTATGTCGTTTTGGAACGTCATATCTCCGCGCGGAGTTATGTCGTTTTGGAGATATTACAAAAAAATAATCATCGAAAAAGTTTCGATTTTCGCACCGATCTCCATTTTGTCGATTTGGGTCAAAATTTTGGATTTCCTTTTTTTGATGCCAATCGATAGAACTGATCCTTACGAGTCAAAAATGGTATACAATTCCTAAATCGGACATTATTTGACGGAAATATTCCAAAATATCATCAAAAAGGTTGACTTTACGAACTAATGGTTTTTTTGTCTTGAACATTTTTGAACCCATCAATGATTGATTTCTTTGAATGCCAATTGATGGTAGGGATCCGTACGCATTCAAAAAGGTATAACATTTTAAAATCAGACATTATTTACCCGAGATATTAAAAAAAAATCATCGAAAAAGTTTCGATTTTCGCAAAAAGACGTGGTGATTTGGAAGGTCATATCTCCGCGGGGAGTTATGTCGTTTTGGAACGTCATATCTCCGCGCGGAGCTATGTCGTTTTGGAACGTCATATCTCCGCGCGGAGTTATGTCGTTTTGGAACGTCATATCTCCGCAAGGAGTGGTGATTTGGAAGGTCATATCTCCGCGGGGAGTTATGTCGTTTTGGAACGTCATATCTCCGCGCGGAGTTATGTCGTTTTGGAACGTCATATCTCCGCGCGGAACTATTACCCGAGATATTACAAAAAAATAATCATCGAAAAAGTTTCGACTTTCGCACCGATCTCCATTTTGTCGATTTGGGTCAAAATTTTGGATTTCCTTTTTTTGATGCCAATCGATAGAACTGATCCTTACGAGTCAAAAATGGTATAAAATTCCTAAATCGGACATTATTTGACGGAAATATTCTAAAATATCATCAAAAAAGTTGACTTTACGAACTAATGGTTTTTTTGTCTTTAACATTTTTGAACCCATCGATGATTGATTTCTTTGAATGCCAATTGGTAGGGATCCGTACGCATTCAAAAAGGTATAACATTTTAAAATCAGACATTATTTACCCGAGATATTAAAAAAAATTCATCGAAAAAGTTTCGATTTTCGCAAAAAAACGTGGTGATTTGGAAGGTCATATCTCCGCGGGGAGTTATGTCGTTTTGGAACGTCATATCTCCGCGGGGAGTTATGTCGTTTTGGAACGTCATATCTCCGCGCGGAGCTATGTCGTTTTGAAACGTCATATCTCCGCGCGGAGTTATGTCGTTTTGGAACGTCATATCTCCGCGAGGAGTGGTGATTTGGAAGGTCATATCTCCGCGGGGAGTTATGTCGTTTTGGAACGTCATATCTCCGCGCGGAGTTATGTCGTTTTGGAACGTCATATCTCCGCGCGGAACTATTACCCGAGATATTACAAAAAAAATCATCGAAAAAGTTTCGATTTTCGCACCGAACTCCATTTTGTCGATTTGGGTCAACATTTTGGATTTCCTTTTTTTTGATGCCAATCGATAGAACTATCCTTACGAGTCAAAAGGTATAACATTTTAAAATCAGACATTATTTACCCGAGATGTTAAAAAAAAATCATCGCAAAAGTTTCGATTTTCGCATAAAAACGTGGTGATTTGGAAGGTCATATCTCCGCGGGGAGCTATGTCGTTTTGGAACGTCATATCTCCGCGCGGAGCTATTACCCGAGATATTACAAAAAAAATCATCGAAAAAGTTTCGATTTTCGCACCGATCTCCATTTTGTCGATTTGGATCCAAATTTTGGATTTTCTTTTTTTTGATGCCAATCGATAGAATTGATCCTTACGAGTCAAAAATGGTATAAAATTCCTAAATCTGACATTATTTGACGGAAATATTTCAAAATATCATCATAAAGGTTGACTTTACGAACTAATGGTTTTTTTGACTTTAACATTTTTGAACCCATCGATGATTGATTTCTTTGAATGCCAATTGATGGTAGGGATCCGTACGCATTCAAAAAGGGAAACATTTTAAAATCAGACATTATTTACCCGAGATATTAAAAAAAAATCATCGAAAAAGTTTCGATTTTCGCAAAAAAACGTGGTGATTTGGAAGGTCATATCTCCGCGGGGAGTTATGTCGTTTTGGAACGTCATATCTCCGCGCGGAGTTATGTCGTTTTGGAACGTCATATCTCCGCGAGGAGTTATGTCGTTTTGGAACGTCATATCTCCGCGCGGAGTTATGTCGTTTTGGAACGTCATATCTCCGCGCGGAACTATTACCCGAGATATTACAAAAAAATAATCATCGAAAAAGTTTCGACTTTCGCACCGATCTCCATTTTGTCGATTTGGGTCAAAATTTTGGATTTCCTTATTTTGATGCCAATCGATAGAACTGATCCTTACGAGTCAAAAATGGTATAAAATTCCTAAATCGAACAATTTTTGACGGAAATATTCCAAAATATCATCAACTAATGGTTTTTTTGTCTTGAACATTTTTGAACCCATCAATGATTGATTTCTTTGAATGCCAGTTGATGGTAGGGATCCGTACGCATTCAAAAAGGTATACCATTTTTAAATCAGACATTATTTACCCGAGATATTAAAAAAAAATCATCGAAAAAGTTTCGATTTTCGCAAAAAAACGTGGTGATTTGGAAGGTCATATCTCCGCGGGGAGTTATGTCGTTTTGGAACGTCATATCTCCGCGCGGAGCTATGTCGTTTTGGAACGTCATATCTCCGCGAGGAGTTATGTCGTTTTGGAACGTCATATCTCCGGAGGAGTTATGTCGTTTTGGAACGACATATCTCCGCGAGGAGTGGTGATTTGGAAGGTCATATCTCCGCGGGGAGTTATGTCGTTTTGGAACGTCATATCTCCGCGCGGAGTTATGTCGTTTTGGAACGTCATATCTCCGCGCGGAGTTATGTCGTTTTGGAACGTCATATCTCCGCGCGGAACTATTACCCGAGATATTACAAAAAAATAATCATCGAAAAAGTTTCGACTTTCGCACCGATCTCCATTTTGTCGATTTGGGTCAAAATTTTGGATTTCCTTTTTTTGATGCCAATCGATAGAACTGATCCTTACGAGTCAAAAATGGTATAAAATTCCTAAATCGGACATTATTTGACGGAAATATTCCAAAATATCATCAAAATGGTTGACGTTACGAACTAATGGTTTTTTTGTCTTGAACATTTTTGAACCCATCAATGATTGATTTCTTTGAATGCCAGTTGATGGTAGGGATCCGTACGCATTCAAAAAGGTATAACATTTTAAAATCAGACATTATTTACCCGAGATATTAAAAAAAAATCATCGAAAAAGTTTCGATTTTCGCAAAAAAACGTGGTGATTTGGAAGGTCATATCTCCGCGGGGAGTTATGTCGTTTTGGAACGTCATATCTCCGCGCGGACCTATGTCGTTTTGGAACGTCATATCTCCGCGAGGAGTTATGTCGTTTTGGAACGTCATATCTCCGGAGGAGTTATGTCGTTTTGGAACGTCATATCTCCGCGAGGAGTGGTGATTTGGAAGGTCATATCTCCGCGGGGAGTTATGTCGTTTTGGAACGTCATATCTCCGCGCGGAGTTATGTCGTTTTGGAACGTCATATCTCCGCGCGGAACTATTACCCGAGATATTAGAAAAAAATAATCATCGAAAAAGTTTCGACTTTCGCACCGATCTCCATTTTGTCGATTTGGGTCAAAATTTTGGATTTCCTTTTTTTGATGCCAATCGATAGAACTGATCCTTACGAGTCAAAAATGGTATAAAATTCCTAAATCGGACATTATTTGACGGAAATATTCCAAAATATCATCAAAATGGTTGACGTTACGAACTAATGGTTTTTTTGTCTTGAACATTTTTGAACCCATCGATGATTGATTTCTTTGAATGCCAATTGATGGTAGGGATCCGTACGCATTCAAAAAGGTATAACATTTTAAAATCAGACATTATTTACCCGAGATATTAAAAAAAAATCATCGAAAAAGTTTCGATTTTCGCAAAAAAATGTGGTGTTTTGGAAGGTCATATCTCCGCGGGGAGTTATGTCGTTTTGGAACGTCATATCTCCGCGCGGAGTTATGTCGTTTTGGAACGTCATATCTCCGCGCGGAGCTATGTCGTTTTGGAACGTCCTATCTCCGCGAGGAGTTATGTCGTTTTGGAACGTCATATCTCCGTGCGGAGTTATGTCGTTTTGGAACGTCATATCTCCGCGCGGAGTTATGTCGTTTTGGAACGTCATATCTCCGCGAGGAGTGGTGATTTGGAAGGTCATATCTCCGCGGGGAGTTATGTCGTTTTGGAACGTCATATTTCCGCGCGGAGTTATGTCGTTTTGGAACGTCATATCTCCGCGCGGAACTATTACCCGAGATATTACAAAAAAATAATCATCGAAAAAGTTTCGACTTTCGCACCGATCTCCATTTTGTCGATTTGGGTCAAAATTTTGGATTTCCTTTTTTTGATGCCAATCGATAGAACTGATCCTTACGAGTCAAAAATGGTATAAAATTCCTAAATCGGACATTATTTGACGGAAATATTCCAAAATATCATCAAAAAGGTTGACTTTACGATCTAATGGTTTTTTTGTCTTGAACATTTTTGAACCCATCGATGATTGATTTCTTTGAATGCCAATTGATGGTAGGGATCCGTACGCATTCAAAAAGGTATAACATTTTAAAATCAGACATTATTTACCCGAGATATTAAAAAAAAATCATCGAAAAAGTTTCGATTTTCGCAAAAAAACGTGGTGTTTTGGAAGGTCATATCACCGCGGGGAGTTATGTCGTTTTGGAACGTCATATCTCCCCAGGGAGTGATGTCGTTTTGGAACGTCATATCTCCGCGCGGAGTTATGTCGTTTTGGAACGTCATATCTCCGCGACGAATTATGTCGTTTTGAAACGTCATATCTCCGCGAGGAATTATGTCGTTTTGGAACGTCATATATCCGCGCGGAGTTATGTCGTTTTGGAACGTCATATCTCCGCGGCTGGCTATTACCCGAGATACTACAAGAAAAAATCATCGAAAAAGTTTCGATTTTCGCACCGATCTCCATTTTGTCGATTTGGGTCAAAATTTTGGATTTCCTTTTTTTGATGCCAATCGATAGAATTGATCCTTACGAGTCAAAAATGGTATAAAATTCCTAAATCGGACATTATTTTGGAAATATTCCAAAATATCATCAGAAAGGTTGACTTTACGAACTAATGGTTCTTTTGTCTTTAAAATTTTTGAACTCATCGATGATTGATTTCTTTAAATGCCAATTGATGGTAGGGATCCATACGCATTCAAAAAGGTATACCATTTTAAAATCAGACATTATTTACCCGAGATATTAAAAAAAAATCATCGAAAAAGTTTCGATTTTCGCAAAAAAACGTGGTGATTTGGAAGGTCATATCTCCCCAGGGAGTTATGTCGTTTTGGAACGTCATATCTCCCCAGGGAGTGATGTCGTTTTGGAACGTCATATCTCCGCGAGGAGCTATGTCGTTTTGGAACGTCATATCTCCGGAGGAGTTATGTCGTTTTGGAACGTCATATCTCCGCGCGGAGTTATGTCGTTTTGGAATGTCATATCTCCGCGCGGAATTATGTCGTTTTGGAACGTCATATCTCCGCGAGGAATTATGTCGTTTTGGAAGGTCATATATCCGCGCGGAGTTATGTCGTTTTGGAACGTCATATCTCCGCGAGGAGTGGTGATTTGGAAGGTCATATCTCCGCGGGGAGTTATGTCGTTTTGGAACGTCATATCTCCGCGCGGAGTTATGTCGTTTTGGAACGTCATATCTCCGCGCGGAACTATTACCCGAGATATTACAAAAAAATAATCATCGAAAAAGTTTCGACTTTCGCACCGATTTCCATTTTGTCGATTTGGGTCAAAATTTTTGATTTCCTTTTTTTGATGCCAATCGATAAAACTGATCCTTACGAGTCAAAAATGGTATAAAATTCCTAAATCGGACATTATTTGACGGAAATATTCCAAAATATCATCAAAATGGTTGACTTTACGAAGTAATGGTTTTTTTGTCTTGAACATTTTTGAACGCATCGATGATTGATTTCTTTGAATGCCAATTGATGGTAGGGATCCGTACGCATTCAAAAAAGTATAACATTTTAAAATCAGACATTATTTACCCGAGATATTAAAAAAAAATCATCGAAAAAGTTTCGATTTTCGCAAAAAAACGTGGTGATTTGCAAGGTCATATCTCCGCGGGGAGTTATGTCGTTTTGGAACGTCATATCTCCGCGAGGAGCTATGTCGTTTTGGAACGTCATATCTCCGCGCGGCGTTATGTCGTTTTGGAACGTCATATCTCCGCGGGGAGTTATGTCGTTTTGGAACGTCATATCTCCGCGCGGAGTTATGTCGTTTTGGAACGTCATATCTCCGCGCGGAGTTATGTCGTTTTGGACCGTCATATCTCTGCGCGGAGTTATGTCGTTTTGGAACGTCATATCTCCGCGGCTGGCTATTACCCGAGATACTACAAGAAAAAATCATCGAAAAAGTTTCGATTTTCGCACCGATCTCCATTTTGTCGATTTGGGTCAAAATTTTGGATTTCCTTTTTTTGATGCCAATCGATAGAATTGATCCTTACGAGTCAAAAATGGTATAAAATTCCTAAATCGGACATTATTTTGGAAATATTCCAAAATATCATCAGAAAGGTTGACTTTACGAACTAATGGTTCTTTTGTCTTTAAAATTTTTGAACTCATCGATGATTGATTTCTTTAAATGCCAATTGATGGTAGGGATCCATACGCATTCAAAAAGGTATAACATTTTAAAATCAGACATTATTTACCCGAGATATTAAAAAAAAATCATCGAAAAAGTTTCGATTTTCGCAAAAAAACGTGGTGATTTGGAAGGTCATATCTCCCCAGGGAGTTATGTCGTTTTGGAACGTCATATCTCCCCAGGGAGTGATGTCGTTTTGGAACGTCATATCTCCGCGCGGAGTTATGTCGTTTTGGAACGTCATATCTCCGCGACGAATTATGTCGTTTTGAAACGTCATATCTCCGCGAGGAATTATGTCGTTTTGGAACGTCATATATCCGCGCGGAGTTATGTCGTTTTGGAACGTCATATCTCCGCGCGGAGTTATGTCGTTTTGGAACGTAATATCTTCGCGCGGAGTTATGTCGTTTTGAAACGTCAAATCTCCGCGCGGAGTTATGTCGTTTTGAAACGTCAAATCTCCGCGCGGAGTTATGTCGTTTTGAAACGTCAAATCTCCGCGCGGAGTTATGTCGTTTTGGAACGTCATATCTCCGCGAGGAATTATGTCGTTTTGGAAGGTCATATATCCGCGCGGAGTTATGTCGTTTTATAACGTCATATCTCCGCGAGGAGTGGTGATTTGGAAGGTCATATCTCCGCGGGGAGTTATGTCGTTTTGGAACGTCATATCTCCGCGCGGAGTTATGTCGTTTTGGAACGTCATATCTCCGCGCGGAGTTATGTCGTTTTGGAACACGAGGATCCGCGCGGATATATGACGTTCCAAAACGACATAACTCCCCGCGGAGATATGACGTTCCAAAACGACATAACTCCGCGCGGAGATATGACGTTCCAAAACGACATAACTCCATGCGGAGATATGACGTTCCAAAACGACATAACTCCGCGCGGAGATTTGACGTTTCAAAACGACATAACTCCGCGCGAAGATATTACGTTCCAAAACGACATAACTCCGCGCAGAGATATGACGGTCCAAAACGACATAACTCCGCGCGGAGATATGACGTTCCAAAACAACATAACTCCGCGCGGAGATATGACGTTCCAAAACGACATAACTCCCCGCGGAGATATGACGTTCCAAAACGACATAACGCCGCGCGGAGATATGAAGTTCCAAAACGACATAGCTCCTCGCGGAGATATGACGTTCCAAAACGACATAACTCCCCGCGGAGATATGACCTTGCAAATCACCACGTTTTTTTGCGAAAATCGAAACTTTTTCGATGATTTTTTTTTAATATCTCGGGTAAATAATGTCTGATTTTAAAATGTTATACTTTTTTGAATGCGTACGGATCCCTACCATCAATTGGCATTCAAAGAAATCAATCATCGATGGGTTCAAAAATGTTCAAGACAAAAAAACCATTACTTCGTAAAGTCAACCATTTTGATGATATTTTGGAATATTTCTGTCAAATAATGTCCGATTTAGGAATTTTATACCATTTTTGACTCGTAAGGATCAGTTCTATCGATTGGCATCAAAAAAAGGAAATCCAAAATTTTGACCCAAATCGACAAAATGGAGATCGGTGCGAAAGTCGAAACTTTTTCGATGATTATTTTTTTGTAATATCTCGGGTAATAGTTCCGCGCGGAGATATGACGTTCCAAAACGACATAACTCCGCGCGGAGATATGACGTTCCAAAACGACATAACTCCCCGCGGAGATATGACCTTCCAAATCACCACTCCTCGCGGAGATATGACGTTCCAAAACGACATAACTCCGCGCGGATATATGACCTTCCAAAACGACATAATTCCTCGCGGAGATATGACGTTCCAAAACGACATAACTCCGCGCGGAGATATGACGTTCCAAAACGACATAACTCCGCGCGGAGATATGACGTTCCAAAACGACATAACTCCGCGCGGAGATATGACGTTCCAAAACGACATAACTCCTCGCGGAGATATGACGTTCCAAAACGACATAACTCCGCGCGGAGATATGACGTTCCAAAACGACATAGCTCCTCGCGGAGATATGACGTTCCAAAACGACATAACTCCGCGCGGAGATATGACGTTCCAAAACGACATAACTCCCCGCGGAGATATGACCTTCCAAAACACCACGCTTTTTTGCGAAAATCGAAACTTTTTCGATGATTTTTTTTTAATATCTCGGGTAAATAATGTCTGATTTTAAAATGTTATACCTTTTTGAATGCGTACGGATCCCTACCATCAATAGGCATTCAAAGAAATCAATCATAGATGGGTTCAAAAATGTTCAAGACAAAAAAACCATTAGTTCGTAAAGTTAACCTTTTTGATGATATTTTGGAATATTTCCGTCAAATGATGTCCGATTTAGGAATTTTATACCATTTTTGACTCGTAAGGATCAGTTCTATCGATTGGCATCAAAAAAAGGAAATCCAAAATTTTGACCCAAATCGACAAAATGGAGATCGGTGCGAAAATCGAAACTTTTTCGATGATTATTTTTTTGTAATATCTCGGGTAATAGTTCCGCGCGGAGATATGACGTTCCAAAACGTCATAACTCCGCGCAGAGATATGACGTTCCAAAACGACATAACTCCCCGCGGAGATATGACGTTCCAAAACGACATAACTCCCCGCGGAGATATGACCTTCCAAATCACCACTCCTCGCGGAGATATGACGTTATAAAACGACATAACTCCGCGCGGATATATGACCTTCCAAAACGACATAATTCCTCGCGGAGATATGACGTTCCAAAACGACATAATTCCGCGCGGAGATATGACGTTCCAAAACGACATAACTCCGCGCGGAGATATGACGTTCCAAAACGACATAACTCCTCGCGGAGATATGACGTTCCAAAACACCACGTTTTTTTGCGAAAATCGAAACTTTTTCGATGATTATTTTTTTGTAATATCTCGGGTAATAGTTCCGCGCGGAGATATGACGTTCCAAAACGACATAACTCCGCGCGGAGATATGACGTTCCAAAACGACATAACTCCCCGCGGAGATATGACCTTCCAAATCACCACTCCTCGCGGAGATATGACGTTCCAAAACGACATAACTCCGCGCGGATATATGACCTTCCAAAACGACATAATTCCTCGCGGAGATATGACGTTCCAAAACGACATAACTCCGCGCGGAGATATGACGTTCCAAAACGACATAACTCCGCGCGGAGATATGACGTTCCAAAACGACATAACTCCTCGCGGAGATATGACGTTCCAAAACGACATAACTCCTGCGGAGATATGACGTTCCAAAACGACATAGCTCCTCGCGGAGATATGACGTTCCAAAACGACATAACTCCGCGCGGAGATATGACGTTCCAAAACGACATAACTCCCCGCGGAGATATGACCTTCCAAAACGACATAACTCCCCGCGGAGATATGACCTTCCAAAACACCACGTTTTTTTGCGAAAATCGAAACTTTTTCGATGATTTTTTTTTAATATCTCGGGTAAATAATGTCTGATTTTAAAATGTTATACCTTTTTGAATGCGTACGGATCCCTATCATCAATTGGCATTCAAAGAAATCAATCATAGATGGGTTCAAAAATGTTCAAGACAAAAAAACCATTAGTTCGTAAAGTCAACCTTTTTGATGATATTTTGGAATATTTCCGTCAAATAATGTCCGATTTAGGAATTTTATACCATTTTTGACTCGTAAGGATCAGTTCTATCGATTGGCATCAAAAAAAGGAAATACAAAATTTTGACCCAAATCGACAAAATGGAGATCGGTGCGAAAGTCGAAACTTTTTCGATGATTATTTTTTTGTAATATCTCGGGTAATAGTTCCGCGCGGAGATATGACGTTCCAAAACGACATAACTCCGCGCGGATATATGACGTTCCAAAACGACATAATTCCTCGCGGTGATATGATTTAGGAATTTCATACCATTTTTGACTCGTAAGGATCAGTTCTATCGATTGGCATCAAAAAAAGGAAATCCAAAATTTTGACCCAAATCGACAAAATGGAGATCGGTGCGAAAGTCGAAACTTTTTCGATGATTATTTTTTTCTAATATCTCGGGTAATAGTTCCGCGCGGAGATATGACGTTCCAAAACGACATAACTCCGCGCGGAGATATGACGTTCCAAAACGACATAACTCCCCGCGGAGATATGACGTTCCAAAACGACATAACTCCCCGCGGAGATATGACCTTCCAAATCACCACTCCTCGCGGAGATATGACGTTCCAAAACGACATAACTCCGCGCGGAGATATGACGTTCCAAAACGAACTATTACCCGAGATATTACAAACAAAAAATCATCGAAAAAGTTTCGATTTTCGCACCGATCTCCATTTTGTCGATTTGGGTCAAAATTTTGGATTTCCTTTTTTTGATGCCAATCGATAGAATTGATCCTTACGAGTCAGAAATGGTATAAAATTCATAAATCGGACATTATTTGACGGAAATATTCCAAAATATCATCAAAAAGGTTGACTTTTCGAACTAATGGTTTTTTGTCTTGAACATTTTTGAACCCATCGATGATTCATTTCTTTGAATGCCAATTGATGGTAGGGATCCGTACGCATTCAAAAAGGTATACCATTTTAAAATCAGACATTATTTACCCGAGATATTAAAAAAAAATCATCGAAAAAGTTTCGATTTTCGCAAAAAAAACGTGGTGATTTGGAAGGTCATATCTCCGCGGGGAGTTATGTCGTTTTGGAACGTCATATCTCCTAGCGGAGTTATGTCGTTTTGGAACGTCATATCTCCTAGCGGAGTTATGTCGTTTTGGAACGTCATATCTCCGCGCGGAGTTATGTCGTTTTGGAACGTCATATCTCCGCGCGGAGTTATGTCGTTTTGGAACGTCATATCTCCGCGCGGAGTTATGTCGTTTTGGAACGTCATATCTCCGCGCGGAGTTATGTCGTTTTGGAACGTCATATCTCCGAGCGGAGTTATGTTGTTTTGGAACGTCATATCTCCGCGGGGAGTTATGTGATTTTGGAACGTCATATCTCCGCGCGGAGCTATTACCCGAGATATTACAAAAAAAAATATTCGAAACAGTTTCGATTTTCACAAAAAAAACGTGGTGATATCTCCGCGGGGAGTTATGTCGTTTTGGAACGTCATATCTCCGCGCGGAGCTATTACCCGATATATTACAAGAAAAAATCATCGAAAAAGTTTCGATTTTCGCACCGATCTCCATTTTGTGGATTTGGGTCAAAACTTTGGATTTCCTTTTTTTATGCCAATCGATAGATTCGATCCTTACGAGTCAAAAATGGTATGAAATTCCTAAATCGGACATTATTTGACGGAAATATTCCAAAATATCATCAAAAAAGTTGACTTTACGAACTAATGGTTTTTTTGTCTTGAACATTTTTAAACCCATCGATGATTGATTTCTTTGAATGCAAATTGATGGTAGGGATCCATACGCATTCAAAAAAGTATAACATTTTAAAATCAGACATTATTTACCCGAGATATTAAAAAAAAATCATCGAAAAAGTTTCGATTTTCGCAAAAAAACGTGGTGATTTGGAAGGTCATATCTCCGCGGGGAGTTATGTCGTTTTGGAACGTCATATCTCCGCGCGGAGCTATTACCCGAGATATTACAAAAAAAATCATCGAAAAAGTTTCGATTTTCGCACCGATCTCCATTTTGTCGATTTGGGTCAAAACTTTGGATTTCCTTTTTTTATGCCAATCGATAGAATCGATCCTTACGAGTCAAAAATGGTATGAAATTCCTAAATCGGACATTATTTGACGGAAATATTCCAAAATATCATCAAAAAGGTTGACTTTACGAACTAATGGTTTTTTGTCTTTAACATTTTTGAGCTCATCGATGATTAATTTCTTTGAATGCCAATTGATGGTCGGGATCCGTACGCATTCAAAAAGGTATAACATTTTAAAATCAGACATTATTTACCCGAGATATTAAAAAAAAATCATTGAAAAAGTTTCGATTTTCGCAAAAAAACGTGGTGATATGGAAGGTCATATCTCCGCGGGGAGTTATGTCGTTTTGGAACGTCATATCTCCGCGGGGAATTATGTGATTTTGGAACGTCATATCTCCGCGCGGAGCTATTACCCGAGATATTACAAGAAAAAATCATCGAAAAAGTTTCGATTTTCGCACCGATCTCCATTTTGTAGATTTGGGTCAAAACTTTGGATTTCCTTTTTTTATGCCAATCGATAGAATTGATCCTTACGAGTCAAAAATGGTATAAAATTCATAAATCGGACATTATTTGACGGAAATATTCCAAAATATCATCAAAAAGGTTGACTTTACGAACTAATGTTTATTTTGTCTTTAACATTTTTGAACCCATCGATGATTAGTTTCTTTGAATGCCAATTGATGGTAGGGATCCGTACGCATTCAAAAAGGTATAACATTTTAAAATCAGAATTTATTTACCCGAGATATTAAAAAAAAATCATCGAAAAAGTTTAGATTTTCGCAGAAAAACGCGGTGATTTGGAAGGTCATATCTCCGCGGGGAGTTATGTCGTTTTGGAACGTCATATCTCCGCGCGGAGTTATGTCGTTTTGGAAAGTCATATCTCCGCGCGGAGTTATGTCGTTTTGGAACGTCATATCTCCGGAGGAGTTATGTCTTTTTGGAACGTCGTATCTCCGGAGAAGTTATTTCGTTTTGGAACGTCATATCTCCGCGAAGAGTTATGTCGTTTTGGAACGTCATATCTCCGCGCGGAGTTATGTCGTTTTGGAACGTCATATCACCGCGCGGAGTTATGTCGTTTTGGAACGTCATATCTCCGCATGGAGGTTTGTCGTTTTGGAACGTAATATCTTCGCGCGGAGTTATGTCGTTTTGGAACGTAATATCTCCGCGCGGAGGTATTCCCCGAGATATTACAAAAAAAATCATCGAAAAAGTTTCGATTTTCGCACCGATCTCCATTTTGTCGATTTGGGTCAAAATTTTGGATTTCCTTTTCTTGATGCTAATCGATAGAACTGATCCTTACGAGTCAAAAATGGTATAAAATTCCTAAATCGGACATTATTTGACGGAAATATTCCAAAATATCATCAAAAAAGTTGACTTTACGAACTAATGTTTATTTTGTCTTTAACATTTTTAAACCCATCGATGATTCATTTCTTTGAATGCCAATTGATGCTAGGGATCCGTACGCATTCAAAAAGGTATAACATTTTAAAATCAGACATTATTTACCCGAGATATTAAAAAAAAATCATCGAAAAAGTTTCGATTTTCGCAAAAAAACGTGGTGATTTGGAAGGTCATATCTCCGCGGGGAGTTATGTCGTTTTGGAACGTCATATCTCCGCGCGGAGTTATGTCGTTTTGGAACGTCATATCTAAGCGAGGAGTAATGTCGTTTTGGAACGTCATATCTCCGCGGGGAGTTATGTCGTTTTGGAACGTCATATCTCCGCGCGGAACTATTACCCGAAATATTACAAAAAAAAATCATCGAAAAAGTTTCGATTTTCGCACCGATCTCCATTTTGTCGATTTGGGTCAAAATTTTGGATTTCCTTTTTTTGATGCCAATCGATAGAATCGATCCTTACGAGTCAAAAATGGTATGAAATTCCTAAATCGGACATTATTTGACGGAAATATTCCAAAATATCATCAAAAAAGTTGACTTTACGAACTAATGGTTTTTTTGTCTTGAACATTTTTAAACCCATCGATGATTGATTTCTTTGAATGCAAATTGATGGTAGGGATCCATACGCATTCAAAAAAGTATAACATTTTAAAATCAGACATTATTTACCCGAGATATTAAAAAAAAATCATCGAAAAAGATTCGATTTTCGCAAAAAAACGTGGTGATTTGGAAGGTCATATCTCCGCGGGGAGTTATGTCGTTTTGGAACGTCATATCTCCGCGAGGAGTTATGTCGTTTTGGAACGTCATATCTCCGCGCGGAGTTATGTCGTTTTGGAACGTCATATCTCCGCGAGGAGTTATATCGTTTCGGAACGTCATATCTCCGCGCGGAGTTATGTCGTTTTGGAACGTCATATCTCCGCGAGGAGTTATGTCGTCTCGGAACGTCATATCTCCGCGCGGAGTTATGTTGTTTTGGAACGTCATATCTCCGCGCGGAGTTATGTCGTTCTGGAACGTCATATCTCCGCGCGGAGGTATTACCCGAGTTATTACAAAAAAAATCATCGCAAAAGTTTCGATTTTCGCAAAAAAACGTGGTTATTTGGAAGGTCATATCTCCGCGGGGAGTTATGTCGTTTTGGAACGTCATATCTCCGCGCGGAGCTATGTCGTTTTGGAACGTCATATCTCCGCGCGGAGTTATGTCGTTCTGGAACGTCATATCTCCGCGCGGAGGTATTACCCGAGATATTACAAAAAAATATCATCGAAAAAGTTTCGATTTTCGCACCGATCTCCATTTTGTCGATTTGGGTCAAAATTTGGATTTCCTTTTTTTGATGCCAATCGATAGAACTGATCCTTACGAGTTGAAAATGGCATAAAATTCCTAAATCGGACATTATTTGACGGAAATATTCCAAAATATCATCAAAAAGGTTGACTTTACGTACTAATGGTTTTTTTGTCTTTAAAATTTTTGAACCCATCGATGATTAATTTCTTTGAATGCCAATTGATGGTAGGGATCCGTAGGCATTCAAAAAGGTATAACATTTTAAAATCAGACATTATTTACCCGAGATATTAAAATAAAATCATCGCAAAAGTTTCGATTTTCGCAAAAAAACGTGGTGATTTGGAAGGTCATATCTCCGCGGGGAGTTATGTCGTTTTGGAACGTCATATCTCCGCGCGGAGTTGTGTCGTTTTGGAACGTCATATCTCCGCGGGGAGTTATGTCGTTTTGGAACGTAATATCTTCGCGCGGAGTTATGTCGTTTTGGAACGTGAAATATTCCAAAATATCATCAAAAAGGTTGACTTTACGAACTAATGGTTTTTTTGTCTTGAACATTTTTAAACCCATCGATGATT
This sequence comes from Drosophila virilis, assembly GCF_030788295.1. Taxonomy (NCBI): domain Eukaryota; kingdom Metazoa; phylum Arthropoda; class Insecta; order Diptera; family Drosophilidae; genus Drosophila; species Drosophila virilis. The sequence goes on from NC_091543.1 coordinate 16,124,525, forward strand.
GATTTCTTTGAATGCAAATTGATGGTAGGGATCCATACGCATTCAAAAAGGTATAACATTTTAAAATCAGACATTATGTACCTGAGATATTAAAAAAAAATCATCGAAAAAGATTCGATTTTCGCAAAAAAACGTGGTGATTTGAAAGGTCATATCTCCGCGGGGAGTTATGTCGTTTTGGAACGTCATATCTGCGCGAGGAGTTATGTCGTTTTGGAACGTCATATTTCCGCGCGGAGTTATGTCGTTTTGGAACGTCATATCTCCGCGAGGAGTTATGTCGTTTCGGAACGTCATATCTCCGCGCGGAGTTATGTTGTTTTGGAACGTCATATCTCCGCGCGGAGTTATGTTGTTTTGGAACGTCATATCTCCGCGCGGAGTTATGTCGTTCTGGAACGTCATATCTCCGCGCGGAGGTATTACCCGAGTTATTACAAAAAAAATCATCGCAAAAGTTTCGATTTTCGCAAAAAAACGTGGTGATTTGGAAGGTCATATCTCCGCGGGGAGTTATGTCGTTTTGGAACGTCATATCTCCGCGCGGAGCTATGTCGTTTTGGAACGTCATATCTCCGCGCGGAGTTATGTCGTTTTGGAACGTAATATCTTCGCGCGGAGTTATGTCGTTTTGGAACGTCAAATCTCCGCGGGGAGTTATGTCGTTTTGGAACGTCATATCTCCGCGCGGAGTTATGTCGTTTTGGAACGTAATATCTCCGCGCGGAGTTATGTCGTTTTGGAAAGTCAAATCTCCGCGCGGAGTTATGTCGTTTTGGAACGTCAAATCTCCGCGCGGAGTTATGTCGTTTTGGAACGTTATATCTCCGCATGGAGTTATGTCGTTTTGGGACGTCATATCTCCGCGCGGAGTTATGTCGTTTTGGAACGTCATATCTCCGCGCGGAGATATTACAAAAAAAAAAATCATCGAAAAAGTTTCGATTTTCGCACCGATCTCCATTTTGTAGATTTGGGTCAAAATTTTGGATTTACTTTTTTTGATGCCAATCGATAGAATTGATCCTTACGAGTCAAAAATGGTATAAAATTCTTAAATCGGACATTATTTGACGGAAATATTCCAAAATATCATCAAAAAGGTTGACTTTACGAACTAATGGTTTTTTCGTCTTGAACATTTTTGAACCCATCGATGATTGATTTCTTTGAATGCCAATTGATGGTAGGGATCCGTACGCATTCAAAAAGGTATAACATTTTAAAATCAGATATTATTTACCTCTCCGCGCGGAGTTATGTCGTTTTGGAACGTCATATCTCCGCGCGGAGTTATGTCGTTTTGGAACGTCATATCTCCGCGCGGAGTTATGTCGTTTTGGAACGTCATATCTCCGCGCGGAGTTATGTCGTTTTGGAGCGTAATATCTCCGCGCGGAGTTATGTCGTTTTGGAACGTCATATCTCCGCGCGGAGTTATGTCGTTTTGGAACGTCATATCTCTGCGCGGAGTTATGTCGTTTTGGAACGTCATATCTCTGCGCGGAGTTATGTCGTTTTGGAACGTCATATCTCCGCGCGGAGTTATGTCGTTTTGGAACGTCATATCTCCGCGCGGAGCTATTACCCGAGATATTACAAAAAAAAAAAAATCATCGAAAAAGTTTCGATTTTCGCACCGATCTCCATTTTGTCGATTTGGATCAAAATTTTGGATTTCCTTTTTTTTGATGCCAATCGATAGAACTGATATCCTTACGAGTCAAAAATGGTATAAAATTCCTAAATCGGACATTATTTGACGGAAATATTCCAAAATATCATCAAAAAGGTTGACTTTACGAACTAATGGTTTTTTCGTCTTGAACATTTTTGAACCCATCGATGATTGATTTCTTTGAATGCCAATTGATGGTAGGGATCCGTACGCATTCAAAAAGGTATAACATTTTAAAATCAGACATTAATTACCTGAGATATTAAAAAAATCATCGAAAAAGATTCGATTTTCGCACCGATCTCCATTTTGTCGATTTGGGTCAAAACTTTGGATTTCCTTTTTTTATGCCAATCGATAGAATTGATAACCTTACGAGTCAAAAATGGTATAAAATTCCTAAATCGGACATTATTTGACGGAAATATTCCAAAATATCAAAAAAGGTTGACATTACGAACTAATGGTTTTTTTGTCTTTAACATTTTTGAACCCATCGATGATTAATTTCTTTGAATGCCAATTGATCGTAGGGTACGCATTCAAAAAGGTATAACATTTTAAAATCAGACATTATTTATTTATCAGTATTTGAAAGTTTGGGTTAACAAACATTTGATGAATATATTTTTAAATAATTGAACGAAGATAAACATTAAATATTTACACAAATATAAAAACTTTATAAACAAATATGAATAATTGATGAACAAAGATTATAAATATTAAAACAAATTACAAATATTTGTTGAAAAAAAAAAAAACAGAATCCTATAAGTGTAAAAACCAGGCGTCAATAATGTTCAACTTTTCGTTCGGTTTTTTTTTCTTCGGTCGATTTAAAATTATAAATATTTTATGAAAATTTATAACAAAAATCCGCAGCAAAATCTGTATTCAGTTTAATCCAGGCTGCGTTGAAAATGTTCGGCCTTGCGGCCTGTTTTCTTAGGATCGATGGACAGCACAGTCTGTGACTTGAATTTCCGAAAATGCCATTGTAAAGTATGCACGCACATATAAAATATAGAATGGAAATCGTTATAGATGTGTGAGTATAATGCTGACAAGCCGAGAGTGCCCGACTAGTAAATACTCTGTACTTGTTTCAGAATTGCGCAATTCAATTTAAAGGAAGTTTAAGTTTAAAAAGTTATTTTTTTGCGCCCAGCTGCGATATGCTATGCTATAAAAGAACCTGCTTAGTGAATATGAAAATCTACAATGGTAAAAACTACATTCCAGATTACATATCAGTCGGTTGAGATCGACGCCCTCTTCCAGAAAAAGGAACAGACGGATTGGAGACAGCTTTAACGACTCTTCTGTAAGTGATTTGAAAAACTAACATGATAAACTCTGCACTATCCTCCTTCCATCTCTTACATACTTTGGAGCCGAAACACTTTCAAGAGCCCGACTTGCACGGATCTATGGGGCATCACTGACTGACTTACCATCCCGATGGTCGATTGTTGTTTGGCCTTCATTTGGCCACATTGCTCCTGCAGCTGCTCACATTTGGTCTGTAGATGCTCCATTCTGTCGCGATCTTGTTCAATCTTTCTGTGCATAACACTTATGCGATGCAAATAGTTTGCCCTCTCTAGTACCAGACCCTCGTTGGAGAAGCGCATGTCAGACAGGTCCTTTCTCAATTTGGCCAACTTGACCTCCAGGCTCTTGACGATGCGGCGAGTATTATACTCTCGCTGCGCGATCCCTCGGCCCTCCGATTGCAACTTGCCAAGGCGACCATGTAGGTGGCCGATCACCAGATTCTGGCGCAATCGCAGGGTGTTAAGCTCCTGAAGCGTACTGTCCAGCTTCTTCTGGGCCACGTTGTAGACTTTAGATTCGGTAGCCATTTGCTTTTTGAATTCTGCGAGCGAATCTTCATTTTCACAGAGTTGTTGCAACAGCTCGGCCGAGTGCAACTTCTGCAGTTGAATCGCCTCGTTGAGGTCACCCACTTGAAGTGTTAGACGCATTATTTCATTATCGGTGAGCGCCAGCTTAGCTTGCAGGCTGTGCAGTTCAAACTGGGCCAGGTGGAGCGAGTTCTCTAGACGCCTTATATCGCATACAGATGCCGTATATTCATCCATGGAGCGCGCGTGCTGCTGCCGAAATGTGGCTAGCTCCCGCTCGGCACATTTAGCCTGTTCCTTGTAGGCTTTCACTTCCTTCTGCAGAGTGTTCTTTTCTTGCCGCAATGCGGCCAGGTGCTCCTTGTGCTTGACTAGCGCACGCCTGGCCTGCGCCAAATCGTGCGTGCTGCTGATCGGCTCCGGCGACTTCTCCACTCTTCTTTCGAAGGCGCTGATCTGAGCCTTTTGCGCTTTAAGCTGAAAGTCCTTCAGCTCTAGCTTCTTTTGTAGCTTAACAATCTCTCGTTCTATTTCCGCACGCTTCTCCTCCATCAGCTTTGTTTGGCCCTCCGTCAGAGCTAAATATTTCTCCTGCTCCTCTTTAATGTGCTCTTGCAAATTTGTCCTCTCCTGTTGGAGTGCGTCGTACTCTTGGACAACATACTCTATGCGCTGCAGCTTTTGTTCAGCCTCTGCAAGTTGTTCGAGCGGCTTCTCCAATCTCTTCTCCGCTTTATCTAGCTTCTCTACAGTGTTCGCTTGCACTTCCTGCGCATGGGCCAACTCCTGCTGAACCTTGTCGAATTGCTTTTTGAGGTCTTCCAATTGCTCCAACGTCAGCAGTTGCAGCTGCTGCAAATCATTTAGCTGACCATATGCGGTTGCCGTCTCCTGCTTTGAACTGTCCAATTTCACTTGCAGATCCAGCTGCTGTGCCTGCATTGCCTTTATATGCTCCTGGGCGCGATTCAGTTCATCTTGTACTTTGGCCTTTATCACTTGAGCCTTTTCCAACTGTTCCTGCATGCTCTCCAAACGCATTTTGTAATTGCTGAGCTTCTCGCTCATGTTTAGCTGTGCGCAGTCCTGGTCGTACATGTGCCTGCGGGCGATTTCCAGCTGCTTGACAAGCTCATCCTTGTCTTCTACCCCCGACGCAGTAGCTCTGCTGCTCCGAGCATCCTTTAATTGCTTTTCCAAGTGATCAATTCTTACCTTGTAGCTGACAATTTGCTGGGCGAGCTCCTTTTGGTGGGACGCGTGCCCAATTATTTCGTGGTAGGCGGTATTCAGTTCGTCTTCTAGTCCAGATTGATCCATTGTGACAGTTTTGGGCTTCTCCCTCAGTTTCTGCTGCGTCATTATCAATTGTTTTTGCAATTGCTCAATTGTCCTTGCCTGCTGCTCGGCATCCTTAAGCTGGACAGCGCGCTCCTTTATCTGCTGCTGTAGATTTTTAACACGCTTCTTATAGGTAGCCAGATTTTTCTCAAGCCAATCCTTATGTTCGGCGGTCAGTCGAGCTTCATTTTGGAATGCATTCGTTTCGCGTCTTCGCATCTCACCCATCTGTTCCTGCAGTAGTTCAGCATGATCTCGGTAATACCTGGCCGTCTTCACCAACTTGTGATTTACCACTTTCAGTTTCTGCACTTCTTCACGTGCGATTGTCAACTTCTCGACCAGTTTCTTTTCCTGCTGACTTGGGCAGTTGTGGCTCTGGGACATAGTCAGCTGTTCCTGTAAGTTTGCTTTTTGCTCTTGATAGCTAAGAAGCTCGCGGCCCAACTGCATATTCGCGTAGTTGGCATCTTGCAGCTCCTGCATCACCATCTCTAGCTGATCTACCAGGCCCGAAGCCAATTTGCCGTTCTTGGCACGTTCCAGTTGGCGCTGTAGATGCTCCACCTTCTGTTGATACTGGGTGACGGCTCTAGCCAGTCTCAGGCGCTCCCGTTTTTGTACCTCGATCTCTTTATGCGCCTCAAACAGCTGGCACTCCATCTGCCAATCCTGATTGGATGGTTGCTGTAATTCTTCCACCAGCTGTTGGTAGTCGGTCAGATTTTCAGCTAGCCTCTGGCGTTCGCTCTGCTCCTTCTGCAGGTCCACTTGTGCGGCCTGCAGCTGCTCTTCTCTCTTCTTTAGCTGGAGCTGTAGGCCTTCCAGCTGCTGGCTCAGCCCGCTCTCGACGCTTGACGGCTGCTGGAGCCTCCCTCTGGAGCCGCCAAGCTGATCAACAGACAGTGCCGACTGCCATTGATGCTCTCTTGGTGCTTGGCTTTGCTTCAGCTGGCATTCTAAGCTTTCAACCTGTACCCGGCATACTTCCAGCTTTTCGGACAGCTGCTGATTGGCAGAATCTCGGGCATCTAGCTCTATTGCGGCAGCCTTCTGTTGTTCCAGTAACTGCACTTGCAGCTCCGATTGCTTATTAGTGCTTAGCTCTTGGCTTATAACCAGCTCCTGCTCCAAGTATTCGACGTGTTGCTGTAGCTCTGCGAAATCCCGGCCCTGCCCCACGACCACAAATGAAGTACCTTCCACAGGACATGCCTGCCTAACGCGTTGATCCATATTTGTTAGCGATACTTTCAGCTCGGTGAACATATTGGCCAAGTGTTCTAGTTCGCGATTCCGATCGTTGACCAAATCGAAGGCATCATTGAGTTTCGACTCAAGCTCCGATGAATATTGTTTGTAAGTCTCCAGCTGCTTCTCCAATCCCTTCGATTCGCCACCACGCCGGGAGACAAAGAGTCTGTGGCTCAGCTGCAGATTTTCGTTTTTCATATCGTTCAGCTCATGGCGTGCAATCCTCAGCTCCTGTTTAAGCACCGAATACTTGTCCTGCTGAATGGCCGACTGTAGCTCCTGCTCCAGCTGTTTATTTTGATCCTTAGCAGCGCTTAGCTGTTGCTGCAGCTCATCTACCAGTGTCTTTTGATTCTCCTCGTCGATCAGCTGCATCTCGTACTTGGGCAGCTTGTAGTCCGAGACTATTCGGGCAATCTGTGCGATGTGATCCATTACGTTGTTTTTGATATCGTCTAGTAATAAGGTCAGTCGGCGCTGGTGCACGACAAGCATTTGATTATCTATGACCAGGGGCATGTTGAGATTCACATTTAGGCGGACCATGCCGCATACGTAATTAATCATCTTTGCCTTGAGCCGGCCCAGCACTGAACCCAGTTTCTGGTGGTACTTGTGGAGCTCCTGCTCGTCTGAAATCTCTGACATGTCCTGCTCGGACTCCAGCTTATTGATATATGCGATCTGGTGCGTTAACTCCTGCCCGAACCAGTTGCATTCGCTAGTTTTGTAATCCAACTGTTCCTCCAGATACTTTATATAATGCTCCAACCTTAGGCGATTCTGCTGCTGATCGCTGTACTGCATCAGGCAGCTCCTGTATTCGCTGGTCAAGTGCACGCTGGTCGCCTCCAGCCCCTTGAAATCGGACATAAATTGTTCTATCTGCAGCCGCAGCTGCTCCAAGGCATTCATGCCTGTCTCTTGGCTCATTGACGACACATTGCAGATATTTTCCACTTCCAGCAGCATCTTTCGGATGTTCGTTTCGTAGGCACTCAACGCATCCATCGTCGCCGGCATTGTGCTTTGCAATTGCGTGTTTAGGGTATCCAGACATCTGTAGTTGGCCACAAAATGGACGAGTTGTTTGCGCAACTGATGGAAAACGTCGCCGGGCTCATCGTCTGGCTCGACGGCTAGATTGTTGTAATCGGCTAATATTTGGAGCATTTCGGCGGCGAACGCGTTCTGGGCTTGAATCTGTTGCTGGTACAGAGCCATGGGATCTTGATCCAGTTGCACCGATCGCCCTACGAACGCCGGCTGCTCGTCCCTCTGATTATGCGATGCCGTCAAGCAGGCGGCTTGCTCCACGTTCAGCTGCTTATAGTAAAGATGGACAGGATTGGGTTTCCTATTAGCTAACAGGCTTGGCTTGACCTATGTCTACTTGTCGATTATCACATACCGTTTCATTGGCTGGCAAAGTCTGGTTATGCGATTCATACTTTGCGGCCATCTGGTCCATGGTATACTCAATAAGGCCAAAGAGCGTTGGTATCGAATCGTCGTTCAGTGGCAGTTCCGGCATCTCCACGTTGTGCGTCCGAATAAGCCCCAAAACATTTTGCTTGAATCTCATGCGTTCGTTCTCCGCAGAAGCTAATGCCTCCACCAAATCGTTTCGCTTAGCCGATTGTGATTTCTCTTCCGTGCTAACACCAATATCGTCCGTGGTGTCATTCAGCTCAAAACTGCCTCTGCGCAGGCGCATCTTTAGCGCTTCGCAGTCTGAGCGTAGACCTTCCAGCGTACGCTCCCTGTCCATCACGATCCCGTCCGCACTGTCCACGAGGTCCTGCAGTTCGTGAATGCGTTCCAAGTACGACTGTGCGTTCGAGTCGGACACTTGCATCTAAATCAAGAACGAGATTCCATTAGCTCCGGATTAAACACAATGATTGACAGCTTTAATATCGAAGTAAAAGGAATATTGGCTTACCTTCTTGGTTAGCTCATCGTTGCTAGTTTGTAAGGCTCTTATATGATCTTTAAGCAGTTCAATGAGCGTATCCTTGTCTACGTTCCTATTCATCATGTCCAATTGTAGCTGATTGAATGAGTGTTATAATGGTATTTCATAATTGGGTTAATATATTTTATTTTGCCTACTATTTCATTTTCGATGAAACCCTCTGCATTCTCGTCCGCGCTGCGATATTTTGAACTGGAAGAATTCCCCAGTTCCTTTTTATTCGACTGCACCAAGGTATTGCTTGCTTTGGCTTCAAGCTGTTCGTTCTTTGGAGCGAATTACACGAGTTATCAAGGATTCGAATGGATCATCATTATAAAGAGAAACTCACGTTGTTATTATCGCCAACGCATTTCTCGTCCTCGTCCTCCTCCTCGCTAGATCGCAAGGAATCTGTATCGATGGTGGCCAACGTGTATATATTATAAAGAATGCTGGGCTCCGATTGAGAGGAACCTTTTTCGCGGAACAGAGCTACCCTAGACTTGGAATACGTTTTTGTCGGCATCTTTTCATTTGGCTGGTTATCAATCAGAACGTCTCTCTCCGTTCTAATGCTATTGTTGCTGCCAAGCAGATCCTTGCCTGGAGGCGCGTTTTCATATGGGTCTTTATCCATCAAACAGTACTTCTCTTCGGTATCGACACCTGAACTGCTGCTGGTGGGCAGAGGAGGGACGTCAGCCTGGTTGGCGAAGGTGCGCCAAGAACGGCTGTGTTTACGTAGAAGCCTGGTCGGGGTCAACGAACTGTTTTCTGGTAAATTGCATTCATGGATGCTTTCCTCGACAGCTTTGTTATCCTTGTAATCGGGTTCTCGTCCTCCGGCGGCTTCGTCTAATACGTAATCGGCTTCTCCACTCGCCTCATTATCAGGGCTATGCTCTTCTGTGGCTTCGTTCTCGATATGATCGGGCTCATTTTCAAAATTCTCTTCTTCAGTTTGAGATTTCTGTGGTTCAGGCGTCTCGTCTAGAATATTGGGTTCATTTTCATATGCTTCGGCGTCCTCTTCGATAGAATCCGAATCCTCTTCGGCGCCCTCTGAGTAGTATTCCTCAACGGTTTTGTTCAATATATAATCGGGACTATTCAGGTATTCGGCTTGCTCGCTGGCCTCACTATCAGAGTTGTATTCCTGTACATAATCTTGTCCATTTTCATTTTCTTCGACGGCTTCTTCAAAGTATTCGGATTTTTCGTCGGCCTCATCAGAATCGAGTTCCCCGCCAGATTCTTTTTCTGTATAATCGGCTTGATTTTCATTTTCTGCGTCAGCTTCTTTCACAATGTATTCAGACACTGCGCGCGGCTCATCAGAGTTGCGTTCTTCGTTTGCCTCGTCCCCAATAAAATAGGGCACATTTTCTTCGACGGCCTCTCCCCCAATGTATTCAGATGCTTCGCCGGCCCCATCAGAGTCGCCTTCTTCGATGGCTTCGTCCTCTATATAATCGAGTTCGTTTTCATCAGCGGCCTCGCTCACACATTCTTCACCCATCACATATTCGCCGCAGCCGCAACCCGACGAATCGCTATCGCCATTATGCTCAGGAGAATCTTCTTGAAAACCGGAGGGCATCCGGGTGATGCATTCGTGCAAAAGAACTCTCGATAGATTGGACATATCTGGGATGTATCGAGTGAAGAGTTCAATACAGTTTTCAATATAATTATCTTGAAAGACACCGTCCGGAATATAGTCGATGCCGCCGTTATCGCTGGCGTATCGCCATAGAAGAGAATATACATAGGCGTAATCGCTGGCAGCGATGCTGCCATTTTGTTTTAGTTGGGGCTCGAAATTGGGAAAATTCTCTGCAAATCGGATATTATTTGTATTTGAGACTAATGCCTAATAAGGCCTAATAATGCCAGTACGTGCGCACCTTCCAAAAAATAAAGCAGTGGGCTACTTGCAGACTCTGGATTGAAGGACGACAAATATTTCACGCGGTCTGCGTATGCCGAAAAGAAAATTTCGGGCTCTAGATCATCCAAGCACACTGGAGTTGGTTCGATGAGCTCACAGTCCCTAACCTGTAAGGTATTGCTGAAATTTGTGATACACTTGGAAAACCAAAATAAGTAGAACACTTACCCATTTCAAGAGCACCTTCTTCCAAGTGGAAAGCTCCATTACACATTAAGAAATTCAGTCAAGCCCCAAAAATTTAGCTTATTAGTATGTGATTGGCTCTCACTTTAATTTCTAAAAATGCTGGAACCTTTAGAAAGATAACCGGATTAAATATTCTATGTGCTACTCCCTTGATGTGCACATTCAAAATGATAGAGAATATCCTGCTGTTGAGTTAGCTAAGGAATTGTTATGAAGTTCACTGCGTTGCCTATTTTGTTTTCTGCAAAGAGTGTTGGGTAACGTGTGCAGCCAGCGTCAAGGCTAAGGGGTGTTGGACAAGCTTTACTAATCGGTGAATATTACTTATTTTCTGGGTTAACTAAGGCTTTTTAATAAAATTGATTGTGTTGCTTGTACATGTACTAATCGATCGATTATATTTGCTTGTGAATTATAATTTAAGCAGCATTTATTTTGTTTGTACATGTTTCTCAACTGAATATTATATGGTGTTTTGGCAATATTGTCGTGGTTAATAATCCTAATGTCAAGATGTGACATTTTTTTCATGTGAATTTTTTTTTTCATTTGTTTATTTTTCAATCTAAGTATATACTTGAATATATATATTATTTTATTGATTAATATTAGTTAGAAAGCATAATTACGATGTAGTTGAAACATTACAAAGATTCTTATAAGGCATGAGTAGTTTTCGTTTTCAAATATTCGTTATTATCTGAATTGGAAAAGCGAGAATGAGCTTTTGCTGGTTAAGTTGAAATCTTTGCGTCTCTTTCTTTTGCTGGGTGCGCTTTTAAGCTACCGTAAACGTGCGTTGAATTGCAGGCCAAGGACACGCGAGTCCTTGCACATTGGCGCTTCGCAGCTTCCAGCTGAGCATATTGCCATATCCTTAACAGAGTCCTGGCGCTCGCTGGCTGCTGCTTGCTGTGCGCCTGCTGCGCTGGCTGAGTTTGAGGCGTATCTAGGCGTGGTGTCTGCTCCGTGCACGACCTTGAGAGCGGCCGGATGCTGGCTTCTGGCTGCTGAATTGAGAGGCGGTTCGCTCGCCGCATCCGCTTAATTGCTCGGCCCGGCCCGGCCCGGCCCGGCCCAGGCACGTGCGAAAGGAACAGCAAGCGAGCAGCGATAAGGGCGTCGCCAGGTCTATGCCCACCAATGGCTGGGCGAGCACGGCCTCGTCCCTGACGGACGAGCCGAGGCGAGACGAGGCTGGGCGTCCTTCGGTGTTGTCCTCTGCGCGATTCCAATTAAGCAATTAAAAATGCGCCGGGAATGAGCTAAATGGTGTTCCGGCCGCGTCTGGGGCAAACATTTTCAGCTTTTTAATTAAGACGATGCCGGCGTAATAGGATAGAAGAAGATGCGCTGCAAAAAGCGTAGGTCGAAATGTGTGCAGCTAATGAAGAGGGTGGCCAATGTGCCGGGCAGCAACATTTTCCACTAATTGGCTGAGCTCTTAGGCCGCGCAGCACAGGGCATAACGGAGTGTGGGGGTGGGAGTGGGAGTGGGACTGGGAGTGGGAGTAGGCTGGGCTGCTGTCTCTGCTCTGTTTTGCTGTGTGCTGTGCTGCCTGCCTGCGATTAATTAAAAACAACATTTAATGAATTCGCAGCGCGCAACATAAACTGCATTCCACGAGAGACGGGGCGGAGCTCAAGTTCAAGTCGTTGATGCCGCTGCCGCTGTCGACGCCGACGTCGACGCCGCAGCTGCTGCTGCTGCTGCTGCTGCTGCTGCTGCTGCTGCTGCTGCTGGCAACGAAGTCGTTCGGGCAAGTGCCCGATGCTTGCCATCGCGTGTGCGTACGATTTCAGGGGCCTTCAGTCAGTCGATTTTCGAACAGGCGTGCAGCAAGCAACTGAAGCAGCAGCAAAATAACAACTCCCCCAACAGAAACAAACACACACACACACACACACACATGCATACACACAAGCGTATACACATTATTGTTGCATGCTGCTGGCTGGAACAGTCAGCGGGTTTTTTTCAGCTAACGAAAAATAAAAGCTAAAAGCTGTAAGCGCAAGAGCTAGCGAGCGCAAGCAAGAGAGAGAGAGAGAGAGAGTGAGAGTGGGTGAGAGAGCGAGCGAGCCAGCGAGAGCATGAGCGTAGCAGCAACAACAAACCAAGCGATGTTTTCTTTTCTTGCGCTGCTGCTGCTGCTGCTGCTGCTGCTGGTTGTCGCACACTGTGCGCCTGTGCACAAAAACAGTTTTTTATACAAGGACATTGCCATCGCATGACATTGCATGAGTGCAAACATATGAGAAAGCATAATATATGTATGCATACATATATTTACATACGAGTGTGTGTGTGTGTGTGTGTGTGCGAATTAAAACGTCGCGCAAATGTACGCTCTGATATGAGTGAGTGTGCCAAAGCGAGCAACATGTGTGCAGAGAGCGCAACGAGCGAGACAACTAGCCTGTGCACTGATTCAGCTGTATGTCGCTCTCTCTGTCTAGACCGCATAACGTTTGCATGTGTGTAGCTATCTCATTGTGCGAGGGGGCCTGTTGCTTGGCAACGCGCTGCTGTTGTACGCTGGGCGCCTATTTAGCGGCCAGCGTTTGGTTGGAACAAGAAATCGAAAGTGTTAAAAGCGAGCGTGTTGTGTGTGGAGCTCGTGGAGCTTGTGGAGCCCACTGTTGGCAAACGCATTGGCATTGGCCGTATGTGGAGTCCGTTGCGCCGCGCGGCCATATGTGATTGGGCATCCTGGCCCGTGCCCGGCCATGGGCTGTCTTCGATGGTGTTTCGGCGGCATCTATTGGCATCTCGTTGGGTAGGGTGTCTGGCGTTTTGTCTCTGACCGCCTGCTGAAATTGCGACGCGCATGACGCGATTTTGACTACGCCACAAACATGTTGGGACGCCCCCCAACACCCCATAAGTTCGTCAGCCGTAGCAGCTATACGCATCAAACGCTGGGCGCCTATTGAGTTCGGGTGAATTCTACGAATTCGCCTGCCAACAATTTTTATCATTTTCGCGATGTTGCGATGGCCATGGTGGGCTTATTGGAATGAACATTCTAGGAACTTGCCCTAGATGCGCCAACAGGCGACCAGCAAACAGCAGCACAGCGACGACCTAAATAGTGTTTGCGCACAGTTCACTTGCTTCTCCCTCTCTCTCTCTCTCTGTCTTTTTTCACACACAGTTGTTGCTTTTTCTTTTACATATATGTACACACGTATACATAAGCCAAAGCAAGACGATGGCAATTTATTTACCGATTGCAATCATGCACAGCAAGTGGAGCGCGCTAGAAGAGGACGGCAATAGTTGTGGGTGCTGCTAAGAGATTTTGACAGCGCATTGGTTGCTGAATTGGCTAAGCTTTGAGCTTTCATTTTGTGTGTATGTGCTAAGCTGGCAGTTTACAGCTTTTGCGTGTTGCTTTCGTTGTTTTTGTTATAATATACCCTGCAGTGTCTGCATAGAGGTACATTCGGTATATCCATTTTGCAGCTTTTATTAGCTGTCGTCGACAATTGAGTAAAAACAAAATGAATCATTTAATTGAAGAGAAACTTAAATAGGTATCTGATCATGGAAGTCATTGGTCAAAAGGGAAGAAACCAGTTTATAGGGCAACCGTGAGTCGACTTACTGGACCAGTGTGTGCATACACGTTGCTCTGTGTGTATTTGACAGCAGTAAGAGAAAAAAAGCAAGAAAAAAGAACAATATTGCAAGTACAGCTCGACTGCTGGCAGTCCGTCTCTCATAAAATGCGTTTTTTGTTGGTACAATAAATGCTCCAATTTTGCCAGGCGAGCATAATGGGCCACATAGCGACCAAGCTGCCAAGCTGCCAACCAGACTGGGATCCAATGCAAACAGACACAAATACACACGCACGCACACACACACACACGCACAGGTGTACTAGGTACATACACTTGCACTTGCACTTGCGTCCAATGAGAGAATTCTGGTTTATTCTTGCTTTTTGTTGTTGTCGTTGTTGTTGCCGTTGTTATTGTTTTTATTTTTATGCATTATGCTTGCTTTACCTTTTGCATCGCCGGTTGTTGCTGTTGTTGCTATGACAGCCAATAGGAACAATAGGAGCATAACCAACCAGTGCTGATAAAAACTACACAAAGTGAAACCCACTCGTAAAACAGTTTCATTGCCCGCAGCGCAAAACTTGAAAGCGAATGTTATGCGCTTGAATAAGCAAACCAGTCGCTCATTAGCGTCCAGTATGCGGCCGTGGCAGGGGGAAGGGGAAAGGGGCATGTGGGGAATTCGATTTAACCAGCTGCCAGACACAGTTTATACGGCATCTGTGTTTATATTCTTGTTGGCTTAAATATAAATTATATCTTTTGCCCGTACTTTCGATAAAGTCAATACCAATACCAATCATAATAGGAAGATGATCAATGTTTGATCCTTATAGAGATCACTTAACAAATATTATGAAATAGCATATGCACATTTACATATATATTATTAGGTTAAAGTATTGAATCTCATTAGTCCGTTTGTCTAATTGTTTATGAACCAATTCTTGGAGCAACAATATAGCCCAGTCAGGAACGTTGCATATAATTTGGATCATCAGATTCATATCATATCATATATTCATAGGTATACAAATTTCTTCGCATGACGATGATAACTACCATCTAATTTTAAGTATTCAGGTTCGCGTATAATGTGTATCCATCAGATAGTCGGGAATTTCTAGGAATACCTGGACAGCTTAAACAATCGGTCACTACTAAAACTGGCTTTCGAAAATATCTGTTAACATTTGCACAAGCTCCTTTTAAGAAAACTGCAGCTATTTAATACCTGGCTAACTAAACAAACCCAATGTATCTCAAAACTATAACCGATCTTATATCTGTCGAATAGAAATACTTCTGGGTCTGTATAGTGAAGTCCGAAGTGGTCGGTACTTCAGCTTAGGGTCGCACCGAATTCCAGCCTTGAGTTTAGGTTTCTGAATCTGGCTTAACTCAAACTTTTGTCGTACATAACGAAACTATGGTATATATCAAATTGGAATTACGGTTTCGAATTGTTTTAGACCTTGTATACTTAATAGTTCAAGTTGTTATTTATTGCTACGCTGTCTCAGCGAGTTGTACTAGTTACTGGTTTCTGTTTGCCTTGCCAAAGACTTTCACAAAATAAAACGAAACATGAGTGTTAGCGACAAGTTTCTTGTAACTGGTCACACTTAAAGTCCTTTGGCATTTGCATAAACGGGGCAGGTGTGTGGCCGTGAGGACGTGCAGCCATAAAGTGTCGAATGTGTGGCACGCAATTAACATGAAGAACAAGCAACTGAGCCGAAAATTTCAACTGCCGCGACCGACCGCGTGTCATGTCACAGTAAGGACAACAAGGACACTCGGAGTGTCAAGTGTTGATATTGATGGGTGGCGGTTGGCAGCAGGCGGGGCAAGGCAATTGAAATCCGGTCAGCAGTGTTGCAAAGTTCTCTTACCCTCTTTTTTTTTTTTTTTTTTTATAGTGGTCAGCAATGAAAATATGGCAACTGCATTGCAGCTGGGCGCCCGGGGGCGGCAAATGCTAGACGAACAAAAGAGATGTCCGCCAGAAGTTTAAGCGTCTCCCAAGCACAAAATCATATGCATACATACATACATGCTTGTATAGTATGTGTGTGTGTGTGTGTGTGCATGCTTGTTTGTCTGCCGAGAATTGCTGAGCTGTGCAACGGTCTGCCATTGAAATGTGCTTTGCCTGCGGCTCAGTGTTGTGCGACGCTGTGTGGCGCCCCCTATCGGTCCCTTTTGGGCACTTGCTTTGAATAGCCAGCTAAAGCGCAAAGAACTATGCAACACTCTTTCTGTCATTCTCCATTGCGCTCCTTCTTCCACTTATTTCCAGCTGCCATTCGACAAGCGGAAGTGGCATTTAAGCGGATTTCGTCGACTGCTTAGCGCGCCATGCGACCAAAAAAAAAAAAAAAAAAAAAATAGAAAAAGAAAGTGTCAACTGTTTCGGTTGCTTTTGGTCCTGGGCAGCAGACGCCCCGGGCTGCCTGAGTCCGTGTGAGCATTAAATGCCAACTGCCAGCGCAGGCAGGTTGCATGGTCATCAGAATTAAGGCAAAAAAAAAAAAATCTCAGCTCGGGTTCAGTTTTGTCAGCGCTTGAATTGCGGCCTTAATTTACTTTAATTACTATAAGTGTTATTAAATAATTATGATTACTAATGCTTAAATTATTATTATTATTATTTTTATTATTACTTTTAATTTAGCATCAAAATCGTTTATCGCATGGGCTTAGGTCCAATTATGTATATCACCTAGTTATGGTTGTACGAAGTTTCCGAGAAATTAATAACAATAGTTTTGCAATTCCATGAGTAAATCTTGTTAAAAATAGAATAACGCACCATTTGCACAGAAAAGTTTCTAAATAAATTTGTATGGATAAAGTGTTTTAGTTAAAAACACTTTTCAATGGTCAAATCAATAAAGAATACATATCAATATTAGAAAAAAATTAATAACTTAAGATATTAATAGGTGCTAATAGACCCTTATATATGCACTTAGTTATGTAGTCCTTGGTGCTTAAGTTGACAATTCGATTGTTTTTCCGAGCCAAACAGCTTAAGGAAATAGGAAAAGGCATTACCATAAAAACAACAAGAACAACAGCGAAAATTGTCAATGTCAAGGTTTCGAATAATTTTATTTACTTATTTTATATACCCTGAAAATGTATGGTATAGAAGGGTATAGGGGCTTAGCGCGAATTTATGTAACAGACAGTAGCCGGTATGTATGTATATATTCTGTATAAAAATAAGTAAACCTTATTTAGAAACGTGTCCTAGAATCTTTAAGAAAAGTTTTTAATAAAGGTCTCCTTACTGCCCGAGCTCTACGTGTCGTTAATGATATTGATAATAGTTCAGTAAGCAGACTGTCGTGCACTGCACACAGATGCAGAGTAACTCACTCGTGAGATATCTTCATATAAGTATAAATGCCCTGAAAATTTCATATTGATCGGACAATAAACACCGAATTTATTCAAAAAATCAGTTTTCATGGTGTTAGGCTAGCGAAGGCTAGAAGGATGCTAGACTGTGCGTAACGGCAACTCGGCGCTTGGTTGAGGGCATCTGTAAGTCGAGCACGCCCGACTAGCCTTGCTTTTCCTCTTGCTTCAGTAAGTAGTGAGAAAGAAAACATGAAAAAAATAACAGTCAAGCAAGCTAGTGTAAACTTTGCCGTTTTGTTTGCACAAGCTGCTTGACAGATCATCAAGCATCATGCGAAGTGTATTCATAATTTTATGAGATAACTTAACGGCATTAAATGCTTTGTGAAAAGCATTTGCTGCAGACACTCCACAGCGTTCAGAGACCCAACAACAACAACAACAACAACAACAACAATCAAAATGGCAAAAAATGTCAGCTATGACATAATGTCACATTGTTGCATGTTTTGTTGCTGTTGCTTCTTTTGTTGTTGTTGAGATGGCTGTGGAGCGCGAACAAAAAGCAGTCGAAGCAGTTGGCCGCACTGGTTGAGGGGTTGTGGTGTGCGGGCGGGGGCGAGGGCGGGGACGGCTATGAAGTTAAGTCAAAGTTCTGTTTGGCTGTTCACAGACAACACATTCAGCTTGCTCGCTCACTCACTCGTTGGCGCTCTCACTCTCTCTCCCACTCTTTCCCATTCGCTCCTTTTGTATGTATTGCTTTTTGTCCGTCATTCTCACCAATACATGTAAAGCCGGCATTTGTTTTTACGGCCTGACTAGGGCTTCTTATGGTTTTCATTCCTCTTGCCCCTACCCGCCCGCCTAAGAGCGCAAGCTTGGGCAGGGCTCTGCAGGCAGCAAGCTTTGCTGCAACGCTGACTCTCGGTTTCCAGAGCTTTTCTGTGTGTCGCTCCATGGCCAAACAGTCCGGCACGTGCCGATTTCCAGCCACTTTTTTCTTTTTTTTTTTAGAGTCGAAAAATGAAATTTATTTAACAAAAGATGAGTGTGCTGCTACCTTGCAAGCCAACTTAAACTAATCAGAAATTAAACTAAAATAACAAAATAATTGATGATAAAACCTATCAAAGAATTAAAGATTACTTATAAGGGGTGAGATTATTATCTCCTCGCGGAGATATGACGATAACATAAATCCGCTGGAGATATGACGCTTAAAAACGACATAACTCCCATTGATCCTGGTGAGATTATTTTGTTTTTGTTTTTTATTTTTTTAGAGTTGAAAAAAAAAATGAAATTTATTTAACAAAAGATATGTGTTATGCTTCCTTACAAGGCAACTTAAGCTAATCAGAAAATAACAAAATAATTAATGATAAAACCTATCAACGAATTAAAGATAACTTTTAAGGGGCGAGATTATTATCTCCGCGCGGAGATATGACGATACCATAAATCTGCTGGAGATATGACGTTTGAAAACGACATAACTCCCGTTGATCATGGTAAGATTATGACGCTTGAAAACGACATAACTCCCGTTGATCATGGTAAGATTATTTCTTTTTTTTTTAGGGTTGAAAAAAATGAAATTTATTTAACAAAAGATAAGTGTGCTGCTACCTTGAAAGGCAACTAATCAGAAATTAAATTAAAAATAACAAAATAATTGATGATAAAACACATCAAAGAATTAAAGATAACTTATAAGGGGTGAGATTATTAACTCTGCGCGGAGATATGACGATAAATCCGCTGGAGATATGACGCTTGAAAACGACATAACTCCCGTTGATCATGGTGAGATTATTATTATTTTTTTTTTTTGAGTTGAAAATAATGAAATTTATTTAACAAAAGATATGGTGCTGCTACCTTGAAAGGCAACTAATCAGATATTAAACTAAAAATAACAAAATAATTAATGATAAAACATATCAAAGAATTAAAGATAACTTACAAGGGCGGAGATATGATGATAACATAAATCCGCTGGAGATATGACGCTTGAAAACGACATAACTCCCGTTGATCATGGTGAGACTATTTTTTTTTTTTTATTTTTTTTAGAGTTGAAAAAAATGAAATTTATTTAATAGAATATAATAGACTGGGAGCTAAGATGCACTTGTATAGTTTGAGCTTGTTCTCCAGCGACAATTTGTTTTTGGCGGAGAGTAACCAGGACATGTTATTTAATTTGGCTCTATATGAGTGCTGCGGTGACGTGACATGTCTTTCGAAGGTAAGGCTTCTTTCTGTCTAGGATAATACCTTTAGTACCTGTACGCAAATGAATGATCCAGTACTGGGCAGCTCTGCACTCGATTTGGGAAAGTCACATTTGCACATTTACCTGCGTTTATGCACACATTCCGTTTCGATGCCCATTCCTGGAATGCGTACAAACAATTTTCCAGCCACTGGATGCGCCTGAAAGTGCTTTTGCGCCATAAAGCTAAAACAAAACATATGGCCAAAGCTTTTCCCGGCATCAGGCTAAACAGCTGTGGGGCGGCGGTGGCAATGATGACGATGACGACATTGTCTTATAAGGTCTGAGATCAGGACAGCCCCCAGACTCCAGCCCCCTCCTGTAGCCACCAGCTACCAACGGCCAGCGGCGAGCCATGACAGCTGCTTCACCGCTGCACGCGCACGATAAAGCTGTAATTGAGCATGGATGTGCAGAAACCACATGCTGCAGGAGGGGGGGAGGGGTGTGTGTGTGTGTGTGTGGGGGGGGGGGGGGCTGTGGGCGTTAACACAGCTGCCAATTGTCTTTTGCAACTTGAAGGTGATTTGGACCCGAGTTTTTTTTTTCCTAAAATCTTACGCAATTTACCGTTTGACTGTTGAAATGATTGATTGACAGATGATGTGGCTGATGTGGCTGTGGATGTCAAGGATTGATGATTTCTGGACATAACGTAAACGTGTTACGACTGAGAGTAAGTGAAATGAACGAATTACTAATGACAAGATTGCTGATTGATTGAAACCAAGTTGATTGATGCAAATACAACACGCAAGGCATTACTAAGCGACATTTATGACAAGATGGATGAATTAGTGTAGAAATGCAAGCTGGCCACATAATTAATACATCAATTAAATAAGTGATGTTCTGACTGATTGATTGAAGGTTCACGTTCTTACAAATTCAACAAAAAGAACAGCAACTGATTGAACGAGTTCAATTGTTAAATAATTGATAGGCTATTTAAATTTATTAATTGATGATTGAAGGAATATCGTTTGTCACTGAATTTGATTGAAGAGTGTTAATAATATAATATATAATATTGTTGTGTGACCAAGACTATGCATGAATATTATTTATTAAGGTCGAGCATAGTATTATATAATATAATAAATAATATGATATATAAAATAAGAAGAGTATATATCATAAATATATTATTTAGGCTTTTTAATCAGGGAACTTAATTTGCTTTGATATTTCTTTCTTGTACACATATTTTCACACATAATTCTAATTGGGCTGATTGATCAATCGCATATTGTTCCGTGAACAGTTTACAGTTCAAATTTGTATTTCACCAGATATTTCCGACATATTTTTACTTTCGAGCAAGTTAACAAATGCATTATTATAATTACTCGAACTATTTGTAAGCTTGAATTGTTGATTGAAAACTCGCATTCGCATTGACTGTTGGTCCCATCGATTGCACATCGATTGCACATGCAATGAATATTTTCGCTCAAAACATGCCCGTGCAACAATTAGCTGCCCAACTAAAATTTAAATATGCAAGCTCAACCCCATCCCCCTTCAACGTTCCCTTGCTGCTCAAAGTTCTAATTGCAGCGCATTGGCCAGAAGGTATTTAAAAATTGCTCATACGCCAGAGGCGCCTGAAATGCTGCAACGATTTTTCGCATTATGCGCTTTTGCAGCTGCAACCGCTTGTTCTTGTTCTTGTTGTTGCTGTTGTTGTTGTTGTTGTTGTTGCTTTTATAGTTTTGTAGTGCACTTGGCCAGTTGGTGGCGCATTGCATTCATATATAAATATATTTTTAATGGCTCGCCTTGCATGGCATTTAAAAATGTGAAAAAGTGGTACAAAAAATGCTGAAGGGGGGCGGACGGGTCTTTGGGGGAAATGAATATTTTAGCTTACCATAATGTGCTTTGATTTTTCGTTGCTGTGCGGCGTGTTTTTGTTGTTGTTGTTGTTGTTGTTTTCTTTCTTTTTTTTTTGTTATATTTTAATATGTTTTTCAAGTGCACACACACGCAGACGCATATGCAGCATTTGCTGTTGCTGCATGCATTTTTTTGTTTTTTTTTGCTGTCTGCCTTTTTGCCAGCGTCGTGAGTACCGCGGCGTAAAGTGGCCAACAAGCCGTTAAGCATGGTCTCCTGCCATGCGTGTGCCCCTCCAGTCGGTGCCCCTCACAGGCGCAAGAGAAACCCCATCTAACCAGCAGCTGCCCGCTGTGCGTGGGTGAGCTCTTTAAAAGGCTTTAATAGAATAGCAGGAAAGAAAAACTCAACTAAAGTTGACAAAAGGGTTGCAAATGCCAAATGGCGGGCAGGCTGCCGCTCATTACCGAAAAAAAAAACTTCTTTTGCTGCCAAGTTGCAGTTGCATTATGATATAAGGTTGCAAGCACATATAAGCGCCACAGCTATAACGGGTCGCCATGATAAATGGCCCACGAACTTCGCTCTAACAATGGCAGAACTTTCGTTGCGGCGCCTATGCGTATGCCACACATTTGCAGCGCTCGGATTCGTGCCCATTTGCCTGTTCCTTTGCAATGGCTTTTAGGCCTTCTTGGCATCAGCCCAATTGCTTGGCCCCTGCGCCCGCTCCTTCCCCATCCAGTTCAAGCTGGCCTGGCACAAAACTTACCAGACATTTGCAATTGCTTTGTCTATCTCTATTTCTCCTTCTCTCTCTCTCTCTCTCTCTCTTTCAGTCTCTCTCGCACATCCCTTGCCAAGTTGAAAATTAGCTGCGTTTTATGTGTTTGATTCTTAGAAAGTTGGCCATAAATAAATAAATGTGTTTACGTACATACTATGAATGCATTTACTGTTAATTTTTTCCGCTTTTGCTTCCACAAATTGTTTTTTAGTTTTTATTTTGTTGTTGTCTGAACTAGTTCCTTGAGCCAGTTACAATATTTCCTACAGCTGCTGGAGTCCGTGAATGCTTATTGCTATATTTTCATTTGACACAATCTTTCAGAATATTTGATCATTTTTTCTAACATAATTTCAAATTAATTTATTATAAGACTTTTGTCGTTTGTCGTATGCCCGTTCTGCTGAAAATTTTAATCGCGGGCTACATTTGTTCTCTACCCAAAATTGGCATCGGCTAACCCATAAATGGGGAATAAACTGGAGTTCCGGATATGAACCGGCTTGGTTCTTGGGATAATCAAGAGCTTTCATATATTATCGAATAGATTAGCAAAATCAATCAATATTCAGCACAAGCTCAGATATGTGTTGCTTCTTTTTTTTTGCAGTGTATCTAAATACATAGACCTTCCGTGTTTGAATGGATGTCTATGTGCACAAACTTTGCAGCACATATAGATTACTTAAGTTGAAGTGTTGTCGTAGTCGTAGTCGTTGTCGTTGTCGTTGTCAATTGGCATTGCCGCAAGACCCTGTCTGCTATCTACTAATTTAATGAGCCTGGGCAAGGGTAACATCCTTGAAGCGTCTCCATCTGCTTTGCTGGACGGCGGTCAGATGTCTGTTCGGCATTTGGTGCATGGCAATTGGCATTC